>NC_080563.1:7305000-7617500 GCF_030253575.1 Rhododendron vialii
TAACCAAAGAATATCCAAAAAATCAACCAAGGTATAACCAAACTCAACCAAGCCATAACAAAAAAGTTATGCCTTATTATGGTTTTGTTATGAGTGTAATGGGTTTTGGTTATACTCATAATAGTTTTGTTATGCCAAAAGTTATGGTGTCCCTAAAATGACCGGGGACACCGAAGTCATTCCCCAAACGATCTACTTGTGTGGTACTATATAGTTAATTTGGTCTAGCTAATTAGGATGATGCTATGGTGTCCCCGGTCATTTTGGGGACACTGTAATTTTTGGCATAACTTCACCATTATGAGCATAATTAAGACCCATTACAAGCATAATAAAATCCAAACAAGGCATAACCAAGGAATATCCAAAAAACCAAGGCATAACCAAACCCAACCAATGCATAACAAACAAGTTATCCCTTGTTATGGTTTTGCCATGCTTGTAATGGATTTTGGTTATACTCATAATGATTTTGTTATGCCAAAAGTTAGGATGTTCCCAAAATGACTGGGGACACCGAAGTCATTCCCAGCTAATTATGGTAAGAAATCATGCTGAGATTAAGAGAAGTCAACTCAAATGGTGGTAAACTAACAACTACATGAGCAAATTAGTCTTTGATGGGTTATTTTATACCTTGAAAAGTCATTTTAATTTCCTTAACCAACGTAGCAAATTTTTATAGCGAATTTGATTCTAAAAGCGAGTTTTGTCAAATTTTAACTTAATGAAGACTCAAATCTGTTAATGTCTTTTAGTACATCTAAAGGACATTACTATAGGAGTGCAATGCCCTTTGGGTTAAATATCGCACCACATATTTATCGGAGATGAATGAATAATATCTTTAAAGACCTTAAAGATTTTTGCGTAATTTATACTGATGATATATTGATATTTTTGAAAATTGTGAAAGATCATGAAAAGCAATTAAAAATACTTTGTGAAAAAATGCAAAAAGCATGGAATTGTTTTATCTCTACAAAAGATTGAGATTGGAAAAAAATTAGTTGAATTTTTACTGTAGAACGCAAAATGAGTATACCTTCGCGAGGATGAACAAAATTGTTCTCCTCTAACTTTGATATGTATTTTTTAAGCTGTGTGCCAGTGGCTTTCCATAAGTAGAGAAATACATTTATTCCACTAATAAAAAATACATTTCCTCAGAAAAAATAATATTACATTTATTCGTGTCACCTGCCAGGTCAATGCACTCAATTCACTCCATGAATAATAAAAATTGACATATATTCATTCCATAGAAGCACTTCTTGGTTTCCTGCACTCTTTGTCTCCCTACCCTCATGTGATCTCTTTAGTTTGCAAAAATCAGGAAAAAATCATGGCTGGAGAAGCACTTCTCGGCGCTGCATTTGGAGTGCTGCTCGACCGTTTGACTTCCAAGGAGTTCATCAACTTCTTCCGGGGTCGAAAGCATGACGAAAGGCTCCTCATAAATCTGAAGCTGAAGTTGCTTGGACTTAATAAGGTGCTCAATGATGCAGAGGACAAGCAGATCACTGATCCAACTGTGAAACAATGGCTCGACGAGCTGAAAGGTGCCCTTTACGACGCCGAAGACTTGGTGGATGAGATTGCTACTGAGGCTTTGCGGTGCAAGGTGGAAGCCGAGTACCAAAGCGTCCCAAACCAGGTACAGTCTCTGATCTCGTCCTTCACTAAATTATTTGACGATGAGACAGAGTCCAAGTTAGAGAAGATGATTGATACGTTAGAAGATTTTTCAAAAGAAAAAGACGTACTTGGTTTGAGAGAAGTTGCTGGACGGAACTGGTCCCAAACCAGGTTGCCAACAACTTCTTTGGTGGATGAATCCTGTGTTTACGGACGGGAGAATGACAAGGACGAGATAATGAAATTGTTGCTGTCTGATGGAGAAAGTAGTAATAAGATAGATGTGATTCCAATTGTCGGGATGGGTGGGGTGGGCAAGACCACCCTTGCTCAACTTTTGTACAATGATGGCAGAGTGGATGCGCATTTTGAGAAGACAGCATGGGTTTGTGTATCTGACCTATTTGATGTTTTAAGGGTCACGAAAACGATTGTTGAGAAAGTTATAAGGGGGCCTTGTGAGGAAAAGGACCTAGATTCACTTCATGTCAAGCTGAAGGAATTATTGAGTGGGAAAAAGTTTCTTATTGTCGTGGATGATGTTTGGAACGAGAACCCTGGCCATTGGGATGTCTTGATGGCTCCTTTCAGATTTGGAGCACATGGGAGTAAGATTATCATTACGACGCGCAATAGGAGCGTTGCTTCTATTGTGCAAACAGTTCCTATTTACGGTTTGCAAAAATTACGAGAAGAAGATTGTTGGAAATTGTTTTCCAAATATGCATTTGAGAAGGGAGATTGCAATGAACATCGTAACCTTGAAAGGATTGGTAGGAAGATAGTGAGAAAATGTAAAGGTTTGCCTTTAGCTGCAAAAACACTGGGTGGTCTTTTGCGCTCCCAACGAGACATTAAGGATTGGAATAATATACTGGAAAGTGCCATATGGGAATTATCGGAGGAGAAGAGTAACATCCTTCCAGCCTTAAGATTGAGCTATCATTATCTTCCCTCCCATTTGAAAAGATGTTTTGCTTTCTGTTCCACATTTATTAAGGATTATGAATTTGACGTGAAGGAATTAGTCTCAATTTGGATGGCGGAAGGGTTTTTGGTGAAACCCAAGAATAATAAGACAGTGGAAGAAGAAGGTTATGAGTGGTTCCACGAATTGCTTTCAAGGTCATTTTTTCAGAGATCCAATCATGTTGATTATTTGTTTGTCATGCATGATCTTGTTCATGATTTAGCTCAACATGTGATGGGAGATTTCTGTTATAGGCTAGGGGATGACAAGCCATGTGGTACATCTGAGAATGTACGCCATTTCTCGTATGTTCGACGTAACTTTGATGGCGTTGATAAGTTAAAGGTAATTAAGGATGCTAAGTGTTTGAGGACTTTCCTTCAAATAGACCCTAGAACCAATTACTATGTTTGGCGGAGCGAAAAGGTGTGGTTGAGCAATAAGGTGTTTGATGAGATTATTTCAGGAATGCCACGTTTACGGCTGCTAACTTTGCCGGGATATGGCGTTGAGGAATTGCCTTATTCAATTGGCAAACTGATCCATCTACGCTTTTTGGACCTCTCCTACAGTCAAATCACTCAGCTGCCTGAATCCGTCTGTACACTGTATAATTTGGAAACATTGTTGTTATCTCATTGTCGTTTTCTTACAACTTTACCGGCAGATCTTGGAAAACTTATTTCATTGCGTCTTTTTGATTTAAGCGAAACCAGCCTAAAAGAGATGCCAGTGAATATAAGTAGGTTGAAAAATCTCCAACGATTAACTGCTTTTGTAGTGGGAAAGTGCAGCGGGTCAGGTATCAATGGGTTGAAAGAGCTTAATAGTCTTCGTGGAGCAATCACCATCTCAGGTTTGGAAAATGTCACAAGCCGCGACGACGCATCAGAAGCAAAGTTGAAGGAGAAAAAGCACCTTAAATCGATAACTTTGGAATGGGGTAGCACTGCGGAGGATTCACGGAAGGAAAGAGATGTACTTGAAAACCTAGAGCCTCCTACAAACTTAGAGTTCCTTGATATTAAAAACTATGGAGGCATTAAAATTTCCTACTTGGTTAGGAGATCAACCGTTTGGCAATATGGTGTCGTTAACTTTGGTGAAGTGCGAGAATTGCTTTTCCTTGCCACCACTCGGCCAAATGCCGTCTCTTCAGGAAATATGGTTGGAGGATTGTCCAGAAATTGAGTTTTTTCCAGAAGGGGGTCTGCCCTCCGGATTAACTTTTCTTCAAATATGGAATTGCAAGAAACTGAAGTCTCTGCCAGAACAAATGCACACCCTCCTCCCATCTCTTCACTCATTAATTTTATATGGCTGTCCAGAAATTGAGTCTTTTTCGGAAGGGGGTCTGCCCTCCAAATTAGATTATCTATCTATCGGTAATTGTGAGAAACTTGTTGGTGGCCGAAGAGATTGGGGTTTGCAAGCATTACCCTCCCTCACATGCTTTTCGCTGAAGGGTGAATCTGAAGATGTGTTGGAGTCGTTCCCAGAGGAGGGGCTGCTGCCCCCCACTCTTACATATCTCTGCTTCAGACATCTGGTGAATCTCAAATCACTCAACGGAAGGGGCCTTCAACCTCTTGTCTCTCTCGAAGAAATGTATATTACCGATTGCCCACAGCTCCAATCCTTGTCGGTAGAGAGGCTTCCCATTTCCCTCTCAAAGCTGGAAATTTGGGACTGTCCGTTGGTGGTACCTCGTTGCCGCAGGGCGGAAGGAGAGGACTGGCATAAGATTGCTCACATCCCTCGTATATATATCGATGGTGAAGTATAAGCTATTCCCACTGATCAGGTATTTCTTCCCACTCATTACTTGATTCCATTCATCTTCTGATTCTTGCATGTGTTATTATTAATAAATACTAATTTATTAATTTCTCGACCACTTCTCTTTGTTTTTGCATGTGTGTAGATGAATGGGCTTCCACATTCATTTCTTTTCCTCATGATTTTTTTAGTTATTAATTGTTTTAGCATATGCAAAAAGGTGATCTAGCTGATCAAGCAGTATATATATAGCATATTAATTCAACGCCATTTGGAACTACGACTGTTACTACTACTACAAAGTAGAAACTATAAAAAAAACAACCACAAATTACGTAGTTGGCCTTGGTGCCCATTCTATGATAATTCGGAATTATAGAACCATCGATCTGATACTCATGTTTATAAACTGAAAAAGCCCGTAAACATTGAGCTTGTCCTTGTTATTAATGCTCTTAAATATTGGAGAAACTCGATATCATAAACCTGTCCTTGTTAATTCTCTTAAATGTTGAGTTGTTTGCAATTGAAGTACTTGGTGCTTGTTTAAGCCTGCATTTTAAATTCTTTAATTTTCAATGTCATGCAACTTACTTTTATTTTTTGCTCACCGAGCTTTTTTTTTAACTTTGGATTAGGTGATGACTGCAACTTTCCAACGTCCTTATTTGGTTTTCAATTTTCGGGGTTTGGAAGTTAGCTGACTGGTAGTGAACCGTTGGAGGCATGTACAGCTATGCAGGTTTGATCTCTCATCTTTCTTCAGTATATGCGCTTTGTATTCTTTTCTGGCTTGAAAATTGCATTTTTTGAAATATTCATGAGAATGTTGACAAGGATTTTTTTTTCAAAAGATGTAAAAAAATGCTTTTTAATTGTATAAATCAGCAGAGAAACGCCTTTGAATTGGTCCTATGGTTGGGCATTCCACTTGGTTTAATGTTGAGGTACACACAAGGGTTGATTTTTTTGTAGAAGAAATGTGAAGGTCTGACTGAGTACCGTATTTCAGACTATTTTGGACCCTTCCCTTGAGTGGTTTAGCCAAAGATGTTACTAGCTTTTTTCCCTTGCATTTTCTGTAGTTCCCTTAAGTTTACTTTCCAGAGAAAAATGTGATATTGTTGCATCACTCCATTATAATCTACTTGGTCATTCTATAGAGCATCTAAGCTAATGCATATTTCTCTAATCATTAATTTTTCTAGGTTGGTATTCTACTGAGTATAAGCTCTTGCTGAATCACAAAATCTCAATCATGGCTAGCTGTTATCTGATAAGAACTTTTGGTCCGGTTGCATTGAGTGGCTTCTAAAAGCAGGTTGATCTTGGGTGGCCAAAATTATATGAGAAGTGATGGTAGATCATCTAGGCCGTGTTTGGATTATGACTTTGTGAAGGAAAGCGCTTGTATCGCTTTGGCATTACGTGATTGTGATCAAACCAGTTTTCAGTGTGTGACATGGAGGAAACAAAGTTAGGTGTATAAGTCCGAGCCCTGAGGTGCTGCTACCTTTATCTCTTTGTCTCATTAGTCATCACAATTTTCTTGGATTTCTGCTTTTATCATCAATTTCTATGAGCTGGAGTGGAATTGGTATGGGTGTACTCTGTTTTGATTTTAATTCTTTTGCAGCAATTATGTAGCAGCCCCTGTTGGCATTTTAATGTTCTACTTACATTAGTTACTTGCTTTATATATGAGAAACAGGATAACCAAATTAGTACTTCTAAAAAGAAAGATGCACGCTCGTAGCTTTTTTTGTCACATACTGTGAGGATTAACTAGTGATCCTTGAAGTCGGTACCACAGAATATTTTGAGATCGAAATGTAACGCACTCGGAATATGGGCAATCACGATAATTTCTTAAAAGTGATGCAGATCTTCTAAACTTAACAGATGTTTATGGATGTACATGAACAATGAAGCTTTACTGTTTATCATATTATTGTAGGATTCTGAACTTTAAACTGCAATTATTTTGGGAATGATCCACCTTTTGAACTATACCATGCAAGAAAGGGGAAAGGAGAGAGAATTAGATGTTTCTTTAATTGCCGATTCTGATATCTTTGAACGAGACTATGTTTCTAATGTACTTGGAAGTTTTGTAGTACTATGGGCATTGAACTTTGGAATTTGGTACTTGGTTCGACAGATCATAGTTACAGCTTGTGTATGGAGGATGTGATGAAAGAATGTGGGGAAATACTGGTGAAACTATTAGGCCTCAAAAGAAAGTTTTGGGGTATATATATCCAGCTTAGCCTGGCTGTGTTTGACCTATTGCAATTGTAATTGGATTAGATAAATCTTAGTCACGGACTCACGGGCTTGTTTATAGAAGACTTGATGAAATAACAGGTGAGGATACTGATAAAAATGGGCCTTAGAAAGAAGTTTCAGGTTTTTACGCGGATATCCAACTGAGCCTGGCTTTGTTTGACCTCTTCGTAATAACACATTCGTTGTTACTTGTACCAGCTTATTATAATCCTTTCGAGTTTAGATTCCAGGTCTTTATCTGGTAATTTCTTATGTGATATGAAGATGGTTTCATTGATGATGCCACCCGATGCTTATTAGTTTCATAAGAGGGTGTTTTGTTTCGAGTTTTCTACGTTGATTTTTGAAGTAAAATAAGCTCTTCTACTATTCCTCCCAAGTAGGGCCCGGGGATGTTGCCAAGCATCCAGCTTGGCAGTGGTGTCCGATCTGCCCATCCGGCCGTTGATCTCGATAATGAACGGCTCGAATTTTAATCCGAGCAACGGACGGTCAAGATTTTTATGATCCCAAAGAAAGAAGTACCCAAGTCTCTGGCTTGTGATAACTTGCAGAAACAAGCATCCCTCATCATTATTCTTTTTCATGTTCCATTTACCGATTTACGTACTTCTTTTTGCAGCCACAATGATTCTAGATTTGGATGGTAAATTCAGAAATTAATGTTTAATGCTATAAAAAAACGCTGACTGAAGGTTAGGTTCAACTAATGGACTTGTGAAATTCGTATCCAAACAATGTTAGACTATTCTGTACCAAGGCTTTCCTTTTATAAGTGACCAAGAGCCTTCTCTTCCGGAAAATTTCATATTAGCACCTGACCTTTCATGCAAATTACACATAGACACTTGACCTTAACGAAACATCACATAAACACCTGACGTATCAAAAGAACTCATCAATTACACCCCTGTCGTCAACTTCCGTCCAAAAACAAACCGAAAATATGTTTCTCTCTCCAATTTTGCTACCAAACAGATTTTTTTGCACAAAATTCTCAACAGATTTTCTGTGAGGCCCATTTTTGGGTCCCATACAAATGATCCGATCTGTTCATTCATTCTAAAATATTTTTCGAGCGACCTTTCTAAAATCAGCTCCATCCGATAAAAAGGTAAGTGTTTGATCCAAACTTAAAACTTCTTATTCAAAAATTCGGATTAAAATTCTGGATAAAAAGTTGTAAGATTGGATCAACCACTTACATCTATGCGATGGAACTGATTTTTTACAACGTCATGCAAAAAATAATTTTAAAATTAATGAACGGATCGGATCATCTTTTGGGATCCAAAAGTGAGTCCCACAAAAAATCGATGTAATACTACGGGTGAGTTTGGATAAAATAAAAAAAAGGTTAACTTTTTTTGTATTTATTGAAAAAGAATCGCATTTGTTAGTTTTGGGTCAAATCTTTGTGACTTATTGATTCATCTTAATGAGAGTTTTCTACGTTTATATTCGAAGTCAAATAAGCTCTTCTACTTTTTTTTTTTAATAGGCAAATAAGCTCTTCTACTATTCAATTAATCGAATTGTGAAATTCGTATCCAACCCAGAATCAATTGACAATTCGTGGAGAGGTCCCTCATATTATTAAGTGATCTCACAGTTCATACCCAAACAATGTTAGACTATTCTGTACCAAGACTTTCTTTTACAAGTGACCAATGCCCTTCCCTATTCAACTAGGAGATAGGTACATATATAGGCATAAACCTTTTCTTCTTTTTGTTTAATGCAACCACCAATTGATCTGGAGCTAGTGACGGAATGTTCATTATTCGCAAATCGTGACTATCTAAACAAATCACCTATCTTGGTTGCATTAAAAAATCAAGGTACGTGGCCGGCAACAATAGCTAGAATTTCAACCATCAATTTTCTCAAGAGAAATGTGGTTCAGTTAGTATCTTTCATCAATATTTAATCAACCTATCTTTTTTGTGTACATATTGTCTACAATAAATCTCTTAGAAGATGAACGATTCAAATCATCAACACAAGACTTGTGGTGGAACCATGGATCGAACTTTTGGAGAGAAAACTTTGTTGAAATTTTTGTCATGTACCGCCTCACATTCTTACATTTGTTTAACAACAAAAATAGAAGCCCCAAGTCTCAAAATTTTGTGGGGCAAACTCGCCAGTCTCATGTTCTTTTTCACATTTCTTTATCGACCTGTTTACATACATCGTTCGGCAATTATATGATTCAAACAGTTACCTGCATGCACACAGATTCTAGATCTGGCTGAGTGGCTGGACCTGGTAAAGTTTCTCTGTTAGAAGACTTTCGTCCTTACCTCCAACATGTTACCGATAGAATATAGCTATTGTTGCCGACCACCTTGATTTTTTAATGCAACCATCAATCGACTCGGATTCTTTTGCATACGTTTTACCTTCTGTAAAGCTACTACTGCCGGCCACATTGATTTTTTATCGCTAATTCTACCTGCCAATAGAATGCAGCTATTATTGCCAGCCACCTTGATTTTTTAATGCAACATCCTTCAATTGACTTGGAGGTCTTTGTTCTTATATGTCTTACCTTCCGTATAGCTACCGCTGGCGGCCACCTTAATTTTTTAATGCAACCATCAATTGACCGAGAGATCTTTGTTTTTGTTTGTCTTATCTTATCTTCTATATAGCTAATGATGATAGTACCGAAAAAAATATAGCTAATGATGCCAGTCAAATAGAATAGCTACTGATGCCGGCCAAATTGAAAATAGCTACTGATGCTGGCCGCTATGATTTTAAATGCAACCACCGATTGACCCGGAGGTTTTTGTTTTTTTTCTATGTCTTACCTTCTTACTTACGTTTTGATTGGTAACTGCTACTGTGCTACACACATGACATGGTACAATTATTATGAGCCTTGTTTGGTTAACGCAAGCAACCCCCCAGTAATGGTTGAGTCTTGCATCAGAAAACTTGATTTTCTTTTCCGTAAATACCATTTCATCAATTAATTTTTCCTATAAAATTAATCAATGATTGGACTTTATCATTATGTTCACATCTAGGGATTGCCAAATTCACCTCCATTGGTACGTACAATACCCATTGCCTCAAATACACTGCTTTAATTTGTTAGGGAAAGTCTTCAATACACACCCCTTTAAGGTGTGTACCATATGCACCTATTGTGTGGTTCATATTGTGCCACCTCATAAAAATTTACTTGTAGGACCGGTCATTCATAACATTTTATTTCGTATCGTAACTTTTATACTAAAAATTCGTAACTTTTCAACAATATGATTCGTAACTTTTTAGCAATAGATTCGTAACATTTTGGGATTCATAACATTTTGGTGTATTTTAATAAGGGTGCATATGATACTCACCCAAATAAGGGGTGTGTATTGTAGCACTTCCCTGATTTAATTGTTAATGTAACATAGTGTAATTGCCAGGAATTTTAGTTCTTTTTTTCCAAATTAAAAAAAGTAATAGTTCGTGAATAGAAAGTAGATTGTATAGAATTTGGAAAAGCTTATGGTACACCCCGCATAGAATAAATTATGGTCACAAAAACTTTGGCTAAAAAGCGTGCTTAACTGATATCAATGTTTTTGGACTTGGGTAATTTGTTAACATCTAAGGATTGGCAGATTCATGTCCTTTATTACTAAAAATCCCATTGCTTCGATTTAAAGGACATGAAGGGCGGTTCATTAGGCAGTATTATACCCCTCGGCGGCTCTAAGCGGAGCTAGGCAAATCTTGGCGGCTAGGCGGAGACTTTTTTTTTTTTGAAGACAGTCAAAATGCAAATTATAGTGATGTAAACACTTAGTTTGGAGAGACATTAATTGCCAAAACTTATTTTATCACATCCAGATTAATTTATTCCACAAGAAATTCATAGAAAATATTTAAAAATAAAAATAGAATCTCTCAGCGGTGCCTAGGCGAGTTAGGCGCTTGGCAGTGTGTTACCACCCGACTAGCGCTGAGCACCTTTTAGAACACTGAGTTTCATACAGGAGTCGTATTTGGATTTGGGGGTGTTGTAGTGCATCTCCATATAGTGCGCTGCCGCCGTGTGGGACATCAAAACGATTTTATTTTTTTTGCCAAATGGAGCCAAAACACAAAGGCCCTCAAAACTACGCCGGTTTGTGCCACAAAGAGACACCACACCAACCCTCAAACACTTGAGCACCCACTCTATTTTTTTTCTTTCAAATCTGTGTTGATCCAACCTTCGAAGTGTGCGTAGAAACATAGACATGTTGAGAATCATGTTCAAAAATCCCAAGACTGCGAGCAATGACTGAACCGAACCGCTTCGATAGCCATCGAACTGAAATGTTTCGCACCGACCAGTCAGTGACAGTTTTAAAGATTTACAAACCGACTGGTTTGAACAGTGATAAAAACGGTCAAAAACCGACCGAACTGATTTTATCTCCAGATATAAGTAAGAAACAAAAGGAAAAAAAAAAGCATGAAGATGTAACAACATAGCGACCGCATTAATGAAAGTTTCAGCTCCTAGAAATTCTTGATAACTTTTTACTCCTACGTTTTATATTCCTCTCAAGACAAGCTAATAATTTTCAAAAAAGAAGAAGATGCAAAACTAACATACAGGGAAAAAAACTAAATAAAGGCAAAAAAAAAATCCGACTCAATAATTGAGCCAAAACTGGCCACGTCCTATCTCTAGCCTTTATTTACGGCGTTACCATTACTAGCGGGAAATGAAGTCCCATTCATTTCACTCTCCAATTAATTAAAGTACCACTCTAAATTTCGAGCCAAAACTGGTCGAGAGGTAGAAATTACCATGATTTAGGAAAGTTTCGAACCAGCTGTATGGCATTCGCAATTTTCTCTATTGTTTATTGTTTTTGCCTCCTAAAAAAATACATTTATTCCATAAACTCCGCTCACCCTCATAAGGTTGCAGAGGCTTCCAATCTTGGTTTCCTGCACTCTCTTTGTTTCCCCGCCCTCTTGTCATCTCTCTTGTATTCAAAGAACAGAAAAAAACATGGATGCAGCCATGGTTGGAGAAGCACTTCTTGGCGCTGTAGTTGGAGTGCTGGTTGACCGTATGGCTTCCAAGGAGTTCATCAACTTCTTCCGGGGTCGAAAGCATGACGAAAGGCTCCTCAAGAAGCTAGAGGAGACCATGGTTGAACTCAATAAGGTGCTCAATGATGCAGAGAACAAGCAGTTCACTGATCAACGTGTGAGACGTTGGTTAGACGAGGTTAAAGATGCTGTCTACGACGTCGAAGACCTGGTGGATGAGATCGCTACCGAGGATTTGCGGAGCAAGGCGGAAGCCTATTACCCAAGAGGCAAAAAAAGGTTACGAGATAATTCCCTGATCTCGACTTTCGCTCGGTGTTTCGACCGTGGTGGTACGAAGTACTCCAAGTTAGAGGAAATGATCGGCGAGTTAGACCAATTCGTCGGGAAAGCTAAAGACGTACTTGGTTTGAGAGAAGTTGCTGGACGGTATTGGTCCCAAACCAGGTTGCCATCCACTTCTGTGGTGGATGAATCCTGCGTTTATGGACGGGAGAATGACAAGGAAGAGATAATGAAATTGTTGCTCTGTGATGGAGAAAGTAGTAACGGGCTAGATGTGATCCCGATTGTCGGGATGGGTGGGGTGGGCAAGACCACCCTTGCTCAACTTGTGTACAACGATGGCAGATTGAATGGGCGCTTTGTTAAGAAAGCATGGGTATGTGTCTCTGACGTATTTGATATTTCAAGGGTCACACTAGCAATTGTTGAGGCAGTCACTGAGAAGGCTTGTGATACAAAGGACCCAAACTTGCTTGCGCTCAAGCTGAAGGAATCATTGAGTGGGAAAAAGTTTCTTATTGTTTTGGATGACGTTTGGAACGAGAACTATGACAATTGGAACGCTTTGATGACTCCATTCAGATTTGGAGCACACGGGAGTAAGATTATTGTTACAACACGCAACGACGGTGTTGCGTCTATCATGCAAACAGGCATTCCTATTCATCGTTTGCATGAATTACCAGAGGAAGATTGTTGGGAGTTGTTTTCCCAACATGCATTTGAGAAGGGAGATTGCAATCAACATCCTAACCTTGAAAGGATTGGTAGGAAAATAGTGAGAAAATGTAAAGGCTTGCCTTTAGCCGCAAAAACACTGGGTGGTCTTTTGCGCACCCAACGAGATGTTAAGGATTGGAATAATATACTGGAAAGTGCCATATGGGAATTATCAGAGGAGAAGAGTAACATCCTTCCAGCCTTAAGATTGAGCTATCATTATCTCCCCTCCCATTTGAAAAGATGTTTTGCTTTCTGTTCCATATTTATTAAGGATTATGAATTCGACATGAAGGAATTAGTCTCAATTTGGATAGCAGAAGGTTTTTTGGTGAAGTCCAAGAATAATAAGATAGTGGAAGAACAAGGTTATGAGTGTTTCCGGGAATTGCTTTCAAGGTCATTTTTTCAGAGATCAAATGCGAATAATTCTTTGTTTGTCATGCATGATCTTTTTCATGATTTGGCTCAATACGTGATGGGAGATTTCTGTTACAGGCTAGAGGATGGCAAGCCACACGGTATTGCTGAAAAGGTACGTCATTTCTCTTACGTTCCACGTAGATTTGTTGGCTTTGAGATGTTTGAGGAAATTAGGGAGGCCAAGTGCTTAAGAACTTTTCTACCATTAAAGCATAGATATTATTCGAAGTCGTTGAGCAAGAAGTGGTTGAGCAAAAAGGTCGTGGATGAGATTTTGCCAAGATTGACCCGCTTACGACTGTTATCGCTGAGGAATTGCGGGATTAAGGAATTGCCTCATTCAATTGGCGATTTGATACATCTACGCTTTTTGGACCTTTCTCAGGCCCAAATCAAAGAGTTGCCAGAATCAGTTTGTACGCTTTATAACTTAGAAACATTGTTGTTAGTTGATTGTGGTCATCTTACAACTTTACCTGGAGATCTTGTAAAACTGATTTCATTGCGTCATCTTGATTTAACCGGAACTAACATAAAAGAGATGCCAGTGAATATAAGTAGGTTGAAAGATCTCCAACAATTAACTGTTTTTGTAGTAGGAAAGTGCACAGTTATTAGCGAGTTGGGAGAGTTCCATTGCCTTCACGGGACAATCTCCATCTCAGGGTTGCAAAATGTAAAGAGTGGTAACGAAGCAAAGGAAGCAAAGATGCGTGAGAAAAAGCACCTTGATAAGCTAGCGTTGGAATGGTTTGGCTCTACAGAGGATTCACAGAATGCAAGAGATGTACTTGAAAAACTGGAGCCACATACAAATTTGAAGCATCTTGCGATAAAAAACTATGGAGGCACAAGATATCCTACTTGGTTAGGAGATCAGTTGTTTTGCAATATGGCGTCTTTACGTCTGGATAATTGCAACAATTGCTTTTCCTTGCCGCCACTTGGTCAACTGCCCTCTTTGAAGGAGCTAACCATTGCATCGATGCCGGGAATAACGAACGTGGGCCATGAGTTTTATGGGGATAGTGGTTCTTTAAACAAACCGTTTCAATCTCTGGAGACTCTTCTTTTTAAGAAAATGTCAAGGTGGGTGAATTGGTGTATATTAGACGCTGGAGAGTTCTCTCAGCTTAAAAAGCTTGAGGTAATCAATTGTCCCAAGCTCAGACACTTACCGACCAAGTTGCCTTCTCTGGTGGAACTTAAAATACCGAACTGCCCAAAACTTGTGGCTTCACTTCCGAACACTACTTCTATACGCCGGCTAGAGTTACAGGAATGCCAAGGGATGCAGTTGCAGTGGCAAGGTGTTTCTTCTGTAGAAGACCTGACGATTTCAGGCTTTGCAAGTTTGGAGGAATTTCCAAGCGAGCTGGTAACACTAACAAATCTGAAGTCCCTAAGTGTATGGAATTGTCCAAGGCTATATGTCCCACTATCTGACGAGATGAGCCACTGTAATATGTTGCTTGAAAGTTTGAGCTTGCAAAGGTGTGAGAGTCTCAAATCCATCCCACTAGGTTTATTCCCAAAGCTTCGATCTCTAGAAATTGTGGGTTGCAAAAATATGTTATCTTTTCCCGGCCGTGGATTACCTGCTTCAAATCTGAAGGATTTATTGGTCATGGATTGCGAGAAACTGAAGGCTCTGCCAGAACAAATGCACACCCTCCTCCCATCTCTCGAGATTTTAACATTAATTTCTTGTCCAGAAATTGAGTCTTTCCCGGAAAGGAGTCTGCCCTCCAAATTATATTTTTTAACTATCCATAGTTGCAAGAAACTTATTGGTGGCCGAAGAGATTGGGGTTTGCAAGCACTACCCTCTCTCACAATGTTTTCGCTGAATGGTGAATCTGAAGATGTGTTGGAGTCGTTCCCCGAGGAGGGGCTGCTGCCCCCCACTCTTACATATCTCGGCATCAAAGATCTGCGGAATCTCAAATCACTCAACGAAATGGCCCTTCAACCTCTTGTCTCTCTCAAACGCATGACAATTGCCGATTGCCCTCAGCTCCAATCCTTATCGGTGGAGAGGCTTCCCACTTCCCTCTCAGAGCTGGAAATTCAGGACTGTCCATTGCTGAAGCCTCGTTGCCGCAGGGAGGAAGGAGAAGACTGGCATAAGATTGCTCACATCCCTCTTGTAACCATCGATGGTGAACCAATCATGGACTAATTCTATCTACGATATGTGGCCAGGGAAAACCAAAGCTTCCAACTCAGGTATTTCATTCCATTTCGAATACTTCCAAGAAAAATTCGACATGTCATTATTATTTCATTCCATTCATCTTCTGTGATTCTTCTGTCGTTAATTCTCCAGCTAGCCACTATTAATTCCTCATCCACTTTTTGTTTTTGCATGCGGAAGTATGGGCTTCCATATTCATTTCCTTTCCTCATTTTTTTTTTAGCTATTTCTTTATTTCTTTGCATACCCAAAAAGGTGATCTGATCGAGCAGTATAGGTTATTGATTCAACCCCATTTGGACCTACGACTACTACTACTACAAAAAATGAAAATAACCACCACAAATCTAATTGGCCTTAGTTGCTTAATCTTTTTTTGAACTTCGGATTAGGCGAAGACCGCAACTCTCCAACGTTCTTGGTTTTCAATTTCCTGAGTTTGGAAGTTAGCTGATTGATAACAAACGGCTGGAGCATGTACACCTGTGCAGATTTGATCTCATCTTTCTTCAGCATGTGCGCGTTGTATTATTTTCTGGCTTGGAAATTATAGTTATCTAAATAGTGATGGGAATGTTGACAAAGATTTTTTTTTTCAAAAGATGAACAAAATGTTTCTTAATTGTATAAATCAAAGTAGAATCGCCTTTCAATTGGTCCCATGGTGGTGCATTCCACTTGGTCAAGTGCTGAACTACATAAGGTCTGAAATTTCTGTTGAAGAAACCTGAAGGTCTAACTGAGTAATGTATTTCAGAATATTTTGGACCACCTTCCCTTGAGTGGTTTAGCCAAAGACGTTAGAATTTTTCACTTGCATTTTGCATTCCACTTGATTTTGTTGCATCACTTCCTATTATAAACTACTTTGTCCTTCTGTATACTGAACAGATATTTTGGACCCTTCCCTTGAGTGGTTTAGCCAAAGAATATCATTTTTTTGGAAGTGATGCATATGTGCTAGACTTAACAGATGTTTATAGATGCACATGAACCCGAAATACAACGCAGACAGATTCTCTTGTGGAAACTCAGAATTTATGCAATCACTATCATTTTTTGGAAGTGATGCATATGTGCTAGACTTAACAGATGTTTATAGATGTACATGAACCCTACACTGTTTTTTCATAGTATAGTAGAATTCTGAAATTTAAACTGCAATTATTTGAGATTGATCCACCTCTTGAACTAGACCAAGCAAAAAAGGGGGAAAAGGAGAGAGAAATAGATGTTTCTTTAATTGCTGATTCTGATATTCCTGAAGCACCACATTTTTTAATGTACTTGAAGTTTCGTATATGGGCATTGAAGGCTTTTGAGTTCTGATTTACAATTTAATTTTGGAGTTTGGAACCTGGTTAGATGGATCATAGATCATAGTTACTGCTTTTGTCCAGAGGACATGATGAAAGAGTGTTGGAGAATACTCGTAAAATTGGGACTCAAAAGAAAGTTCCGGGTATATATCCAGCTGGGCTGGGCAGTTGGCTGTGTTTGACCTATTGCAATTGTAACTAGATTACATAGATTCTGCTTTTACTTCTAGTTTTGTATTTGGTACTTTTTTATGTGATAAGAAGAGCCACCTCAGGCTTATTATCTCCATATTAGGGAGTTTGTTTTGAGTTTTCTACGTTGATCTTCGAAGTGAAAAGCTATTCTACTATTTGTCCGAAGTGGGGCTAAGTTGTTTGTTGGCACATAAATTTCAACCAAAGATTGATGAATATCTTATGTTGGGCTTGCGGACTAAAAGACATGTAAAGAGTCTAAAAGCATGTTGACCCAGCAAGTCCGCAAATCAACAAACATGTGTTGACCCGACAAGCCTAACGAGCATATGAACCTGCGGAAGAAGTGTTGACCCAGCAAGTCCGCGAATCAATAAATACGTGTTGGCTCGACAAGCCTAACGAATATATGAGCCTACGGAAGAAGTGTTGACCCAGCGAGTCCGCGAATCAACAAACACGTATTGGCCCGACAAGCCTAACGAATATATGAGCCTGCGGAAGAAGTAGCAGGACTACAAATCAGTTGGACCATGTAAGCCCATATCTCGCAAGGCCTACGAATCAAATATTCGGTTGAACCATGTAGGCCCGCATTTCGCAGGGCCTACAAACCAAATATCGTCTCAAATCAAATAAAACGTAGAGTCCAAGAAAATACTTCTGTGCAAACAGAAGAATATTATAAGATAGATGTCATCTGACGCAACCAATATTCAAAATTTGAAGAGGCTGAGAAGATATGATATCATCTTTTCTCTGGCAACAACTATTCAAATTCAAATGAATTATTTGACGGCCAAGCATCTGATGATAGAAGCCCCTATAAATATGAGGTCCATCATCAAAGGAAAAGGATCGGAGATCTCTCTCATCGTATCTATCAGACCTAGGACCTCAATCTCATATCAGACCTAACATCTCTCATCTATCTCTCATCGACCCCAAGATCTCAAACCTCAGATCTCATACTTCATCTCTCAACTCTTCATCATCATACCTCTTTTCCCTCAACGTAGAAAATATACGGAGAGAGAAGATATACCCCATTCACGCAAAACCACCACGATCTACAACCATCAAAGCAGCCTACTCGCTCACTACCACCTGCAATCTTCAACAAATTTCGAAGACCAGTAAGAGTAAGCATATCAAGCGATAGGTAAAGAGTTCCAATCCCTCTAAATGTATCCAGTATTCTCTGTTTTGATGTAAACAAGGGTTTTAAACCCCAATCATCAATAAAGTTAAATTATTCCAGTCTATTTCTTGTTCTTTATTCTTTATTAATCGGAGGTTTTATTTTTTAAGTATGTAATTAACGATTTGAAATCCAAATCGGAATAGGAGCCTGCATATAAAAAATCAACACTGTTCGCTTGAACAGTGGATATTTGAGATATGGATTTCGAAGCGTGGATAAATTCTACGGTTCAAAATTTATGTCTACAAAGTTGTTGCTACGTGTTTTCCTGCTGATGATTTTGTGTCTCTATTATGGCAGAGAAAGAAGTACCCCAAGTCTCTGGCTTTCGACAACTTTCAGTTACAAGCAGGACATGCATACGGTGCTGGTCCATCCAGTTTTGGCACAGTTGAGGCCCCTCAACATTATTACCAGGTGCTTAATATTTTATCATTTTGACTCACAGAACTACTAATTTTCAGCAACTGTCTAACTTAAAATCTGTACTACTTTGCTTCTAGTAATATTTTCAATCTTTTAGTAGTTTGTCCCTTCTTTATTCTGTAGGAAACAGTACCATCGCAACAGAAACAAAGCATTCTAACGGATCCTTATGGTTATGGGGAAAATTACCAACAGTCATTTAGCTATTCATAGGGGAGAGGATATGGTGCTCCTGCCCCATATCTGCCAGCACCACAGCCTCAAATGTTTGTGCCATCCCAAGCACCTCAAATTCAACTGGTACTTGCATAGTTGGGTTTAATTCCACTAGGGAGCACATAATTTCTCGTACTAAAAGAATCATGATAGTGTCTTCCGTAGCAGTTAGCTTGCTTTCCTGAATGATTTTTGTCCTTCCATAGCGCTTATTGCTACTTAAAAGTTTTTGGGTTAGCTATAAATCTTGCAGACAGAAATCGAATTCTCAACTTTGAAGCTTTACAACTCAGATGATTGTTTTGCCAGAACTTCTGGTGTTTGCTTTTGTAATAGCACGAGCCTGTTGTTCCTTAGTTTCAATTAAATAATTTCTTCCTATTTTGTTTCTCTTCCATCAATTTAGTTTAATGTACTTTTCAACTGTCACTTAAAAGAAGGAAATTAGGCTGCAAACTCTGATTCTGTTGAGATGTTTATACATTTTATATCAGATGAACTTTGCTACAGCACCAGTAACCTCTCAGACTACAGTAAAACCCCTTGTCCCTGGAAGGCTGGAACCCCTCCTGTGTTGAGGAACGTGGAGCAATACCCGCAGCCGACATTGGGTTCTCTGCTGTATCCAGTATGTTTGATTTTATGAGATTAAATTTACTTTGACCTTAGTAACTGTTCAATGTTGCATTGCGGTGTACTGAAGTACTCTTTGTTTATATTTTTTAGGGAACCGGCAATCCCATTTATCAAACAGGACCTCGTGTTGGTGGATCACTTGGGAGTATTCCGTCTCATCTGGGGGATTTATGTCGGTTAATAGTGCAAGAGTCCAAAGACCTGGCATGGGTCCAACACAGCCTTCCAGCCCTACTCAGCCAGCACAAGTTCAACCAGCCATAGCTCCTGCCTCACCCCCACCTACAGCACAGACAGTTGATACTTCAAATGTACCTGGTAATGGTGTTTCTTTTCCTCTCGTTTTTCGTTTCGTGATTTTTTAGTTAGACTTGGGGCTTTACATGTTTCAATCCCTTATTTTGTAATGTTGCACTTTCGAACACGCCCATGCCTATTTTTTTCAAACCTGTGAATTAAACCAGATAGGGATAAGTGCTAAAACTTTTTAATGATGAAAAGGATGTAATTTTTAGGAAAGTATGAATTCAAATCTTCATTGTTTGGAGAAAGTGAAAAAAGATACCATAGAGATACTGCCTCGTCTAATATGTGTTGCTCTGCTCATTTGTAAATAATGTGCTTCAGCCCAGCGAAGACCTAACATTATGACCTTGATGCGGCTTTTTAATGAGACATCGGAAGCACTAGGAGGTTTACGTGCAAATCCAGTTAAGAAGCGGGAAATCGAGGATAACTCGAGGAAAATTGGTGCCTTGTTTGCCAAGCTTAACAGTGGGGACATCTCCAAAAATGCCTTTGAAAAGCTTGTTCAGCTTTGTCAGTCTCTGGACAACGGTGATTTCGGTACTGCCCTTCAAATCCAGGTACTACTTCCTTAATTTCTTAATCAAATTAGCAACAATCATTTTCCCCCTATTATGTCTTTTGTCTTCCGTCTTGAGCCTTGCATTTATCCTGCCTTGCACAGGTGCAACTTACCACTAGCGACTCGGATGAGTGCAATTTCTGGCTTGCAACACTTAAACAAATGATCAAGACTCGACAAAGTGTGAGATGAATTGGAAAGGTTTTTTTCGCCCAGCATTAAAATTGGAGTTGGAAACTCATCGCTTGTGGTTCTCTGCCGGGGCTCTGATACCTTTTATATATACAAGAACTCACATTTTCAGTTAGGTTACGGCAGGCTTATGGTTCCAATTTCTTGGTGTTTTAAAAGCAATAAACAGATTGAAGTTCTCAAGACATTCGTGGTCTTTGCTGTTTGGTTTACAGTCATATTTTGTAGTGTTTAGAAAATATATATAAGAATTAGTCATAATTTTTTTGTCCCCAGTCCATGCATTAAGTTGCTTTGGGTGATTAGCTTCCAACTTCTTGTCCCTGGCTTGTGTGTTTGGGAGGCTATACATTTGTACTTCTAATGACTATTGGATAAAATTAATCCCTGTTTAGTTTTGTCCATTGGTGAGCTCTTTCTAGACCCACTTTGTTTTTAAGACCTCTATCATTTTTGGAGCTCGTTGTGATCATTAAGTCCACCAAATTTCATGTTGGTCGGATAGCAACCAAACACATGGTATTTACATATTTATCTTAGAGAAAATGTGTTCAATCAATTGTGGCGAAGGTGGATCTAAAAATAATTGGGGTGATTAATATCTATTTCGTCACTATGATTTTTGGCCTGAACTAAAATGCTAGCAATAGCATTGAAGTGGGCTCGAAAAGGGCCCATAAGTGGGGAAATCCAACGGTTGAGATTCGTCCCTTTTTTCCTTTGAGCATTTTTTTTTCTAAACCGTTGATTTGAACATGTTTGGTGATAATTCAGGACAATGAGTTTTGGGGAAAGGAAGGGGAAAAAACCTTCCAAGGTTTCGATGTGTTCTTTTGAACCTTTTTATTCAAGGATTAGAATGTTTTTATATATACCTGGTCGAACTCTTATATTGTAATTAAGATTTTTGGTTAATATGACATTTTTTTCCCTTCTCTTGTATGTAAGAGATTTTCACCAAATAGTCTATGTTGGAAGGTTCAACACGTGTTATATTTTTAGGATGAGATTATCCGTAGGTCATGATGATAGAGACCATTCATGCAAAATGTAAATTTCATGGTTACATCCCCAACTATTTGATCAAATTACATTTGTTTTGTCTCATAAGAAGAAACATACATTAGTCTTAAAAACATCAAATAAAACTTTGATTGTACTTGAGATTTTTGGTGTATAAGACTTTTCACCGGTATCCTCGAAAAACAACCAAATAGTCGATCTTGGTATTATATTCCTCATTTTTGTTTCTGATGGAATTCACTTGTTCTAAGGTTTTCACTTCTTGTACATGCCGATTCGTCAAGGTGTTCATAGTGGATGAGGCTGCTAATCATTTTTCATACCCTATTTCGTGGCATGTGCGCTTGAATCAAAATGAAAGTTTCTAGGAAACTGCCTCGGAAAAATAAAATTAACGAGATAGAGAAAGAACTTGACTATAGATCACTTCAAATATTGCAACACAGGCAAGCAGCTCTAAATAGCATCAAAAGTTCGATCAATTGCAGTCGCTTAGAAAAAAGTTCGATCAATTGCAGTCCTAGAAAACTGGCAATTGGGTCCTTAGCGATTCTATAGTTTTTCATTTGTCTAACGTACGACAAGCTTGTGTAACTACTTTGCAAATACACTCACTCCTCTCTTTGTTTTTCCCAAGTTCAAGTTCAATTTCATGGCCAAAAATGGTTTAGTTTACAAATCAAATCCATGCACAACTGGAGGTGCCAAGGAAGTTCAATTTCACGGTCAATGAGTGTGGGTTGTTTGCATAATAATGTCCACTATTACAAGTATTTACCACATTGTGGTTTACAGCAAATAGGAGATGAACCTAACCCTGCTGAAAAAGGAAATACCGTGTGAGTTTGGTTCACTTCCACCACAAATTCCCAAACACTTAGTTAGGTTGGGAATTAAACCGTGTGGGGTTTCTCCAAAAATTGCTAAAAGTCTTGGGCGCTATGAATTATTGCCCGTGACCCCATTTTTGGCTTTGCAGCTTTATTTTGATCATAACTCCTTCCTAACTTCTGGCCATGTTTCCGCTAACCAAAAAATTGTAAACTACGGCCCCGTTCTGCTAAGGTTCTTAATATTTTTAAGTACTTATTTATCGCTTTACGAGACATGTCATTCTCTCACAATACATCATCTTTAATTCAAAAAATAAATACTTATAAATAATAAGTTCGCACTTATTTTGGTTTTGTCTTTTTTCAATTTTTTTTCGTCTTTGTGAATGTTATGCCAAAATTTTTGTGCTGTAGAAAGAGGAGATGAACCTCCCCCTCTTTTCTGCAGATAGGAGGTAACCCAGAAAAAAGTTGCAAAACGAAAAAGAAAAAACCGTGTGGGGCTGGTTCTCTTCAATCAATTACTGTATTTACTTACCCAATTGATTGGCCAGGTCACCTTGATAACTTTATTTTGGTCGGTTGATTTTGGGGCCTATTATAGATTACTAAGGCCATTTTTTTTTTATAAATATTCTAACATTTCAACCAAACTTTGGAGTGCAATTGCTTTTTTTCAAATTGCTTTGACAATGGAGGTTGTAAATGTACTGCCAAACCAAAGGACCAATTTGTATTTTTTTTAATAAATATGATTGTAAAAGCGATTCTTGTCAAATTTTAGGTTACTAAAGACTCAAATCGATTAATGACTTTTAGAAATTCACTGGCAATTGGGTCCTCAGCGATTCTGTACTTTTCATTTGTCTTAACGTACGACAAGCTTGTGTAACTACTTTTGCAAATAGACTCATCACTCTCTCTGTTTTTCACAAGTTCAAGTTCAATTTCATGGCCAAATGATTTAGTTTACAAATCAAATCCATGTACAACTGGAGGTGCTAAGGAAATTTCTCCTATGTGGTAAGCTTCTTTCAATTAGCGGTCAATGAGTGTGGTTTGTTTGCATAATAATGTCCACTATTACAAGCATTTACAACATTGTTGTTTACAGCAAATGGGAGATAAACCTAACCCTGGAAAAAGGGCTTAAAAGGAAATACCGTGTGAGTTTGGCTCACTCCCTCCACAAATTCCCAAACGCTTAGTTAGGATGGGAATTAAACCGTGTGGGGTTCCTCCAAAAATTGCTAAAAGTTTTGGGCACTATGAATTATTGCCCTGTGACCCTATTTTTGGCTTTGCAGCTTTATTTTGATCAGATCACCTACCTAACTTCAGGCCATGTTTCCGCTAACCAAAAAATTGTAGACTATGGCCCTGTTCTTGTTTTTTAAGTACTTTATTTTCTGCTTTACGAAATATGTCATTCTCTCACAACACATCACCTTTAATTTATAAAATAAGTACTTATTTGGTTTTGTCTTTTTCAATATTTTTTTTCGTCTTTGTGAATTTTATGCCAAACTTTTTGTGTTGTAAAAAGAGGAGATGAACCTCCCCATCTTTTCCTGCAAATAGGAGGTAACCCAGAAAAAAGTCGCAAAACGAAAAAGGAAAAACCGTGTGGGGATGGTAATTCTCTTCCACCACAAATGTCCATTTATGGGAAGCAAATTATTACTTGCTCAATTGATTGGTTAGGTCACCTTGATAACTTTATTTTGGTTGGTTGATTTTGGGGCTTATTACAGATTACTAAGGCCAATCTTTTTTTTTTTTTTTAAAATATTCTAACATTTCAACCAAACTTTGGAGTACAATTGTTTTTTTCAAATTGCTTTGACAATGGAAGGTTGTAAATGTCTGCCAAACCAAAGGAGCAAATTTTTTTTTTATACAAATTTGATTGTAAAAACGATTCTTGTCAAATTTTAAGTTACTAAAGACTCAAATCGATTAATTTTTTTTTTTTTTTTGCGCAATTCATAGTGATGATACATTACTTTTTCCAAAACTGTTGAAGTTCATAATAACATTTAAAAATACTTTGTGAAAAATTCCAAAAAACATGGAATTATTTTAGGACAGGGATAATGCCACGACTAATTTTTTTAGGGGAAATTTTTATAAATGGTCCCTCTAGTTTCCATGAATTTTCATTTTCGTCCCTCTAGTATCAATTGTGTTACTTTTAGTCCTATAATTTGCATTCTGTCTCAATTTCGTCCCTCTCACTTACGGCGTTAATGAAACAAACGGAATTGGAGGACAAAATTGTCATTTCTCCTCACAGAGGGACTAAATTGAGATTTCATGCAAACTAGAGGGACTATTTCTATAATTTTGTTTTTTACTTTTGTTTTTGTAAATAAATTTAAAATACATCATATATAATATATTTCTCATCTCATTTTATAGTGAATAATAAAATATATGTTGAAATTTTGTAAAGTTTTTATTATATACATCACAAAAAATATGAGAAAATTCAAAAAACAACCCTTATGTTAATTGTCTTGGTCTTGTATTTTTTTTTCAATTGAATTTTCGCTATCGTTATTTTTTTTGTCATATGATTAAAAAGAAAAAGTTGTTCAGTAGTATTTAGAAATTTTGTAATTGTGTTTAATTAAGCAATGAAACACTATTAAATATTAAGAGATCAAATACATTAAAATATGGGTATAAGTGTATTTATTTTTGGACTTACTCATAAGATCACTCATATAACAAATAAACACGGATTTTAAACATTTTTTTATTGGGTGAAAAAATAAGAAGATTATAAGAACATGATACAAAGACATTAGCTAAGGGGTTGATTTGTGCATTTTCTAATATTTTTGTAATGTGTAATGAAATATAAATTTTTCAATATAGTTTGATTACCCAATAAAAAATAATTCAGTTGTCAAATACATTTCTTATGGTCTTTTTTATTTTATTTGCAAAAAACAAAAGTAAAATGTAAAATTTTAAAAATAATCCCTCTGGTTTGCATAAAATTTCAATTTGGTCCTTCTGTGAGAGAAAATGACAATTTTGCCCTTCAATTCCGTTTGTTTCATGGACGGCGTCAGGGAGAAGGACGAAATTGAGATGGAATGAAAACTATAGGGTTAAAAATGATACAATTAATAGTAGAGGGACGAAAATGAAAACTCGTGCAAACTAGAGGGACCATTTTTAAAAATTTCCCTTTTTTTAGTGCCACAAACTTGTAGGACGATCTTGCCATTGGAATTCAAAGCAACCAAGTCGGAATTCATCTCGTCTCTTTTGACCTCTGAACTCGAAACAATCCCACTTTTCCTTTGTTCTCTCTATCGACCCACCCCTTCTCCGATCCACGACCACCCCCTTTTCTCCACATTGTCATCGAATCGATAGCATTCTCGAGTTGCCAAAGCAAATTCCTAGTTTCAAATACGTTCTCGTTCGCAACCTCAGGTCAGAGAAGGGGAAAAATAATAATTTATTGGTTCTCGACTTCGCTTCGAAGAGTCCGAACCCGATTCCCAACTTTGAGACACAAACCTTCACATATATTCATTTCGACAAGCAAAGAATAGTTTAATCCAGAGGAACCTTCTCATATTTTCATCTCTGGTTCAAAATTGTTCGCCTCCTCAAGCTAAATTAGGAGCACTCCTATCAGCTAGACTGAAAAGATAGTTTGGAGACTTTGCAATCGACCTTCTTGTTTGGGTCATCGTTGAGTGATGGAGGGGCTCGTGAATGGGTATTCAACAACAGGGTTTCTGAAATGGAGGGAGAGGAAGAGAGAGGGGGAAGGGGAGGGTGGAGAGAGAAGGGGAAAGGAAGCCGCCAAGCCGGAATGTTACGAATTGAGGGCGTGTTTGATTGCAGATTTCGTTTTGAGGGGATTCGTAATGATATGGGATTAGGATTGGGATTGAGAATGAGGTGGGATTATTAATGAGGAGATGAATTATTTATTCATGTTTGTTTTGCACGGGATTAGGATTGGGATTCGATTGAGAATGGAAAGGAATTGTAAATAACATGTTTGTTTTGGCTAGGATTAGGATTGGGATTGGGATTGAAGTGGGTTTTTAAACATGTATTGCTCAATCCCATGGGGATGGGATTATTAGTAACACCCCCCCCATGGTATTGCTAATACCCCAATTTTGGGGGATTAACAATCCCATGGGATAACTAATCCCCCCTACAAAAACCTAACCAAACAAGGTATTAACAACCCTATGGGATTATTAATCCAATCCTCCCCTCCAAACCTCTTATCAAACACGCCCTGAGGGTAAACTCGTCACTTTGAATGAGGTGGTCGTGGCACCATAAAAACTTGTCGTGGCATTATCTCTCGCATTTTAAGTATTTATCTCGAAAGAGATTGTTGAGCTTGAAAAAGAAGCAAGTGCATTTTTAAAACAATATAAAATCTGTCCTAACAATAAAGTTTTCATTAATAATTTCTAAAGAAAGTTTAATAGCTAAAAATTATAGTTACAAATCATTTCTTCTTTTTATATAGGACTTTTTGAGATAGAAACTTTTCTCAAAAAAAAAAAAACACTTTACACTAAAAAGGAGTAACTTTTTTTTTATTGTTTCCACAAAGTTGTAGGTAAGTTTCCAACATGTATCGCTTGGCATTCATTTTTTTCTATTTTATCGAATTTTGTAATATTACATGTAATATATTCTAATATAATATTCTTAATTTTCTCAAAATATTTTGATTATTCAATGAAAAAATAATTAAGGTGAGAAATATAATACGTATGAGTTTGTCTTTTCATTGTAAAAATAAAATGTAAAATGTCTAAAATATTCTCTTTAATTTGCATTTTGTCTCAATTTCGTCATCTAGTTTATTGGTTTCTTGGTACAGCACACTAAATTTGATTTGTTTTCTTTTAAGCAGGTGCAAGTGGCTTTCCATCAATAGTAAAAAATAAAAATAAAAAGAGTCAAAAAGACATTCATTCCATAAATAGATTCAGCTTAGCCTTATAAGGTTGCAGAGGCTTTCAATCATGGTTTTCCTGCACTGTTTGTTTCCCTACCATCTTGTGAAGCATAAGAACAGAAAAAAAAAACATGGCAGGAGAAGCACTTCTCGGGGCTGCATTTTCAGTGCTGCTCGAGCGTTTGACTTCCCCCGAGCTCGTCAAGTTCTTCCTTGGTCGAAAGCATGACGAAAGGCTCCTCAAGAAGCTGAAGTTGAAGTTGCTTGGACTTAACAAGGTGCTCAATGATGCAGAGGACAAGCAGATCACTCATCGAGCTGTGAAAGAATGGCTGGATGAGCTTAAAGATGCCGTTTACCACGCCGAAGACTTAGTGGATGAGATTGCTACTGAGGCTTTGCGGTGCAAGGTGGAAGCTGAGAACCAAAGTGGCCCAAACCAGGTACAGTCTCTGATCTCGTCCTTCAGTAAATTATTTGACGTTGAGATAGAGTCCAAGTTAGAGAGGATGATTGATGTATTAGAAGATTTTATGAAAGAAAAAGACGTACTTGGTTTGAGAGAAGTTGGTGGACGGAATTGGTCCCAAACCAGGTTGCCAACAACTTCTTTGGTGGATGAATCTTGTGTTTATGGACGGGAGAATGACAAGGAAGAGATAATGAAATTGTTGCTCTCAGATGGAGAAAGTAGTAATGGGATAGATGTGATTCCGGTTGTTGGAATGGGTGGGGTGGGCAAGACCACCCTTGCTCAACTTTTGTACAACGATGGTAGATTGGATGGGCACTTTGTTAAGAAAGCATGGGTATGTGTCTCTGACGTATTTGATGTTTCAAGGGTCACACTAGCAATTGTTGAGGCAGTCACTGAGAAGGCTTGTGATACAAAGGACCCAAACTTGCTTGCGGTCAAGCTGAAGGAATCATTGAGTGGGAAAAGGTTTCTTATTGTCTTGGATGATGTTTGGAACGAGAACTATGACAATTGGAATGCCTTGATGACTCCTTTCAGATTTGGAGCACAAGGGAGTAAGATTATCATTACAACGCGCAATGAGAGCGTTGCATCTATCATGCAAACAGTTCCTATTCATGGTTTGCAGAAATTACCAGAGGAAGATTGTTGGAAATTGTTTTCCAAACTTGCATTTGAGAAGGGAGATTGCAATGCACATCCTAACCTTGAAAGGATTGGTAAGGAGATAGTGAAAAAATGTAACGGTTTGCCTTTAGCTGTAAAAACATTGGGTGGTCTTTTGCGCTCCCAACGAGATCTCAAGGATTGGAACAACATACTGGAGAGTGCCATATGGGAGTTATCAGAGGAGAAGAGCAATATCCTTCCAGCATTAAGATTGAGCTATCATTATCTCCCCTCGCATTTAAAAAGATGTTTTGCATACTGTTCCACATTTTTTAAGGACTATGAATTCAACATGGAGGAATTAGTCTCAATTTGGATAGCAGAAGGTTTTTTGGAGAAGCCCAAGAATAATAAGACAGTGGAAGAAGAAGGTTATGAGTGCTTCCGCGAATTGCTTTCAAGGTCATTTTTTCAGAGATCAAATGCTAATGATTCTTTGTATGTCATGCATGATCTTGTTCATGATTTAGCTCAATATGTGATGGGAGATTTCTGTTATAGGCTAGAGGATGGCAACCCACACGGTATTGCTGAAAAGGTGCGTTATTTCTCATTTGTTCGAAGTAGATTTTGTAGTTTTGAGAAGTTCAAGGAAATAAGGGAGGCTACGTGTTTAAGAACTTTCCTACCATTCAAGGGTAGAGGTGAATTAATCAAGTTGAGCAAAAAGGTTGTGGATGAGATTTTGCCAAGATTGACACGTTTACGGCTGCTGTCGCTGTCGGAATATGGGATTGGAGAATTGCCATATTCAATTGGCAATTTGATACATCTACGCTTTTTGGACCTTTCTCGGGCCCAAATCAGGGAGTTGCCAGAATCAGTTTGTACACTGTACAATTTAGAAACATTGTTGTTATTTAAATGTGATCTTCTAACAACATTACCGGCAGATCTTGTAAAACTGATTTCATTGCGTCACCTTGATTTAAGCGGAACCAACTTAAAAGAGATGCCAATGAATATAAGTAGGTTGAAAGATCTCCAACAATTAACTGTTTTTGTAGTAGGAAAGTGCACAGGTATTAGCGAGTTGGGAGAGTTCCATTGCCTTCGCGGGACAATCTCCATCTCAGGATTGCAAAATGTAGAAAGCGGCAATGATGCGTTGGAAGCAAAAATGAGTGAGAAAAAGCATCTTGAAAAGCTAGCGTTGGAATGGAATAGCACTATAGAGGACTCACAGAATGCAAGAGATGTACTTGAAAAGCTAGAGCCTCATAAAACCTTGAAGCACCTTGAGATAAAAAACTATGGAGGCACAAGATTTCCTACTTGGTTAGGAGATCAATCGTTTTGCAATATGGTGTCGTTACATTTGGAGAAATGTGAGAATTGCTTTTCCTTGCCACCACTCGGCCAAATGCCCTCTTTGAAAGAGCTTACCATTGCAAGGATGCCAGGAATAACAAATGTGGGCCATGAATTTTATGGAGAGAGTGGATCTTTAAGCAAACCGTTTCAGTCGCTCGAGACTCTGCGTTTTGAGAAAATGTCGGGTTGGGTGAATTGGTGTATATTAGACGCTGGAGAGTTCTCTCGGCTTCAAAAGCTTGAGGTTAGCGACTGTCCCAAGCTGATCGGACACTTACCGACGAATGTTCCTTCTCTGGCGAGACTTAAGATAGTGGACTGCCCAGAGCTTGTGGCTTCACTCTCAAGGACTACTTCTATAAGCAGTCTAGTGTTGAAGCAATGCCAAGGGGTACAGTCGGAGTGGCAAAGTGTGTCTTCTGTTGAAAAACTGGAGATTTCAGGCTTTGAAAGCTTGAAGGAATTTGCAAGCGAGCTGGTAACGCTAACAAATCTGAAGGAGCTGAAGATAGAGAATTCAAGTCTCTGTGTCCCAATATCTGAGGAGATCAGCCAGTGCAGTATGTTCCTTGAAAGGCTGACCTTGGATAGCTGTGAGAGCCTCAAATCCCTCCAACTAGGTTTATTCCCAAAGCTTCAATCTCTGGGAATCATGGATTGTAAAAATTTTGAGACCCTGTTGATTCCGGATGGCATTGTGCTCGAAAATGTGACATTACTTGAGAAACTTACCATCAGTAATTGCAATAATATGTTATCTTTTCCCTGCGGAGGATTACCTGCTCCAAATCTGTCTTCTTTGATTCTCTATCGTTGTGAGAAACTGAAGGCTCTGCCAGAACAAATGCACACCCTCCTTTCGTCTCTTCAGTCGTTAGAGTTATCCAGATGTCCAGAAATTGAGTCTTTTCCGGAAGGGGGTCTGCCCTCCAAATTGGGTCATCTTAAAATCTGGAATTGCAAGAAACTTGTCGGTGGCCGAAGAGAATGGGGTTTGCAAACACTACCCTCTCTCACAAGCTTTTCACTGTGGGGTGAATCCGAAGATGTGTTGGAGTCGTTCCCCGAGGATGGGCTGCTGCCCCCCACTCTTACATTTCTCCACTTCGGAGATCTGCAGAATCTCAAATCACTCAACAAAAGGGGCCTTCAACTTCTTGGCTCTCTCGAATGCATGTGTTTTTTCATTTGCCCTCAGCTCCAATCCTTTACGGTAGAGAGATTACCCACTTCTCTCTTAGAGCTGTATGTTAGCGGCTGTCCATTGCTGAAGCCTCGTTGCCGCAGGAAGGAAGGAGAAGACTGGCATAAGATTGCTCACATCCCTTTCATAACTATCAATGATGAAGTAATCAGTGAATAAGTCCATCTACGATATGTGGCCAAGGAAAACCAAAGCTTCCCACTCAGGTATTTTTCTTAGAATACTGACAGTAAAAATAACCACCACATATTATTGGTCTTGGTGCTCATTCTAAGATCATTTGGAATTATAGTAACCATTTGATACTCATGTTTATAAGCTGAAAAGACCGTACAAAATACATGGTTATTAGGCATGAAGTGGAATAACTTGAAGAAATTGGATGTCATAAGCCTTTTCCTTGTTAATTCTCTTTACTATTGAGCTGGTTTCCATTGAAGTTGGTGCTCGTTCAAGCCCGCAAGTTACATTCTTTTTCAGTGTCATGCAACTCACTTTATTTTTTGCTTGCTAAACTTCTTTTTTCTTCTTTTTTGGATTAGGCAAAGACCGCAGCTTTCTTATTTGGTTTTCAAGTTCCTGAGTTTGGAAGTTAGTTGACTGATAATAAACAGCTACAGGCATGTACAGCTATGGAGGTTTGATCTCTCATCTTTCTTCAGTATGAGCACTTTGTATTCTTTTCTAGCTTGAAAAATATAGTTTTCGAAATAGTGAAGGGAATATTGACAAAGATTTCTAATTGTATAAATCAGCATAGAGTCGACTTTCAATTGGTCCTATATTGGTGCATTCCACTTGGTTTAATGCTGAGCTACATGAGGGCTGGTTTTTCTGTAGAAGAAACGTGAAGGTCTGACTGAGTACTGTTTTCCCTTGAGTGGTTTAGCTCAAGATGTTAGCTTTTTTCACTTGCATTTTCTGTACTTGCCCTAAGTTTACTTTCCAGAGTCAAATGTGATATTCTTGTGTCACTTTCCATTATAAACTACTTGGTCCTTGTGTTCTGTAAAGCATCTAAGCTACTGCATATTTCTCTAATTCTTAATTTTTCTAGGTTGGTATTCTACTGAGCATAAGCTCTTGCAGAATCATAAAATCGCAATCATGGCTTTTTTTGTTTAAAACTTACAACTTTGGTCAGGTTGCATTGCATGGCTTCTAAAAGCAGGCGGATCTTGGGTGGCCAAAATTGTATGATAAGCAATGGCAGATCATCTAGGCCGTGTTTGGATTAGGACTTTGTGAAGGCTAATATTGTAGGGCTACGTTGCTGCAACATCTGTTCCAGCTATAATAAATGTGTCACTATTATGGCAGAGAAAGAAAGAAGTACCCATGTGTCTGGCTTTTGAGAACTTCCAGTCACAATCGGGACGTGCATCCCTCGCCATTTTTACCAGGTGCTTAATCTTTTTCATTTTGACCTATGGAACTACTAATATAACTATATTTCAGGAACTGTCTAACTCTAGAATATTGCTACTTTTGGAATTGTGTTATTTTGCTTGTAGTTATATTTTCACTGTTTATATAATTTATCCCTTCTTTGTTCTGTAGGAAACAGTACCATTGCAACAGCTAGCAAGAAGCCGTTCCAACGAATCCTTATGGGGAAAATTACCTACAGTCATTGAGCTCTTCACATGGGATACGTTATGCAGCCAGCTCCAGTCTCAAATGTTTCTTCCATCCCAATTGGTTTACATAATTGGTTTTAATTCCACTCATGCTCGCACTAAAGGATAGTTCTCCTCACCAGAATAATTCTCAACTTTGAAGCCAGAACTTTTGGCATTTGCGATGGTAATAGCATGAACCTGTTGATCCTCAGTTTCACTTAAATATTTTCTTCTTCCTATTATTTTGATGTTCTTTCCAACTTTCAGTTTATATGAAGGAAATTTTGCTGCAAACTCTGATTCTGTTGAGATGTTGACACATTTTATACAAGATGAACTTTGCTACTCCGCCGGTAACCCCTCAGACTACAGTAAACCAGTAAAACCCTTTGTCCATGCAGCCCCTCCTGTGTTCAGGAATGTGGAGCAATACCAGCAGCCGACATTGGGTTCTCAGCTGTATCCTGTAAGTTTGTTTTTATGACATTATGTTCACTGAGACTTTAGTTGACAGCGTCGATGTTGCATTGCGGTATATTGAAATTTACTCTTTAGTTAATTTTTTAGGGAACCAACAACCCCAATTATCAAACTGGACCTCCTGGGAACTACAGTTCCTGGACATGGGTCCAACACAGCCCTACTCAGCCAGCCCAAGTTCAATCAGCCAGCACATGCCCAACACGGTCCAGACAGATGATACTTCAAATGTACCCAGCAACAGTACGTCTTCTGCTTTTGTTTAACGTTTTGTGGTATTTTAGTTAGACTCGGAGCTTTATATAGGTTTCAATCCTTTATTCTGCAATGATAAGCGTTAAAACGTGTAGATGGGTATTCTTTCGAAACTTGTGACCAATTGAACCAGATAGGGACAAGTACTAAACTCAGTGATGATACAATGGATAACTTTTAAGAAAGTGCGATTTCAGATCTTCATATTTTGTGAAAAATGAAAAAAAATACCATAAAGATATTGCCTCATCTGATGTGTGTTGCTATTTGTGAATAATGTGCTTCTACCATAAAGACCTGTCATTCTGGCCTTGACGCGGCTTTTTAATGAGACATCGAAGCACTGGGAAGTTCACGCGCAAGTCTAGCTAAGAAGCGAGAAATTGATGATAATTCAAGGAAAATAGGTGCCCTTGTTTGCCAAGCTTAACAGCGGGGACATCTCAAAAGCTACTGCTGAAAAGCTTGTTCAGCTTTGTCAGTTGTTGGATGACGCTGATTTCAGTACTGCTTTTCAAATCCTGGTACCACTCTTCCTACCTCAATTTCTTAACCCTGAGAATGCTGTACATTATTTTCCCCACTTTTATGTTTTCCCCCCTCATTTTGATCCATGCATTTGTACTGCCTCGCACAGGTGCAACTTACGACTAGTGACTGGGATGAGTGCAATTTCTGGCTACAACACTTTAATGAATGATCAAGACTCGGCAAATTGTGAGATGAATTGGAACGGAAAACTCCGCCCAGCATTAAAGTTGGAGTTTGAAATTCTGTCATTGTGGTGTTATGCCTGGGCTCTGATACCTTTATATATACAAGAACTCGGATTTTCAGATAGGTTACGGCAGGCTTATGGTTCCAATTTCTTGGTGTTTTAAAAGTAGTAAACAGATGGAAGTTCTCAGGACATTTGTGGACTTTGCTAATTGTTTCACAGTTATATTTTGATGTGTTTAGAAATAGATATATGAATAAGTAATTTTTTTTTTTTTCGCCACAGTCCATGCATTAAGTTGCTTTGGGTGACTATCTTCCAACTTGTTGTCCCTTCACCCTTGTCAATGATTTTGAATTTCTATTGACTATTGAACAAGATCACTTCCTGTTGTAGCAATGGTGTGTCTTTTTTGTTAGGAGAAAATCCTCTCCAATCTCTGATATGTATTGGACCGTACGTTCAGTTTTGAAAATCCTTCCAAGGTTTCGATTTGTTCTTTTGTAGCTCTATATTCAGGGATTAGAATGTTTTTGTACTTGGCGGATCGCTTAAATTGTACTTGCGAGTTTTGGCGGACACAACTTTTTTTATTCTCTTCAAGAAAATCGACCAAATAGTCTATTATGATGGAGGGTTAAAGACTTCAATTTTTAAGATGATGTTCATGTGTAGGTCATGATATTGAGACAACTCATGTAAATTGTCAATTTCATGGTTACATCCACAACAATTTGAGTAGTTTCAAAAAAAAATTATTTTTGTCTTAAAACGTCAAATACTGGTAAAATTTTGATTGTTCTTTAGATTTTTGGTGTGAGACTTTTACCTGGTCTCTTCAAGAACAACCAAATAAAATAGTCCCCCTTGGCGAGTCCAACACGACTTCTACTTTCACAATTCAAAATGTTCGTTTGTCGATCACTATCTAGAGATTGTTCTTGCAAAGTCTCAATTTTATGGTACATCCACAACTATTCGATCAAATCACATTTATTTTGAAATCCTGCTTAGTATTATGATGGCTTACTGTATTTAAAACAAGTATGAGACAAGCAATAAAAAAAGAAGAGTGGTTGAGAAACTAATACTTATAGGCTAGCTGGACAAATAATAGCAGAAGAATCAGAAGATGATCAATGGAATGAATAATGACAGGTCAAATTTTTCTTGGAACTATTGCATAAGTAGTGTAGAACAATTACCTCAGCCCAACGTTCTGGTTTTTCCCTGGCTAAAAATCGTAAAAGTCAGTAACATCAGCAACGTCTACTGGACCGAGATGGACTTGGTCGAAGATCGCTTCACCATCGATATTTATAAGAGGGATGTGAGCAATCTTATGCCAGTCTTCTCCTTCTTCCTTGCGACAACGAGGTTTCAGCAACGGACATCGCTCGATTTGCAGCGCAAAGAGGGAAGTGGGAAGCCCCTCTTCTGGCAAGCATTGGACATTTCTCTACCTTTAGCTCCTTCAGATTTGTTAGTGTTGACAGCTCCCTTGCAAATTCCTCCAAACTTGCAGAACTTGAAATCTCTAATGTTTCAACGGAATACACACCTTGCCACTCCAACTGTACCTCTTCGCATTTGTCGAACACTAGCTCGCGTATAGAAGTAGTACTCGGAAGTGAAGCCACAAGCTTTGGACATTCCTTTATCTCAAGTCTCATCAGAGAAGGCACCTTTTGCGGCAAGTCTCCGATCAACTTGGGACACTTGACTACCTCAAGCTTTTGAAGCCGAGTGAACTCTCCGGCATCTAACTGAATCCATTGCACCCACTCCGACATTTCTTCAAAACGTAGAGTCTCTAGAGATTCAAACGGTTTGCTTAAAGAACCACTCTTTCCATAAAATTCATGGCCCACGTTCATTATATAAGGCATCCTTGCAATGGTAAGCTCCTTCAAAGAGGGCAGTTGACCAAGTGGTGGCAAGGAAAAGCAAAACTCACAATTCTCCAAACGTAACGACTCCATCTTGCAGAATGATTGATCTCCTAACCAAGTAGGAAATTGTGTGCCTCTGTAGTTTTTTATATGGAGGTGTTTCAAGTGTGTATGAGGCTCTAGCTTATCAAGAACATCTCTTTCCTTCAGTGAATCCTCCGTAGGGCTACCCCATTCCAACGCTAACTTTTCAAGGTGCTTTTTCTCCTTCAACTTTGCTTCCAATGCATCGTTGCCACTTGTTACATTTTCCAAACCTGCAATGGTGATTGCTCCACGAAGACTATGAAGCTCTTTCAACTCATTAATACCTGACCCGCTGCACTCTCCCACTACAAAAGCAGTTAATTGTTGGAGATCTTTCAATCTACTTATGTGCATTGGCATCTCTTTTAAGTTGGTTCCAGTTAAATCAAGATTACGCAGCAAAATTAATTTTATAAGCTTTGCTGGTAAAGTTGTAAGAAGATGACAATTAGATAACAGCAATGTTTCTAAATTATACAAGGTGCAGATTGATTCTGGCAACTGGTTGATTCGATTGTAGGAGAGGTCCAAAAAGCGTAGATGTATCAGTTTGCCAATTGAATAAGGCAATTCCTCAATCTGATATCTCGGCAAAGATAGAACCCGTAAACGTGTCAGTCCTGATAGAATCTCATCCAACACCTTTCTGCTCAACCACTGTTTGCCATAAGTTCTACGGTCTATTTGAAGGAAAGTCCTCAAACACTTTGCATCCTTAATTACCTTGAACTTATCAAAGCCATCAAATCTACCACGAACATATGAGAAATGGCGTACATTCTCAGAAATACGGCATGGCTTTCCATCTTCTAACTTATAACAGAAATCTCCCGCCACAGATTGAGCTAAATCATGAACAAGATCATGCATGACAAAAAAATCTTTAACGTTTGATCTCTGAAAAAATGACCTTGAAAGCAATTCGCGGAAGCACTCACAACCTTCGTCTCCCATTGTCCTATTATTTTTGGGCTTCTCCAAAAGTCCTTCTGCTATCCATCGTAAGATTAATTCCTCCTCTACGAATTTATAATCTTTAGTAAATATGGAACAGTAAACAAAACATCTTTTTAAATGGGAGGGGAGATAGTGATAGCTCAATCTTAATGCCGGAAGAATGTTGCTCTTCTCCTCTGATAATTCCCATATGGCACTTTCCAGTTTATTATTCCAATCCTTAACATCTCGTTGGGAGAGCAAAAGACCACCCAGTGTTTTTGCGGCTAAAGGCAAACCTTTACATTTTTTCACAATCTCCTTGCCAATCTTTTCAAGGTTGGAATGTTCATTGCAATCACCCTTCTCAAAAGCATGTCTGGAAAACAACATCCAACTATCTTCCTCTGGTAATTCCTTCAAACCATGAATTGGAACTGTTTGAACAATAGATGCAACACTCTCATTGCGTGTTGTAACAATATTCTTACTCCTGCATGCTCCAAATTTCAAAGGAGTAATCAAGGTTCCAATGTTCATAGTTCTCATTCCAAACATCATCCAAGACAATAAGAAACTTCTTGCCGGCCAATGATTCTTTCAGCATAACTTGAAGCAAGTTTAGGTCTTTTGCATCAGAAGCTGACCCAATAAATGCCGCTACAATTGTTCTTGTGATACTTAAAACATCAAATACGTCAGAGACACAAACCCATGCTTTCTTACCAAAATGCGCTTCCACTCTGCCATCATTGTACAAAAGTTGAGCAAGGGTGGTCTTGCCCACCCCACCCATCCCGACAACTGGAATCACATCTATCCGATTACTACTTTCTCCATCAGAGAGCAACAGTTTCATTATCTCCTCCTTGTCATTCTCCCTTCCATAAACACAGGATTCATCCACCAAAGAAGTTGTTGGCAACCTCTGAGACCAGTTCTGTCCAGCAACTTCTTTCAAACCAAGTACATCTTTTTCTTTCGTAAAATCTTCTAATAAATCAATCATCCTCTCTAACTTGTAATCTATCTCATCGTCAAATAATATAGTGAAAGACGAAGAAGATATCAAAGGCTGTACCTGGTTTGGGCTGCTTTGGTACTCGGCTTCCACCTTGCACCGCAAAGCCTCACTAGCAATCTCATCCACCAAGTCTTCAGCGTCGTAAACAGCACGTTTAAGCTCGTCCAGCCATTCTTTCACAGCTCGATCAGTGATCTGCTTGTCCTCTGCATCATTTCATGAGGACCTATTAAGTCCAAGCAATTTCAACTTCAGCTTCTTGAGGAGACTTTCGTCATGCTTTCGACCCCGGAAGAAGTTGATGAACTCCTTGGAAGCCAAACGGTCAAGCAGCACTCCAAGTGCAGCGCCAAGAAGTGCTTGTCCAGCCATGTTTTTCTGTTGTTTGCAGACTAAAGAGATCACAAAACGGTAGGGAAACGAAGAGGGTGAGCAGAATCTATGGAATGAATAAATTCTTTTCATCCATGGAGTCAATTGAGTGCATTAACTAGTGCACACTGCCTAAAAGAAAGAAAGTTGCTGAACCAACAAAACATTAAGATTATCAAAAAAAAGAATCAAATATTAATACTCTACTCATGTAGGTTAAGGAATACAGAAGGTAAGATAAACACACAAACAAAGACCTCGAATCAATTGGTAGTGGGCATCAAAAGAAAAGGTAACTTGTTGGGGATATGAAGACCAAAGTTTACCCGTACTAAAAGGAAAAGCTGGTTTATGTCTATATATGTAGCGTGCCCAAATTTTAATTGGTGGCTGCGTGAAAGGAAAAGCGTAACATTGTGGAAACGAAGACGAAAGTTCACCTGATGATATAAACAAAAGGTTTGTGCCTTATATGTACCTATATACCTACCCCGAGTTTGATTCGTTGTCGTATTGAAAGAAAAGGGTTACATGTTAAGGAGATAAGGTTGGCCTCTAATTGTTTGACATAAAGCGTTTCAGTTTGTTCCATTGATTTTGCAAGCACGTTTTAATTAGCCATTAAACAGATATGGATGAGAACGAGTAATAAAACCATAAACAGGGAAGGGAACTGGGGAAGCATGTAGAAAACAAGAAAATAGAGTCTCTGTACCGCCAGAAACTTCTTGCGATCAACACAACTAACTGGCGATCGTCACTTAAGGTCGAACGACCGCCACATGCATATGTACAAAACTGGAGACCGCCACAATCGCCACCACTTGTTACACCAGAACAACGGAAACAGAAGAAAACGAAAATAATAGAGTAAAAGAATTAAACAGAAACGGAAGGTGGATAGCCCATTGGGGCTAGCGGATTATCCCACCTTGATCCCTCAGTTGCTAAGTGTGTAACTTGTAGCATGGTTTCCTTGCCATTATGGATTGAAGGTTAAAAACCCCATGAACTGGGAAGAACTCCCCAATCTCTAATATGTTTAGACGTTTAGTTTTGTCCATGTGTGAGCTCTTTCTAAACCCACTTAGATTGTTGGAACCTTTCATTTTTAAAGGTCTTCAAGATTATCAAGTGTGCCAAATTTCATGTTGCTCGGATAGCAACCAACATAGGATCCTTACAGGTTTATCTTATCTTAGATGTAAAATTGGTTTGATCAATTGAAACTCCTTTTAAAGATAAATAGGTTTTATAACCAAATTAATCATTATTCGGACACTCTGAACATGATTTTTTTCTTATTGATCGTTGCTTTGACCTTGTTTAGTGATGATTAAAGACAATCGTTTTTGGGGAAAGGAAGGGGAAGAAAATTACCTTTAGTTCTTTTGTAGCTCTCTATTCAGGAATTAGAATTAATGTTTTTGTACCGCGAATCGCTTAAATCGTACTTGGGAGAATTGAAGAAGGTAACCTTTTTGTTGTCTCTTTAAGAGAATTGAAGAAGTTACTTATATTTTTAACATGACGTTTATCTGTAATCTGTAGGTCACGATATAGAGACAATTCATGTAAATTGTCAATTTCATTGTACATCCGCAACAATTTGAGTTGTTCAATACAAGATACAAAAAATTACATTAGTCTTCTTTTCTTTTTTTTTTTCAATCGGTAAGTAGTTTTATTCATCAATGCATCGAAGAAATTTCAACGGAAACTTCCCTACAAATCCAATTTGGAACATTCTCTTTCTTGCCAGGTTATAGGGGTATCCACAGTTATGGCATACTTGGCTATAGTAGTGTCTCTGATGATGAAGGGGAAATTTTTCGGTGCCTGCGGGTATGTCCCACGTGGTGTCCACTCGGCACTTCTGAGCTATCCGATGCATTTTTGGACGGTTCAGATTAAAACATTCTCTCTCCTCTCACCCCTATTCTTTCTCTCGCCTTTTTTTCTCTCCAAATCCGAAATGTCCAAAATCGAAATAGACGGTCCGAATACACCGAGCGGGCACCACGTGATATCACGGGCACCACGTGATATCACTCAGCACTGAAAAATTTCTCCTGATGATGACTTCCAAACACGCCTTGCCTGTAGCTTTCCCCTGAAAAATTCCTACCAAATTGAAACCTGTTTTCTAGGCATGTGTCTGAAACTCCAACTGAGAACCAATCCGCACATAGGGAGGGAATGACGAGATTACTATCAAAAGCATTCCCATATGTGAAACCCCATCATATTCATCATCATCATCATCTTGGTAGTAGCCCTAACCCTAATAAACCATCAAAATTTTCTCCCTCCTCACCTCTACGACCTAGTTATTCCCCGTCACCATCATCTTCGTCTTCATTGAAGCATTCATGGTTGGTATACCTCATTCTCTCCACCAATACCCCAATCAAAACATATGTTGGCGTCACCACCAATTTCTCTCGCCGGTACTACTCTCTCTCTCTCTCTCTCTCTCTCTCTCTCTCTCTCATTTAAGAATCGCCGATTGTTTTGTTGCAATTAGTCAGATTAATATTAGGGCCCTTAATATTATTGTTATGATTACTACGGCTTGTCCATGACGTTAATTTTGAATTCTGCTTTGTTTTATGTTAATGTTAGCCAGTAGGAATGTGGCCATGTGGAAGTTTTCTGTAACTGAATATTTGTTAAATGATTGATGAATTATAACAAAGCAGAAGTTAGAAAAATCGAAAAAAAATTAAAATAGAGCTTTTGGTTTGTGAATGTATTTCCGAATTAGACTCTTAGAGCATCTCCTCAAATTTGAGTAAAAATATGAGAAAGCTTCACTTGGTATTGTGTTCTCCAATGGGTAAATTCAAACCCAAGCACAACTATGCACAAATTTGAGTAAAAACTTCATTAATGGCAATATTGTCAATGTAAAGGAGTGAAATTTGCCTTCTAAAATTTGAGTCTAACCAAATTTAAATTTGATATAGGTTTGGGTAAGGAGTGGAAGAGAGTTTAGGGTGATTTTTACTTATATTTGAGTTTGAGTCATGATTTGAGTAGGAGTGGAGATGCTCGAGTAAAACAGAAGGTATCATTGCTTTGTGATTTGTGTTATACTTGTTTCGGAGAATCTTTAATCTATATTACAGTAAGAAAACCACTAGTTGAGGTTCGTTTAATGTGTGGAAACTGAAAAGGGTGATAAATTCCTTCGGCTTAGGGGCACCTTAAAGCTGGAGAAATTGAAAATACTGCCTTGGTCCTGTTTCCCTATGCGGATATACTAATATGACATTTTGTCTTTTTAAATTGGGTTGTCCTTCCTGTTTTTACTGGCATTCAGTCTTTTTGTTGCAAGATTACAATAATTTTAATCCCGACGCATATGTGATGTGATATAGAAGCAATTTTCTAAAAGATTGTTGTTCTTTAATAGCCTTAGACAACATAACGGTGAACTGAAAGGTGGTGCAAAAGCTTCCTGTATTGGAAAGCCATGGGTTTGTGCATGCATTATTCAAGGATTTATGGACCGAAGTGAAGGTATTTAACTAGCCTAAAGCTGTAGAAGATCACGAGACTACTTTAACAGTAGACAATTTTGTTTCAGCACATATGCACTTGTTCTGCAACAATTTCTTACACAATACTTGGAATAATCACTGAGCTATATATGTTTGCCTTCCCCCAAAACATTCCACCGTTTTGGGTGGTGTTTGACCTACTGAAGCCAGAACCACCTAGTTTCACGATGTTGTAATGCGAAATGATTATGAACTTTACCGGGTCTTTCAAACATAGCTATATTTTAGCTTGTTTGACTTCGTTGCTGCCATGGATAAACCAAACCAAACAAAAACCGAGCCTCGTCTCAATCAATTGGGGTAGGCTACATGAATATGTCTTCTCCCTCATATTCATGTCACAAGGATCTAATGCCTCTTTGATGCCGGGTTTTGCAAATGGGATTGAAGAAAAGTAAAAAGAGGGTAAAAGGGAAAAAAGGATAAAGCTCACCACCCAAGTTAGGGAACCAACGGGATACAGATTGACACCACCCGAGGGTTTAACGAGGGATATAGGGCTGGGGACCGCTCACCAAGGAATCCACCTAAGAGATACAGAAACGGGGAACTCGCCACCTATCGGAATCCACCGAAGGATAAGAGTTGCAAGAAGAATTATCTTTTCACAAGCCAAAGGCTATTTTTTTAATTCAACACACTCTAAGAATTTCATTCATAGCAACCTAATTTATAGGCACTTGGAACAACCCTCCAAGAATAGGAAAAGACACTTGCATTTTCAAAGCTAAAATTAAATAAAAACAAACACTTGACTACAGAAAACTAGGTAGACTCCATGAACAACTCAATGACTCCTTGAACCAACAAATGACACTAAAAATTGTGTGAATGAATACTTAGACTACAAATTAAAAGACATGATAAAAATAACTCTTCGATTCTTGTTGCGCCATTATTTTTTTTGCATCACTCTTTTACTTGTTTTTTGTGTGTGTTAGTTATCCATATTATTAGAAACCAAAGAGAGAATCCTCAAGAGGTACAAAGTACAAAGGCATGAGAAAGAAAGCAAAACTGAAAAAACTAAAGCCTATTAAGTAGAAAGATCCTAGAGAGAAATGTGCCAATTCTGGCAAAGCTGAGAGGCTAAAGAAGTAGGCTTGATATTCCTGCTGTGGGATGCTTTGACCCTAACTTCAAATCTGACCTGCCCAATTACAGCTGAAGGAGGCATTTGGATGCCTCCAAAAACTCTACTAATCCTCTCTTGCCAATCAAAATAAACTGCTACAGCAAAAGCAAGCCTCCGTAGAAGATTAGGAAAACCCTTCCCTTTAAAATTAGAGCAGAACCAGGCAATCTTCTGAGATCAAAGGGCAGGACCCAGAGGAATGTAGCAGAGATCAGCAATGGCAGCACACACTTGACTGGAGAAGGAACAATCAAAGAGGAGGTGTTCCACAGTTTCAGGAAATTGATCACATAAGAACAAGTAGAGCTAGCAATGACCGCCATTTGTGAAGTTTATCCTTGGATCTTAAGCTTCCTCTAACAGCCATCTGTAGAATAAAACTATGCCTGGGAATATTTTTTGAGAACCAAACAACCTATTGCCAGGGTACAACAGGACAGTGGGTCCTAAACGCATTCCAAGCATGAGAGGCTTGATACTTGGATGAAGGAGAACCAGTCCAAATAACTGAGTCAGGAACATTGGGATGAGGAAGAAAAGATGGACAAGAGAGAGAAAGAATGTTCCTAACGCACAACCCTAATAAAAAAGAAGATAGAAATGAGTTGGAGTATCTAGGCTCGACAGAATAAAAACCACCTTCAAACCCAAATGAAAAAAGGACCAATACAAACTCAATGGTTTGTTGGAATCCTGAAATCGCCAATAAATGTAACAGAATCCATTTTCTTCATTAGATTCATGTCATAAGGATCTAACAAGGTCTTTTACGTGTTGGTTGTCCATTACCTAACGCACAACCCTCCTTTTTAAATCTGGGATTGGTAGAAGATAAGGCTCTAAGCAGTGGTGGATTTTAGAAGGGACCAAAGGGGTCCCCTGTCCCCCTGAACTACATATAGCCCCTATAAGACCCTGCTATTTGTATTATCTTTCATTTACCCCCTTGAGAAGCTAAATTAATGCCCCAAGTACTTTAAGATTATCAAACTGGCCCTCCTATGAACTTAAAACACCCCAAAGCAAATTTTTGTTTCTTTTCATTCATATGATGCATTTTTATTTTTATTAAGCATTGTGTTTTTTTTTTTTTTTTGCACATTTTGTACATTGAATCTATTTGTTCTTGGAGTTTCTTTTCTGATTAGGACTGTTGATCATTTGCTTTTGGGTTTGTCAATTAGGATATCTTTAACAAGTGGCCCCTCTAACCTAAATTTTTTAATCTGCCACTGACTCTAAGCATGAAACAGTCTTGCTGCCATGAATAATTTTCATAAAACATTTTAGCTACTCCCAACAAACTAATCTTTGATGGCCACTTCTGAGTGAGAAATTCATTGACATCCGGATATCTTTAGCTAATAATTCTAAGAGTTGACTTAGCATGTAGTAACACTTATAATTCTTGTGCCCTTTACCAGTCATGATGATTCGTACAGTGGTATAGGTACAACCAAATTCTTTTTTTTTTCTTCGGAACAAATTAATGTGTTTGTGGTCAAGTTACTTGAGAAATCTAGTAGTTTACATAATTTATGTTCTCAGAGTTCTAGTTGAAGAGTCGGTGACGTACTTTTGGTTATCAACTATTGCATGCCATATGTATTTTGTCAGTTGCTTGTTTATGACCTATTTCAATTAACGTATGATACTGTTTGCATGTTTATTGGTTATTTTTTTGAAAAATACTATATTAATTAAAAATGTTTATTTTAGTGTCCGTTACATGCCATTCAAGTAGGTCCCAGATGCTATAGTTCATTACACACTCCATTTGTAAGATAGGTGTGGAAATATTTTAATTTTGCATATATTCCTTATTTTCTTTCTTGTTGAATTCACTTATTCATGTTGTTGCTTGAGTTTTTTACTTTATATACTTCTCCATTTGTTGTTGTTTTCTTGGATGAGGCTGCTTATTTATTTTCCATCATCTCTATTTGTAGCATGTGCGTTTGAATCAAAATGGAAGATCTTTTCAAGGAAGCTGCCCCGGAAAAAGAAAATTGATGAGACGGAGAAACAACTTGACAATGGCTCACTTTTGCTACTGCAACATAGGCAAGCAGCTCTAAATAGGGTCAAAAGTTCGATCAATTGCAATCACTTAGAAATTCTCTGGCAATTGGATCCTTGGTGATTCTATCATATTCATTTTCTTTTCCTTTGTGCTATGTGTGATCTTGGATTCGCCAGGGGAAAGAAAATTAAATTCAAACATACTTACTCATTTTTTCAGGCATACTAAGTAAAACTTGTATTTCCGATAAATATCATTTCATTCTTTTCTTGGTTTTTGAAGTCAACAAAAGAAAAAAAAAAATTTCTTTCACTACAAATACGGTATTTATATCTCTATCCATTCATATCTTTTCTCTCTAAAGATCCGAGATCCATTCATAGTGTTGTAACAATATTTGTAATCTTCTTTGCTATGTTGATTAGTAATTTTATAATAATCTGAAATACGGATGATGTAATCTTGTAAAACTGTTACATTTCATATTCCGTTGTACAATATAACCCATGTTTATGTATTAGTATAGCCAACTTTGCTAATGTATGACAACCTAGTGGCCGCAAGCACAAGTATGGATATGAAGGTGTTTGAAATGAGATTTTGCATTTCTTGTACCAGGTGTTTTGTTTTTGTTTTTTTCCTATTTTATGAAGTTTCATTTTCCCGGTGTTGAATGAAAGAGAGAGAAGATAATCATCATCTATTTGCAGGTGAGATACACATGAACTACATATAGAAACAAGAACCACATCAGTCGGAGCATTTCTTTTACCATGTTAATCTGTTTTGTGGATTCACATTCTCTTTTTCAGACAGTTGGAGAACCATGAAGATATTCCCCCTCTAGCAGCCCATTTGGGTTCTTTGGTTTCTATCAGCCCATTTGGGTTCTTTGGTTTCTATTTTCTTTCTCAGCATTTGCGTTTTTGCAGAATCAGTTTATGTTTGAAAAGATCCATCTCTTGGGCCAAAATCTTGAACTTCTTTTGCCACAATTTCAAGAAATCATAGAGTTGTACCATTCGCATCCTCTTAATAATGGATAGCGGGATAAACAGCGAGGATAAATGCTCAATCCTCACTTGGCAACGCTGCTAACGCAATTTTGTGCAAGGTATACATCATTTGGTGCTTAATTATTCTTCATGCAAAGTTTGTGCAGTGAGATGACTATCTGACAGGTACATTGCCCCTCGAAAATGGCAAGTAATCATGCTGGTTTTGTTATGCTTAGACTTGCCTTTGTCTCAAGGGCTGCAAATAAACCGAGCTGTTTGTGAACAATAAGCTCGATTTGGTAAAGGCTTGTGAACAAGTTTCGAGTTCGAATCAAACTTAGAAAATCTCGGCTCAAGCTTGACTCGCCAAATTTTCATTGAGTTTGAGCTCGAGTTCGCCAAAAACCATAACGAACGAACCTGAACATTGTACAACTCAGCTCGTTTGCAGCCCTATTTGTCGCTGGAAGCAAGAAACATACTTGGGTAACCGTGCTCGAAACTTATTATTAAGAAATTTTTTAGGAAGGACCCGTCTATCTCAATTTTTCTCCCTCATTTTACAATTGCTACAAATTTAGTATAGTTACAGATTATAGATACTCCATATTCTACCATCCAGTTTTGCCTAAACCACCGCTTTCCCATGTGATCTTCATTTATATAATTCATCTATGAACATATCAAATTGTAGTGAAGGCCTGAAAGGTTATTTGACAATATTTTCATTCCAGATTTTCCGTTCTTCATTCAAGAAATTTCTGCCTGCCACAGGTATAAAAGAATGACAAAGGAGCTGCTTGATTCTCACAAATAATTGAACCATTTATGTGGTCATAAGTTTTTTTTTTTGCCCTGAGCAAAAGAAAGGCTTTATTAATCCTTGAGAAACATTTACAAAGATTAAAGAGAGCATGAGTACAACGGCATCACAATCACGGCCATGATCCCAACTAGGTTGGCACCGAAGACGTGGACAATCACATGCCACCTGGCACCCCGAAAGCACCCCGAAAGTAAGAAAGGAAGTTCGGAAGAAACCAACCAAGGACATACAAAGATCATCATCAACTAACTAAGAACAAACTAACTCCAAAGGCTCACTACAAACTAACCCTCATCCACATTTATGTGGTCATAAGTTATAGTACCAAGTAATTAAGATCCTGAGCATAGTAAACCAGAAACTAAGAAGGTAACCGAGAATCTCCTGCTTCCCAATCTGATCAAACCCATCCGGCCACTTCCTAGATTCTGTACAAAAGATCTCCTTTTTTGGGCACACACCTTGCCCCATCTGGGGTTCTTATTCCCTTCTCCACTTCAACTGTTTCTACCTCAAAATCTTGACTTTATGCCTAATTTTACTTTTCCTGGATTATCTCCATGTGGGTATTCTTTTGACTCCTCAAGTAAGTTTCTGGCTTCTGATATGTTAATACAATCAATCTCTATTCATAGGAGTTGTTCTGTGGGCACTTGAAATCTCAACATATTCTTCAATTCGCATAAATTCTGGATTGGATTTAAAGCAATCATGGCATCCTACTTTTTCATGGTTGGGTTTTGAAGTCAAATTTGGTGAAAATATCACAGTTCTGTTTGATTAGTCCAGAAAATGAGAATTGTGGCTTGTGTTTGAACTAGGGTTTCATTCGGGCAAGTGAAAAAATAACATGGATGATGGTGAGATAGAGATTCCAGACCAGGGTTTTCTATCAAATCCCTATCCTTCCAGTACCATTCAGACATCTTCATCAATAGACTCATTTCTTGATGAATTCTTGAAAAAAACAAGAACATGCACTCACAACCACACGTGCAACTCTCCAGGCCCCTACTCAGCCCACACCCACACATGCTACCACACCCACACCCGGTTATTTCCCTCCGGAGAAGAAAATCCAGTGGGAAGACAACAGAGGCCTTTAGGGAACAGAGAAGCGGTGCGAAAGTACAGAGAGAAGAAGAAAGCACACACGGCTTACTTAGAAGAGGAAGTCAAGAAACTGAGGCTGTTGAACCAGCAGTTGGTTAGGAAACTACAAGGGCAGGCGATTCTCAAAGCCGAAATCTCGAGGCTGAGAGGGTTATTGACAGATCTCAGAGGGAAGATTGACGGTGAATTGGGTGTTTTCTCATTGTGCAATCCTACTTCTAGTTTTAAGGAAGGTGGTTGTGGGTTGGACTCGAATGGGAGTGCATTGGTGTTAGAGTGTGGGAATGAGGTTCCATGCTTTCATCCTTATTTGGGTGCATCTGTGGTGGCTAGTGGTGGTGGTGGAGGTGGGAAGATAGCGGACCTAGCTGTTCCATGGGAAGAGAATTGTCAACCGACGGTGATCAACTGTCGAGCTAACACAAATGATGTAGTGAGTGCTGAAGAAATCTGAAGAGGAAGATCTCATGTTCTTGTAAGTTTCACAAATCCTTTGATTGTCCTGTTTTGATACTGCTTGACCTTCAGAAAGCAGATAGTACTTCTGTTGATATAAAGTGGTTATTGGTGGAACATATACATATACACAAAACTTCAAGTAAGGACGTTCTTACCGTATTAAGTTAAGGACGTCCCTTTCCCGATAAATTTACGATGATCCGAGCAAAACAAAAGACCGGAAAGAACTTGATCCGAGCAGTTTTTGTTTGTATTTTATCGAACAGTTCAAATAAACTATATATATATATACACACACAGTTCAAAAAGTTTTAAAAAAAAAAACAGGTTTAGTTCCAATACACATCTATCCGTTTCAAGAATTTGCATGTTTTGCTATCTATGAGTGGCATGTGAATAGAACTGCTTGGTTTAACTAATACTGGGTAAAGGCGGATCAAAAAAAAAAAAAAAAAACTAGTACTGGGTAAAGGTGTGCTGGAAAGTTTTTGTTAGTCTTTTTCTTTTTTAATAACTTGGATCTCTGGGTCAGCCTATGTGCACATCGATTAATCTTGGGGGCTAAATCACAATTCCCACAGCCCACTTGCGGCAAAGTTTTCGTTAGCTTAGAGTTGAAAGATAGAATTTAATAGAGATGATTGTTATTTGGTCCTCCTATTCGGAGATTGGTGGTTTTACCTTATTTTCATGAACAATTTGCAACAACATGATGATCTAATTGGACCAAAGTGAAGCTCTGTGTAGTGCTAGAGAGACCATGATGCCAATTGAAGCATAGATGCATTCCCATAGTTTTAGTACAAGGTAGTATTTTTCTAAAAATTAGATCCTGTTCAGCTAAAATTCTTATTTTTTTAAGTACTTATTTTCCTTTTTACGAGGCAGTTCATTCTCTCATAATACATTACCTTTAATTGAAAAAATAAGTACTTATTTTAGTTAGTCTCCGGTACATTGTAGCCTAGTTGGCTGAGTTCGAGTCCACCTAATTGCTATATAATTGCTTTATAATCTACTTCCTCGGCTTTAGAAAAACAATTTCTAAACCTACAATGGAAAATTAGTACGCGGGAGGAGGCCGGCTCATGTCAAAATCTTGGACATCTTATTCTGATATTTGTTGTTGCATCGGCTGATATTGTTCAATATTGAGGCCGGTTTTGGACATCACGTTATGTTATTTGCTGTTACACCGGTTGATACTGACTGATATCCAGGCCCAACGAGACCACTAATCGAATTCCTTTAAACCTACAACTATGTGATCTCTGTTTGGGTTCAACATAAAGAATCGAAGTCGACTAGTTGTCTCTGTGAAAAACTTCTCGCTGTCCCTGATGCTATGCGGAAGCCTGATCATTCCGCCCACCCTCGTTGTGCCTGCCTTGTTGGAACCAACTACGGGCTCTCGGTTAGGGTCCAAACAAAACACAAATATACCATCTGATCTGTTGAGTGCGTATTCTGTAATTGCCGATGAAGTTTAGTACAGTATTTTCGAACTGAAGTGCTTTAATTCGGCCAACTCAGGGCATCTTGAACCTAACCCTAAAACTCCATTTTAAAGTGCTAAATCTCCATTTTGAAGAACAAGGCCATGGAGGCCCACTTTTTTTTTTTTTTTTTTTTGGGTACACCAAAAATGAACAAACTAAACTCTCTCAAAAGCCATTCCTCGCATGTCCACCTCCGGGAGTGAGATTAGATCGTTTAGCAAAATGATATGAGACGCCATTTTTTCTTCTTGATCGACTCTCGTATTGGCGAGTCTGTCCGGCACTTGGAGGTCCACTTTTGAATGTCCGTATGGACGCTCCTCCAAAAAATAGAGATAGATCTTTGCTTGTTAAAATGCTACGGAGTAGTTTTTAATATGTATATAAAAGCATATAAAATTGGTATTGTTAAAAAGTTATCGACAAAACCTTTAAAATGAGATAAATGCTCGACATAGTGACCAAATACATAAGACTATTATAAACTAAGATTTTGGATGGATGTTGTATTCAAAAAATGAAGATAAAAATAGAGAGTTTTGGTTGGAGTGCATATGAACAATGACATGCTTACTTCTAATTATTTGAGTCTCCAAAATAGAGAAATAAAGCGAGTTGGTTTGGGGATGCTTTTAAGTAGGACTTCAAAATTAATGAAATTTTAGACCCATACAAGGTGTTTGGGCTTCGGCCTATGTAGATGGGCTCGTCCCATATGGATGTCCTTCGATTGGTTTCTTGCCAATTATAGGTTTTGGGTCTCGGATCAGAGAAAAATGTTCTTTGAACATGCACGCTATTTCCTTGCTCCTATGAATCTTGCAACAACTTCAAGATTAATGAAAGTTTTTCGCCTTTAAAAAAAAAAAAGTCGGACCTCAAAATGCTGTGTGTAAATAAAGAAATAGAGAGGACTGGTGCTCACTTTGGGGCCAATATTGATGGTGCTTGGGCCAAACTCGATGTCTTTCATTGGACAGAAAATCTTTCTCAGATAGGCCCATTGGCCACCTAACAAGACAGAAAATTGATATACTCCTACTAAAAGTGGCTGCAAGGACAATTAGATTGATATCACTCAAGAGTACCAAAGATCCGAATTCTTTTTTTAATTTTTCCCCTAATTAGCAAAGTTGATCAACAATAGGATCTCGTGTCATTTTCTTCCTCAGACTTCTTGTCAAAAATTTAATGGTGCCCTTCAACTTCTAGTAGTCACGATTTGTTTACCCAAGTTCCGTGGTCTTGTGATGGACTTGGGGCTGCACATTCATAAGCAAAAACTAGCCCAATAGGAACACAACTACAAGTGAACCGATATGCTAACTTCGAAAAATTTAAGCTTTGAAGAAAGGCAAGAGAGTAATTCCACATACTAACTCACCTAGGCAATTGCTGACTAGGAAGAGGCATAATGAATCCTTTAAACACACACACACAATACCCAAACTCCCGATGTGGGAGCCAGCCCAGCTAACGCAGGCCCAAGAGCCTCGTCACTAAAGAGTGCCACCACGACAGAGGGCCCAAGGGGCCTGCACCAGAGGTCAATCGCGAAAAATTTAAGCTCAATCATACTTGATTAGTTGGTTTCTTTGCTAGATGAACAAATTGAACTAAATTTTCGCGATTGTTTGGTAACGTTCGATACTCGAGGTAAAGTTTGTCTCATATATATAAATTGGGCTTGAGCTTCAGCTTGGCTAGAGAAGTGGGTCATGGGTGAACTTACAAAACTTAACCCTGCTAGCATTCTTGGGCGGAGGTAAAGGATAACTTGAGTTCGGTGTCCTTTTGTTTGACGGGATTAATAGTGAAAAGATATATAACTCACAGAATTTGCAATCACAATGAACTCATAATGATGAGAATAATGATACGACTCCAATGATATGTGTTTCACGTTTTGTGAGATTATATAGCCGATGTACATGTAGTCCGGGACAGTAAATATCTTGTCCAAATACTACAAGATATCTTGCTCTTGAATATTAGAGTCTCTAATCCATGTGTTATCTGATGCAACAAGCAGGCCATTAGTGTTTTGCCTCTTGATCATTTTCTCATCTCTAGTTGTATGGACTGTTTGGTCTTTACTTCATAAAATTCGATCGAATTTGTATTATCCTTTTCACGATTGATTACTATTGTTCAATGTTTTTGGCAGTCAGTTCCAAATTCTTCAAAATAAAAGCAAATAGCTCATCATACCTTTGGGGTTTGATAAAAGAAATAAAGATCATACATTAGGCTCGGTTCCGCTAATTAAGGTTCTTATTTTCAACTACTTATTTTTTGTTTCACAAGACACGTCATTCTCTCACAGTACATCACTTTAGTCTTACCCTGCCTCCCTCGTCTGGTATTTTCTTCTGGTAATTATCTTGGTTGCCTGCTTAGCAATAAGGTTCAATGTTTCTTCTTTATATTTTTTGCAGTTTTTTGCTTGAAAAAATGATACTAGTTTTGAAAGTGGCCTCTCCTGCAGACAAAAGACCCTACATGTCATTCTCAAAAGATTTGAACAAATCTTCTTAAGAATTTTGTATAGCAGAAAGGCATAAATGGCAACAACTGCCAACACACCTTTGCATCACTTCTTTTTGTTCGGAGAGAAAATCACGCTCTCTTCGTCCCTTTTTAATTGTCCAACTTTGTATAATCAATTTTTATGAAAAAATCGTCAGTACTAAAAATTGTAACTTTTTATAATTGCTATTATTATTTTTTTTTGTTGAAAACATCATATAATTGCTAATTGCTATTAATTGAGACATCAAAATTACACTTTTTACGGAATTCTTTAGAATCTACTCTGAACAAAATGAAAAATGCATCCTATTTCACCTACCCTAACTTTAATTTCAAAATATACACTTATTAAGGTACGGTCCCGAATCCTCAAAATAAATACCACTGTAAAGGAGGACGGATCAAGTACGCAATTGGTACTACTATTTTCTATGAGGGGATGCACGGATACACATTCATCACAATCAGTTTAATATTTTATTTGAGTTATGTCTTTTTTCCAGCTTCAAGTAAAAATTGTGTTACGTATTTCAAATTATTTGGTCTCGGCCTTGTTTTGGTGTCTGTTTTTTTTGTTTTTTTTTTATCTATAATCAAACTGAATAAGTTTTTTTTTATGACACTAGAACCATCCTATAACAGGGCCATGGAGCGTAAACCCACAGACGACCCAAAGCATACCTTCGCCCGACCCGCCATGTATATCAAAATCTGTGTTCTCAGCATGCATATTTTGCGGGAACTCAGAACACAAATTTTAATATTCATGATGAGTCGGGCGAAGGTTTACGCTCAAAGTTCTATGTACAGCAAAAAAAACCAACTTCAAAGTTAAATTCTCAGTTTACATTCACTCACTCTCCGTTGTGATTGGCAACAAATTACAATATGAGTAGCCATGAATTTGTAACTGGATTGGTGAGTTAAGGGGGTTAGTACTCATGTAGTTCAAAGTAGTGTACAAAAAAGGTGAGAGAAGTGGGGTCTGAGGAGATCAGAAGAGGAGACTCTCAATAATTCATGGAGCCCAACTTGCATGTTGCTTCACTATTTGCAGATTTGTAGACTCTCTCTCTCTCTCTCTCTCTCTCTCTCTCTCTCTCTCTCTCTCATACATGCACACACACACACATATTATATACATTGATTGATTAAGTATATTTGTATAGCATCAATATTACATGTGTGTATTAAAATTATGTCTCCCACTAATTGAAAGCGACTTTGTATGCGCAACCGACAAACCAAATTAAATTTCATACTGATGAGTGATGATGAGCTCCACAGTCCACACTCACTACCATATAGTGACATATTACTATACCAGTACTACAAACGGCTCCACCTCTCTCTCTCTCTCTCTCTCTCTCTCACATTAAAAGATCGACCAAGTAGTGCATTTCATAATCTCAAAATGGAAAATTCAGGACTGAGCTCCTCGGGATCTGATCTTTTCTGTGCTGAAAATTCATCTGTCTCTATGCCGAAGGATTTTTCGGCCGTTAGTTTTGAAACATTACACAATCCAACGGCCGAAAAATCCCTCGGCATAGAGACACAGGGATTTTCGGCATAGAAGATTCTGCCTTGAGTTACTTGGCAGAGTCCACCAGGTGATTTGCCCATTTGGGGGTCATAACGGGCCTATTTAATGATCAAATCGCTTGTTTTGTAAAATTGGCAGAGCACATTAACATTAAAAAAATCACGATGTTTAGATACCAATCAATAGTTGATCCGAACACATTTAGTTTACAAAAAATAAGTCCACTCTAGTGTGACCAACACAATTTTAACAAAATGAAGGTGTTCATTCACATACTGATTGTATCCCAAGAACATGATTTTTTATATGATCTATGTTCTCGACAAAGATCTACAAAAATAATGATTCCAACTATCAAATTAGATCCGTTATGCCCTAAATTGGGCCAACCACACGGTACAATCCACTTAAGTAAACTGTCAATTAGCCAATTCCAAATTTAAGGGTGTGTATTGACAATATTATTTTTTCGAAAAAGAATGGGGGTTATTGATGTTCATTGACTTTTTATTTAATTTATTTTAGATAATCATTTGTCTCGGCAGAAATTTTTTTTAAAAAAAGTGCTTAAATATGGACCAAAATTGCCTAAAGATGTTATTTGGACTTACTCCTTTCATAGTGAGTTTTCTGGGACTTTTATTAGTCATCATTTTTTACCATTTAGGTTTCGTTCATCAAGACCAGTGAATGATCGACTCAAAAATTAAGAAATTGAAATTTGAAGAAAATCCAAAACAAAATGGTAACAACGATTACACTAATTTTCTCGTTCGAGATGAGGGTTCAAGTCTCTGTAATCGCTTGAGAAGATTAAGTAGAATTTATGTTTTTAGCACTGAGAATATGCAGTGATAGCTAATTAGCTAGAGATTTGCAGGAGATTGGATGGGATATTGCTCATATTGGATGCAATACTCCTTAACGAATAGAGTAAGCAATTTTTACTCCCCCTCCCCCTAAATTTGGTCTCCTACACATGCAATTTTACATTAAAAAATAATATATTTGCTACGATAAGTTTTTTTTTTTCATCGTTCAAAAGATCTCATCAGAAAAAAAAATCTGGTAAATATACTATTTTTAAGTTCGAAAATTGCACATATATTCGTAGGAAACCACAATTATGGGATGGAGAGAGCACATATGTATTCTTCGCACCAAGGAAAATACTAGTAAATCAACGACGGGAAAGTCTACAATACACACTATTTATTTGGATGTGTATCATATGCACTCCCAAAATGTTATGAATTATAGAGAAAATGTTATGAATCGTATTGCTAGAAAGTTACGAATCGTATAAAGGTTACGAAATACACCAAAATGTTATGAATCATAATGAAAATGTTACGAATCATACTGCTGAAAAGTTATGAATTCTAGAACAAAAATTACGAAACACATTAAAATATTATAAATTAACCATACTGCTGGAAAGTTACACAGCGTTCTATTTTAACATTTTGATTCTATAGGCACTTTTGTGCATACACTCACAAAGATTAAGAGGGTGTGCAAAAGTGGGTGTCACTAACATTCTTTTTTTTCTTTTTTATACATCAAGTATGCGGCTCAGCTTATGCGCTAGCTACTCAACTAATTTTTGAGAAATCAATTCTTCTGTCCAGCAGAGGTCCAATATATTCAATTAACTTATACGCTACTCAATTAATTTGTGAAGAATCAATTCTTCTGTCTATAGCAAAGGTCCAATATTGCTATCGAGAAGCTCATATATGCAATCTTCTTACAAAAATTGATAGCACCTAAAAAAATTTGATCCGAGATTTTGACAGGAACAAGGCCCCAAGTCCCCCCCTTACCCGGGGTGCTGTAGTGCACCCCTCGCACTACACGTGCAGTGCGTTTGATCTGGCCGTCCATCTCGGCAATGGACGGCTCGGACTGGGATCCAAACAATCGACGGCTCGGATTAAATTCGAACCGTCTATACCGAAATGGACGGTCGAATCAGCCGCACTACACTGTGTAGTGCGGCAACCGCACTACAGCCCCTCGAATTCAGTCTTCCTACCACCAAGCCCATATGTCCCTTGAGATCTGTGTAGCTAGCAATATTGTTGTAATAATGTTTTGTGGTCAATTCAATTACGTGGAACATTAATTTTTATTTTCGTTCACACTATAAACTCGGATATATTGACCCCGTTCGTTTGGAGATTTTGGATTTGAATTTGTTGATAATGAGTGTAGAAAAATTCCAAAACTCCAAAACGAACGGGGGTCGGTGGTCGGTGTCTCTCTAGATTTGTGTAGGTCTCTCTCTCAGTCTGGTTGGTTGGAACATTTTTCCCAACAGACAATAGAAGTTATTAATATTGTCTTTGGGTACGAGCGAAGGGTGTAAAGCACAAGATTGATGATGTTCCTCTGAACTTGGTTTTTCTGTGTTTTTTTTTTTTTTTTGTTTCATCAGCTTGTCATTAGCTCGATCTCTCAATGGATCTCGGGTGATTTTTTTTTGTTTCCATTTTTTGTTTTGTTTGAAGACCATGCCATTGACCAACCTAGTAATTATCATTAAACTCAGTTAAAGAAATGACTAACGTAAATTAATTGTGTACGAGGCCATGGGGGAAAAACAAGTTTTTTGTTGAGAATCCAACCGTACAAGAAACTTCGTTTAATGTGAGAGTCCTCCGTAAATTCCTCCACAAATGTTCGCAAGCAAATTAACGGATTTGAAATTGTGGCATAACTTGTATCCATCTCTTCCATACGTGTCTTAAAATAAATGCCTACCTACCGAGAAGTATTTGGAGTCAGAACCTGTCCAGTATGGGGTTACCCTCCAGTCCGGTCCAGTTCGGCCTTTTGTGGGCCCTTTTCGGGCCCACAACAATGATCAGATCGTTGAGACCAACGACCATACCAAAAATCACGTTGATCGAATACCGTTTGGTATCATTTCAAAATGTATTAAGTTTCGAAAAAATTTGTTGAAGGGTTGTAATCCTGTGTTTCTCACCTTTTTTTTAGACAACATTAATGCATTTTGAAATGATACCAAACGGTATTTGATCAACGTGATTTTTGGTATGGTCGTTGGTCTCGACGAGCTCTAAAATGTGAACGGTTCTAATCATTATTGTGGAACCGGAAAGGGCCCACAAAAGGCCGAACTAGACGGGACTGGAGGGTAACCCCATACTGGACGGGATCTGAACCCGAAGTATTTGGGTGTCGGGCGCACGTGATACCTGTCGGTGATTCTAGCCGTCACGGTCCGAATTTTGGAGATAGAAAAAGAGGAGAGAGAGTGGTTGTGTGAGATAGAGAGAGGGAAAATAAATCTGGGCCGTCCAAAATACGTTTGGATGACTAGGATCGTCGATGGATACCGACACGTGGTACCTGCTCGGCACCCAGAAATTTCTCCTACCTAACTAAGTCCGAAGAAGAGTTGTTCTCTTGGGGTTTTGTGGAAGTGTTTTGGATAACAAGCGAATAGAAATAGATAGAAAAATTGAAATAGTAATAAATTAAAAAAAAATTATTGAAAACCGTGTCCAAAGAAGAAAAAAAAAAGGCTCTAAGACTCCGAAAGAACAAACCCCCGGTTCAAGCTTCCGATACTAATTGTATTTTCGATACTCGATCAATGAGCTAATTAAAGTAGAAAAACTCGTATTCGAGTTATTTAGCGAATTCTCACATTAGTCTTTCGAATGTGACAATAATCAAAATAAATAATCTATAGACTGTAGAGGGCCCTACCTTTGGAATCAGTAATTCACTTTGGATTCCAAATACTTGAGAGCCGACCCAGAGATATCAGTAACTCATTTGTTTATTTTGTTTTGTTTTTATTTAAGTGTCCTCCTACAGCTGAAATTACTTCTCTTTCAAGGGGGCCAACTCAACTAGATGTTCACTAGTATATTTGGAGGAAAAATTATAACCACCAGGGTGGCTCAAGACGAAGTGAATAAATTTCCATATCAATGTGTGGAGAGATGGAGGGTCTGAAATCTACCGTGAAAATTGTTGGGTGATTCTTGGAAATTATTAATTTGGACCCCAATCACCGCACGATTTTACTAGATCAACAATTAAATGTATAAAACCGTTCTGATTGCATGATGAGATTAAGGATTTTAGAACACCACTTGAACATTTTGTTAATTTGAAAAATCATCACGAGTCATTGAGGTCTGACTTCTGAGCTTCGTGTTTGTGGGAGAAAGAGAAAGATATACTACTATAGCTTCAGAATAACTTATTCACGGAGGAGCTAGCCGTGAATAAGTTATCCATAGAAACGCTCAATCTCGGTTATTCAAGAGTGTTTTGGACGATACGGACTATAAACAATCTATTACTGCTAATAGATAGGAGTATTATTTTTAATATATACAAATCGTCCAAAACACTTTTGGACGACTGAGATTGAGCGTTTCCATGAATAACTTATTCACAGAGCTTTGTGATTAAGTTATTCTCATGTAGCTTTCTCCTTTGCTTATTGTTTTCTGTTTTTTAACAAATAAGGAATGGGTAGTAAGAGTAGTACTTTTTGGCAACTCCCCTAATTGGCTGGTTATTAGTATTACTTATCAACTCAATTTAAAGGCAAATAAGTAAGTTAGAAAGTAAGTAGTAAATAAATACTATAAATAGCAAGATACGAATTGGCAAGAAACCAAAAACGGGATGTTAGGTTGTGTTTGGAATTGTATCCAAAAGAATAATGTTGAACTGTCTGCAGCAAGGCCAGCAACTCAGGTGAAATTGAAAAGCATTTTGGAGAGGTGCATGTCCTCCAGGCTTAATGAATGCCCTTTTCTTTTAATAAATTATAGTAGTTCACTCTTCAAAAAAAAAACAAGACACAATTTACTGTCACTCACAAAGTGGCAACTACTCATTTCTTCCACCATTTTTCCACCCTCAGATCAGTGATGAAGATAAAAAAAAAAGTCGAAATAATTTACAATCATTTGATCAGCTCGCTGTAAATTATTTCCAACAGAAGAGAGAGGGAGAGAGAGAGAGAGAGCGCGAGAGTGCGCCAAGTACGATGATAGCACCAAAGATGCAAATCCCAAAGCTTTTGAGGTCATACTCAAATTATCTGAACCGTTATTTTTTAAAATATTTTTTCGAGTATTCTTGTAAAATTTCAGCTCAATCGGATAATTATAATTGCTTGATCCAAAGTTCACTTTTTGTTTCATAGTTTAGAATCATGAATTCTAAATGAAACATTCAACATATGGATACACACTTGCATTTATCCAAATGATCTGAAATTTCTTCAGGGCACCCGGAAAAATATTTAAAAAATAATCAACACCTCGGATCATTTGAGTGGGATCCCGAAGTGGGCCGCCCCACAAATGGTCGGTTCTCAATCGAGACCCTCCACGTTGCTTCCCATAGTGTTTTCGATTAAAGTAACCATATTAATTTTGAGTCCCAATTTATAAAAGATCTTAAATTTAAAATATATAGCTTAACCCATTGGAAATATCCCATTCGTTTTGAAATTTTAAATTTGAATTTATAGGTAATGAATGTAGAGAAATAGAGTAATAATTAAAAATAAATAGTTAAAAAAATAAAAATAATATTTAAAAAAAAATAAAATAATAATTAAAATTCAAAACATTAAAACAAACAGGTCTCCTAAATGACGTGTGTTTTCTCTAAAAGTCAGGAAAAGCAAAGCGAATTTTGCTTTCTTTATATACTCTCTCTTGTCTTTAGCAGGAGATGATGAGCCTTGAGAGGCAGCTGCCTTTCTCTTTCTTCTTTATAGACAGGTGATTGGAGAGGCATTGACTATCTCACCTTAAACAAAGCATGCACTCATCATGAACTAGTAGTACAATCAAACAACAAACGGAAATTCTCAACCCTTAAAAACATCATCAATACCAGACTAACAGTACATTATTCGGCGCCCTGGGCGCTACGTGATCCATCCGGTCCCTTTTTCATCAGATATTTAGGGAGTTATACACTTCAACATTTGTCCTTGTACTTGCGCTCACGCGTACTCACGTACGTTACGCGATGTAGATGACTACAGGCACTATCGCAAGGTGGTCCATATCTTTTTTTCGCCATCTATTGGGGTGGGAGCTTGGAGCATCTCCGGTCTTTACATACTTGTAGTTTTACTCGAGTTTGAATTAAACTGTAAGTAGAAGCTTCATTTGGTAGGAAGTACTCCAACAGACTAGTAAATCTAATTTTAGGCACAATTTGAGTAAAAACTTCGGCAAGATCATAAATATGGGAGGGGAGAAATAGCTTTTCAAAATTTGTGTACCCCTTGGTTTACGTAAACAAACGAGTGAAGTGATTTTAGGGTGTTTTTACTTAAAATTTTGGATTTAAGTAAAAAAAAAGAGAGGATATAACATATGGACATGCTCCTACACATTTTTTTTATTGGGTCCCACGTCTATGTGTGATGTGAAATGAGCATAGAGCATCACGTGGTGGTGCCTCATAAGCACAAAATAATCTCTCTCAAGATGAAGGGTAGTCATCTACGTCACATAAGGCACGTGTTATTCAAAGGTGGGAGCGTGAGTGCAAGCGTAAAAACTTATTTGAAAAACATCTAAAATTACTTATTAAACTTAAGTAGAGTAAAGATTAAAAACAAAAGCATGAAACATAAATTGAGAGCGAGATCAAATGGTCCTTCTAAATTAAAGAGCCTAAGGTATTACTCTCATTTCATTTTTAGCTTCTAGAATATAATACCCCTCTCTGACTCCATATGATTCCTCAATAAATTTTCTCTATAATTAACCAAAAAACAAAAATCTCAAAATTCAAACCAGACAGAGCCAGGTATTGATGCACGAAGTGGGCCCCACGTCCTTTACAGAAAAGATGCCCACTGGAAGGTGAGATCACGCGCTATAACTGCATGTAGGACTTAACTCGCCTGTACTAGCACAATAGAACGTGCACAGCAGATCTTGTCCGCTTCAGTACAGTAGACTAGTACAGTAGCGCGCTGACGCTGTACCCCTGAATTCTACTGAAATCACAACTTCACCCTCCTCTCTCTGAAATCACACTGCACTTCCTCACTGTATAATTTTGGTAACACCCTCGTCCAATTTTTAACAAACCGTTCGTTGACTAAATGTAAAGTCATGACATAGGAGTGTCTGCAATGGCATTAACCAAAACTAGTATAAGATTTTTAAAATTAACAACATTGATCCAAAATATGGCTTACAATCTTATAATTAAACTTACCAACCTCTTAAGCAATAACCAAATTTTGGCTTTTGGATAATTAAAATTAGCAAATTTTTTCTCTTTGGATAATCAAATTTGATGGAGATCACGCTCTCTCTTTTCTTTTTCCCTTTTTCTCTCTCCTCTCGTCATTTTCAATGGATCCACTCACTTACATTTATTCTCAACTCTCTCTATCTCTCCATTAAAAATAAGATCTTGATTATGGACCATTGCGATACTTCACATTATTTTCTTTCTCAAATTGACGGCTACTTGTGCGGAGAAGGAACCCGACTCCTAACTTCTATCGCTCTCACATATAATTCTCTTATACATCCTAAAGTACCATTATTCTTATCATTCCATAAACTTCTTTCACCAATGGTTGGTAATTCTTGTGCATTTCAATTTCGATGAATCTGTAATGAGATTTTGATTTTATAAATCTGTTTTTTTATAGAGGTGGGTTTGGTTTTTGTAAGTCGAGGGTTTGATTTGATTAAGTTTGTAGATTAAATGGTGTGGTTTTTATTTCAATAGTGTTTCGTGGTGGCAGTGGTGTTGATTTTGGTGGAGGCGAAGGTTGATTTTTGAGTGGGCCAAGGAGTTTGAAAGGAATATATTGAAGGAGATTAATTGGGAAATGGAGTAAAGGGTAATAGAGGAGATATAATGGAGAATAAGTTGAGGGCAGTTTCAGAAGTTTAAAAGATCATTTACGACGCTGTTGTCTAAAAGGGGTGTCAGTGTGATTTCAGAGAGCATGGGGTTCGTAGTGTAATTCTTCTAGAATTCAGGGGATGCAGGTGAAATTTACCATTATCTTTTTTTATCCGTATGTTCCCCCCTCTCTCTATCTCCCTTCCCTTTCTATGTAACCTCAAAGGTAAAAGAGAAGTTATACGGTAGTAGTACTTTTGAACCATTGGCATGAGATGTTTACAATTTTTTTTTTTTTTTTTACAGTCAGTGTTGTCCAGGTTAGTTTACGCGCATTTCGATTTATTCACTCTTTGATCCGGTCGAAGGCAGGACATTCACGTTGGGACTAAAAAATTCACAAGACATTATTACTTTCTTACGGCTTAAACCAGATAATCAAATTTTGATCAATTATGTGATGAGCAAACCGGCCGACTAACCAACCGAACTAAGGTTCCGTTCGGCTAAATAAGCCAACTGGTTTTATTTTTTTGTCTTTATTCAATTTTTTTTCATATTTGTTAGTTTTTTGTCAATTTTTTTGGGGATTATTACATCGTCATGACGAGATAAATCTAAAAAATAAAAAATTACGATCGAAACCTAATTTTTTTGAATAAAGACAAAAATAAGCCAATAAGTCAATTTTTTCGTCTTTATTCAAAAAAATTGGATTCCTATCATAATTTTTTACTTTTTAAATTCCTCTCATTATGGCTACAAAAAAAAGTTTAAATAAGAATAAAAAAAATAAGCTAATTGACTTATTTAATCGAACAGGTCCTAATTATTGGGCTGATCTTTTTATGATTACGTAAGTGCGTGGGGGAGGAGAGAATATTGGACAAGTGACCTCAAAAGTTATGTTTCAAATTTGACTCCATTAAAATTATAATATTAAGATTTTTTCAAGTTACCGCACCAATTAAATAAAATATTAACCTTTCAACTTAGTGGGGGGAATTATCTCTTCCCAGTAAAAATGGTGGAAATCGGCTTGCAATTGAATGACGGACCAATGATTATTGATAATTTACGTGTGTCAATACGAAAAGATATACAGATACCGTATCTAATGAGGTAAATTTATGCACTGCGTAACAGTACGAGCATCGAATCTGAATTCACCCATTATTAGCAAATACATTATCTTTGCCACTACTAAAAAAAATACCATGATTATGATTTTGACCTCAGTTATTAATGCTTCGCCCCAATTAGATATTTTCGGTCATCCTCAATTAAGAGTATTAATTCCCCATACAAATGGTGCTTTGAGGGCATTGAGGGGCCCACATACGTGATTCTCTTTCTTCTTCTTTTTTGGTGCTTACACCTACGTGATCCGAGTAGTTATTCTAACAAGTTTAGTGTTAAGGGATCATTTATCTGATATTGATTGTTGTGTATATGACATTTGACTTAAAATGGATATTCGACATCCCTAATCATTAGTATTGGCCATTTTGTAAAAATACATTATATCCGACGGCAATATTGTCAACAACAAATCAACTTGATTTTTTTTCAGATAACAAGTATCTTGTAAACTTAAGAGAAGAATCGGCAAAATACTGAAATAGACCAAAAACAGTCCTTCCATTTAGGTAGAGTACGTTTATGTAGCAATACCCAGAACCATAATTTCTTCTGAAAACTCTGAAGGCCTCTCTCATGGGTGGTGGGCTTCAACTGCTACGAGTGTACTACTACTATTATGTAATTTTGCATGCATTGGGTAAGCAGGTGCGTGAGCATAAAAACATTTTTGAAAAACATTTTAAAGGGAGTACAAAAATTTACAAAAGTAAAGATTGAGAGCGGAAGCAAAATGCGGGAATATATTGAGAACATTGAAGGACAGAGTATTTTGAAAGATTATGTGACTAATGAGATATAATAAGTCTCTTTTGTTTTAAAAAATAACGATTTCGGTATTAGTCTTAGTGATATGTTAATTCTTCAAAATTAGAGGAATGACAACCCTAGAAGAGCTGTCTTATGGGTCCGTTTGTTAGGAGGAGAAGGAATGGGGAGAAGGGAGCGAGTGCGAGAAGGAAGGGAATGAGAACGAAGAAGGGAGTTTGGTAGTGAGAGAACCTGTAAAAGGAAGGAGGAAAAGGGAGGGGGCGGGGGCAGAGCTTATCCCATTGCTAGCGTCTCAACTAACATCACCCCATCCTAGAATGAGTTAATTTGGTTGAAAAAAATATGAAATTACCCCTCAAACATTTGTTGTATTCTCATTGCAATGATATAATGAAGGTAACAAAGTAATTTATCACATTATTCACTCTTGTCTACCCACATCAATTATATAGTACAGTACTAGCTAAACGAACTATAAGTCAATCCCACTCTTTAAGACTTTAACTAACCTCTCTTATAACATGTCCACCTGTTATTTATTTTTCTTCCTTATTCACCCATAATCTATTCGCCTGACAAATGAGCAGTAGTCTAGTCCGGAGGAATACCTCCCAATTGATATATTATCGCATTAGCTTCTTCTCATTTATCAAACCAAAACAAGACTACATAATAATTTCTTCCCCTCACAAAATTATCAAGTTCACTGATTGGATGCATAAGTTATGGACTAGTACTTGCCTAAAGACCATATGTTATAGACTTTTTATGGGAAACTCACCATCAATCACCTTTTCATTATCAATATCTAAGGGCTGCCCGACTCGACACCCTCCTAAAGTTTTAGATTTGAATTATAGTTTCGTTCCAGAACACTTTTTTAAAAAATAAATATTTATTTCACATTTTCAAATTCAAAAATAGTGTAAATAATTTTTTTAAAATTTTTTTGGCATCGTATAAAAGATCTCGCTAAGATCTATCAAACAATATCCATATTGTTAGAAAAAATATTTCGTAAACACATTAATTTTTAGCTTGAAATTACCTTATTAAAAAACAAGTACTTAAATCAAGTTCTGGGCTGCCGAGAGCCTGTTCCAGAAACCAAAAAAAGTTCTTATTTTTTAAGAAGGCAATTTCAAGCTAAAAAATTATGGGTTTATTGAAATATAAAAATATGCAATATGGATATTGTTTGAAAAATTCCGATGAGATCTTTTATACAATGCAAAAAAAGTTGAAAAATTAATTTTCATTTACTTTATTTTTGAGTTTGAAAATGTGAAATAAGTTGCTTATTTTTTAAGAAGGTTTCTGGAACGGATTGCCTCGTTCCAGAACTCTAATAAGCTGCTTATTTTTTAAGAAGTCAATTTCAAGTTCAAAAATCATGTATTTAAGCAAAAAAATTTCCTAGCAATATGGATTTTGTTTGGTAGATCTCATTGAGATCTTTTAAACAATGCCAAAAAAAAATTTTAATTTTAATTTACATTATTTTTGAGTTTGAAAATGTGAAATAATCTGTTTATTTTTTAAGAAGGTTTCTAGAACGAACCCACGTTCCAGAACAAAAAAAAAATCTTTATTTTTTAAGAAGACAATTTCAAGCTCAAAAATTATGGGCTTATTGAAATCTATAAACATGCAATATAGATCTTGTTTGACGGATCTCAATGAGATCTTTTATATGATGCAAAAAAAATTGAAAAAATATTTTTCATTTACATTATTTTTGAGTTTGGAAATGTGAAATAAACTGTTTATTTTTTAAGAAGGTTTTTGGAACGGGGCCGATCTACCATATTGTTTAAATGGACTAAACGGTCTAAGACCTCGTTCCGCCAAGGTTCTTATTTTTTAAATATTTATCTTTCGTTTTACGGAACATGTCATTCTCTTACAATACATCATATTTAATTTAAAAAATTATTTACTTAAGTTAGTGGAACATATCATAAAGCACACAAAATGATTGCAAGACAGATCATTCTACTCACATCCAAATACTAGAGATAATTTGTCTCAATACCATAAGCACAACTTTTTTAAATTAGTTCAAATATATATCTTATTCCACATCAATTAAAACAACAATGTTACCACCACACACAAACATACAAATACTTACATACATTCATTCACAATAGGGGTGCGAGTGAGTGAGGGCAAGTATTTGTATGTGGTTACATACTTATTGCAATTAAAAAATGGATTCATAAATTTACCCCCCTTTTTTATGGTCATAATTTTGGATTCGGAAACTACATGGCACTACAGGGTGTGTAGAGCAAATTCCAGTCATTCAAGAGTATTTTCAACGATCTAGATTTAGATGAAACTTTTTAGGGAAAGTTTCATTTAATTTCAGACCGTTGAAAGCATATTTGGACGGCTGTGATTTGCGGTGACCTGAAGGATTCCCAAATCTCATAATTTACCTTCATACTCCCTAATTTGTAAGAGAATAAATTTTTTACACCGCCAGTGTAAACATTTGTTTCCTCCAAATCAATTGTATTGCGCCACGTCGTCATATTTTATTAATTGGGACCACTATTTTGACACGTCGTAATGCAATTGATTTGGAGGAAACAAATGTTTACACCGGCGGTGTAAAGAATTTATTCTCAATTTGTAAACCTGTACATGAGGTGGTTCCACTAAAAATTTTTGACTACAAGTTAATGCATTTTATCACGTTGTTTACACTAATCTACATATGCTTCTTTCTTTTCATTTCCCTCCTATTTTTCTCCTTCAATTTTTTCTTTGACCCGCCCATGTATCATTTATGACTTATGAGTCAGTAGAAACACTTTGACCGTGTTTTGTAGAAAAACTACATTTTTCAACAACAAGAGTTGTCCATAACTTACACTCCCTCCGTTAAAAAAGAATGATAATTTTTAAAATTTGTGTCATTTTTTATCATTTATATTTTTTAATCTATAATATTTTTTATGAATTTGAAAATTTTGTATAATAAAATTAATCAAAAATTATCAAACAAGATCTATATTGCATATTTTTTAAAATTCATATTAAAAGATATAGAGTTGAAATTAATATAGATATAAAAAATTGATGTCCAATTTGAGACGAAAGGAAGAGTACTCTGTAACTTATTGGTCAGTAAAAACGCTAGATACAGAGCGAGGAAATCAGCTTCCCTGTCCACTTTGCCCACAAAACTTTAATAAGAAAAGAAAAGTGGAGGGGTTGATAGGGAAGCTTCGAACCAAGAGAGTGCTCTCAGCAGCAGAGAAAGCAGGAATTGATGGGCTCTGCTTCTGGTTGCTGCTATTTCTGCAACCTGCATAGAAACAAGGCGGTGGTTCCCCTTTGGCTTTTGTAGCAATAACTTTGATTCAGAGTGAGAGAGAGAGAGAGAGAGAGAGAGAGAGAGAGAGAGAGATGAATGATACTACCGATGAATGAATTGGCTTTGTTCCTCTCTCTTCCTTTCAGACCTCGTCAGACGAGAAAGACCAGAGAGATTTCATGGGTAAGTAGTAGAAATTAAAAACAGTACAAAGTCCTCCTCCCTTTGAATTTCGAAAAAAAGAAGAGAAAAGAAGAGGAGTGACCTCTCACCTCTGCCTCTTTTCTTTTTGTTTTCTTTTTGGTGGAAAATACTCACCTCTACCTGTGCTTTCTACTTCTCATAGCTTCCCTTTACAGAGAAACCCAACTAGAAAAATAAAAGATAAAGGAACCCTCACACGGGTTTACTCCTTTTTCCCACTTCCTTTTCCCCCCTTCTCCCTTACTTTCTTTTTTATGTATTTTTTTTTTGTTTGCAGGAACAAGAGAGAGAGAAAATACTCACTCAATCACTCTCTCTAGCTGTTAGGTATGGTCTGTGGTAGTTGAAGAAAACCGGGGGCTTTCTTCCACTTCTCCTGTGCCTAAAAACCACACCAAGAAGTAATTTTCACTCCTTTTTGTAGACACAAATTCAAAACAAAACAAGGGTTGGAGTGGAAATCTGCCACCAACCCCCCGAAAACCAAAACCATGGATACATATGAAGCAACAAGAATTGTGCTCAAGAGGATCCAAAACCTGGACCCAGAAAATGCCTCGAAAATCATGGGCCTCCTCCTGATCCAAGACCACGGGGAGAAAGAGATGATTCGCTTGGCCTTTGGCCCTGAATCACTGGTCCACTCAGTGGTTTATAAAGCAAGAAAAGATCTGGGTCTGGCCTCAAACTCTCCGTCAACGCCGCTGTCGCCGTCGTCTTCTCCGTCGCCGTTCCGGCCGCTCTCGCGGCCCAGTCTCCCCTCTCCCCTCAGCATACCGAACCACTCGTGGGACGCGACCAACTCCTTCTCCGACTACCACGGCCCTGCTGACCCTGAATTAATCAGTCCAAACACGGCCTTATCCCCTTTCCAGAAACACTCCTCGATGAACTCCGCCGCCTTGCCTTTCTACACAAGCAGAGAGGGTGACTTGATAGACGAGTTTCATCTCGAAAACCACCTGTCCTTCCTGAACGACGGCGTAAAAAGCCCCGATCTTTACAACCCACATCAAGATTTAGCCTCCGCCGCCGCCGAGTGGGGAGGCGCGGGCGCCGGGTTCCACCGCCGGAGCTGCTCGGTGAGCGATTTGGACCCTTCTTACGGGTCCGACGTGGACCCTGGTTTTGGGTTTGGATGGAAACCGTGCTTGTACTACGCCAGGGGGTACTGCAAGAACGGGAACAGTTGTAGGTTTGTCCACGGCGGCGCCGCGGCTGACATGGGTTCTGACGCGGTGGTTGGGTCGCCGGAGCAGTGTCACGAGCTGCTTAGATCTAAGTCGGTGCAGCAGCAGAGGCTGGCTGCTGCTTCTCAGCTTATGGCTTCTTCTAGCTTTCCTTACTCGGCTTTGGCTGCCAATAAGTGCTTGAATCTTCTCCTTCAGCAACAACAAATCGATTCCCCAAGGTTTGTGTTCAAACATGCTAGATTATCTTCAACCCTTTTGCTTCTTTTTTTCCCCCCCTCAAATTTTAGTAAAATCTCGGTCTTTACCAGAAAATTGAAGTGGAAAAACTTGAACTATAACATAGTTAAGCTTGGTCTTTTGTAATTCAAGTAGAGATTTGAGTCCACTTGATTTGAGTAAAGATTCGATTTCCAGAGAAAATTTGAGTGAAATTTAGTTGGGTGCTAGTTTGAGTCCACTTGATTTGAGTAAAGATTCGATTTTTAGTGGAAATTTGAGTGAAATTTAGTTGGGTGCTAGTTTGAGTCAACGGAGTGGAGTGAGTTTCCAGATATTTTTTGCTTGGAGTTTTGAGTTTGAGTAACAAAAAGGGTAAGGGCTGGAGATGCTGTTATTCATATGTAACCCATCAAGTGGGTTTTGTTTCAAAAGTTTGATATGCCACCATGTTAAAGGGGGGTGATGATGGGAGAGGATATGCTGAAGTTCGGGCGGTCTCGGCTCGACCGGAGTGAGTTTCCGATGAACGGCGCCGTTGGGATGATGAGCCCTGGTTCCAGACAGATCTACTTGACTTTCCCAGCTGATAGCACTTTCAGAGAAGAGGATGTGTCCAATTACTTCAGGTTTACCATCATCAACTGTACTTAATTCAGTGCTATTTGCAGTGGGTGTTAAATTCGGAAACTTGCTTAATTTTTCTAATTTTGCCATTTTTTGTTTGTTTGAAGTATTTATGGGCCAGTTCAAGATGTGAGAATTCCATATCAACAGAAGAGGATGTTCGGGTTTGTGACCTTCGTTTACCCAGAAACTGTTAAGCTCATTCTTGCAAAAGGGAACCCTCATTTTGTTTGTGATGCTCGGGTTCTTGTGAAGCCATACAAGGAGAAGGGCAAAGTTCCTGATAAGTACAGGTACTCTCCCTCCCTCTCTCTCTCTCTCTCTCTCTCTCTCAAAGATATATACATTTATTTTTTTGCTAATAGTGTAAGTTCAAATTGCAGGAAGTTTCAGCAACAAATGGAAAGGGGAGAGTTCTCAGCATGTGGAAGCCCAACTGGGTTAGACTCAAGAGACGCCTATGATCTCAATCTTGGTAAGCAAAAAAGTCTCAAGTTTGCTCGAATATCCTCGCATTGAAGCTATGCGGAATTGTTTACAATGTTATCGTCCGTTATTAACATTATGGGTTGTATTTCCAAATTCAGGAGGGCGGATGTTTTGTGATAGCCAAGACTTGATGTGGAAAAGCAAATTGGATGAGAGACTGATGGGTTTGCAGCTTCTCGACATGAAGAGGCCGATTCACCACCGTACCCTTTCCACCGGCGCTTCCTTTCCGTCCCCCACTAACTCTCCGAATTTCTTCAATCAAGTTCCCGGTCATCCCTTCGATCGCTCCAGTCCAGAAGCACTAAACGGTATTTATAACTTGTGTACATTTCGTTTCCGGCCTTTTGCTCGGTTGACCGGGATTTTCACTAATATCTAACTGATTGCTATTTTTGGTTGAATGTTGAGATGAGAAATGGAATGTTGATGCATCTCTTCTTCTTTCTGTAGAAAATGGTTCCAATGTGGCAATGCACATTGCTGCCGATGAGCAATCGGAAAAAACCGCAAATGGGACTGAGAAAGAGAAAGATTCATTAATTGCAAATGGCACTGCTGAGAATGGCAATGGCAAAGAAAGCCCTAATCAGCGTGAAGAAAGTGATCTTTTCCCAGAAAGGTATTATAGAACTTTTGGTGTTTCAAATCTAACAGAATGTCGGATCAAAAAAAAAAAAAAAAAAATCTAACAGAATGTCAACCCATAATGGCATGCCTCATTTTGTTTCTAAGATTTGCCTTAATTATGTGATTCTGCCAGATTTTGTAATGCTGTGGCTTTTCTGGATTGATTCTATTTTGGGTCTTGATTTAATTGCTTGTTTTCCATAATGCTGGTGTTTGGATATAGCTTGTTGGAGCACAATCTACCTGATAGCCCATTTGCATCTCCTAAAGCCACCGGAGACTACAGCACAGCCTTCTCCGACACTGCTGCCGTTGAGGCTGCCGGAAAGAGCATCGTGGTTCCGCTGGAACCTGCTAACAATCACTTGATCACTTCATCCTTACTTCCTGCCACTTCCACTCTGGACATGGCTCCTTTCAAATCCTGCTACTTTCAAGTGCCAAGGTACTATTTTTTTTCCCTCCACTTTTCTGGAAATAAACATAGCTTTCTCAGTGTTGTGTATAATATATTCAGCCAAGGTTATGATTTCAGGTTCTCTTCTAGCCATGGAGCCATTGGAATGTAGGGCCCATTTGGGTTTTAGCTTCCTTTAGCTTTTTAGGTGAGTAATCATACCTGCATTATTTTTAAGCTATAATTTTATTTTATTGGTGTCAACCAATTTGGTTGTGATGTCTTGGTTTTTGGGTTTTTTCTATGTTTTCTTGCTTTGCAGGAAGATTGAAAAGAAGTAACCAAAACCAAGATCTGTAGAGAAACCACCACCGCCTCCGCCGCCGCCGCCACCACAACCACCACCATACCATATACTACTAAGATACAAATGCATACATAAGAGCCAGTAAAAGAAGTGGGCCACCAGCTTCTCTCTGCTGTACTATTTCCCACATCACTTTTTCTCTAGCTGGAGTTGGACCGCAGGTAAAAAAAAAAAAGAAGCAAAAAAGTCACAGAAAACCAAACAAGCAATCAATATCAATGTGTAGTAGCAGTAGCAGTAGCAGTAACTCTTGGGGGGTCTGTTATTTTCTTTGCCTTTTTCTCTCCAGTTAGTATTTTCCTTTCCCCATATGAGTGTTATAGTCCCAAAGTGTAGCGTTTTGTTTATTGCATGTTGTTTTAGGAAGACCAAAATTAATGTACAGCAGCAGTCCCAAATCATGGTTGTAACTACAAGGCTGATTTGGTGCCCCCAAAAGGGTAGAAGTTTGGAAGTTCAGAGGGTCCAAATGAAAGGAAAAAAAGATAGATTCAGCTCAGTTATATGAGTAGTGGCGTAAGTTTTTAGCCTTTTCTAGGTTCAAAGAAATGGTAGTTTCTACCATAACTTGCTGTTTACTATTGTTGTAATACAGAGTATCAAACCTTAGAATTTCAATAGACAGAAAAGAGGAAATTTGAGAAAGAAGAGAAACGAAGGTGTCTTTTTCAAATCTGATTGGTACCCCCTCTCCCCTCTCTCTCTCTCTCTCTCTCTCTCTCTCTCGTGTTTAGTGGTTTTCATATTTTCGTGAAGAATTTGTCTTTTTGCTGCAGTTGTTTCCTTTTAAAATGAGGTGGGTCCCTGTCTTTTTTCCCTCTCTCTTTTCTGCCTGTGGTGGAGGGGAAAGGAGGAGGGCCACAAAAGGCAGAGAGGCACATTGTCACATGGATGCTGACACCGCACGTGGGTCCTACGTATTTATCTATTGCCAGCTTGTGTGGGTCCTATCCACCAATACCCATGTGATGCAAGTGATGCCCACTTCCCTTTAAACTCTCTCTCTCTCTAGATTTTTTTGCTCGCTCTATAGGCATGTAAGCATGTATTTACATGCATGTACTATGGGCAAATTTCACCCAACACCCCGGGAGGTTTTTTCTCTTATAAATATTCTCCCCTCGTGTAGTTTGTATTCACTTTTCACTTACACCGAGCCGTTAGTCAACAGTTAGATGTAGGGCTGTAAACGAACCGAATCGAGCCGAACTCTGTTAAGTTCAGCTCGGGTTCGTTAAGGTATGAGTTCGGCTCGGGTTCGATTCGAGCCTGAACAACTCGGCTCGAGTTCGACTCGTTAAAATTTTCAAGGCTCGGGTTCGGCTCGGTTGGGTTCGTTAAGATATTAGTCTGGCTCGAGTTCGGCTCGGATTCGGCTCGGGTTCGATTCGAACTTGAACATCTTGGCTCGAGTTTGGCTCGCTAAACTCAAATGAATCGAGCCGAGCCGAATCTAAGCTCGAATTGAGCTCGTCAAGACTCAGGTTTGATTCGGCTCAACTCATTAAACTCAAGCGAACTTAAATTTTCTCATTGGTCGTATAAAATTTGAGAGAAAAATAAGTATTGAATTATACATACAACCTTAAAATTTTTTACATTTACAAATAGACTCCTATTGAATTATTAATTAAATTTAAGTATAGGTTCGCGAACATAACCGAGCCGAATGCCGTTAGACTCAAGTTCGGTTCATTTACGAAACGAGCCTAGAATTGAGGTTCAGGTTCAGTTCGTTTAGCAGACGAATCGAACTCAAACGAGCTCTTACCGAACTGAGCCTCGAACAGTTCGCGAATGGCTCAGTTCATTTACAGTTCTAGGACTTAGATGCAAATGTCAGCCGTTGGAAGTTGGATTAAAAAGAGAAATCGTCACCTTGCACATACGATAGAGGGGTTAATCGGACTGCCACCGGAAACCATGCAAAAATAGGAGGGATCACATATTGGTAGTACATGGTAACACGAGTAGTTGGGGAACGGAGTGTTGAGTGAGAGGGGCCAAGGCAACACAAGGCCACAACAACACAGAAAAGCAATCTCATTTGGGGATTGAAGTGTTGAGTGAGGGGCCAAGGCAACACAAGGCCACAACACAAAAAAGCAATCTCATTTTTCACCGGGCCTTGTTCCTCACTCATCTATCTCTTTTTCGCCATCTATAAAAACAAAGTACCTTTAATTTCCAACATCTCTCTCGTCAGTGGTGACAGTGGTGGTATCTATCAATTTAACTCAAACCCAAAAAAAGTGGTACCAAAAAAAATGGGGTACTGTAAATGTACAACGGCGTTTGGGGCTTACTTTTGAATCTCACACGAAATATCCAAATCCTTCATTAATTTTAAAATGATTCGAGTAACCTTGTTTAAAATAAGCTCCATTGGATATGCGTAAATGGTTGATCCGATATTCTAACTTTTTATTCAGAATTTTTTTTTTTTTGGGTCAAACAGAAAATATTCATTCAAAATTTAAGGTTCGGATTCAGGATTCTAAATGAAACTTGTAACGTTACCTTTTCCACCCACCCATGCATAGATGGGAAACCTGTCAAAGGAACAAAAGTGGAGGGGTGTGAGTGGAATTTGCCCAATTAGGGGGGAGGAAGAAATAGTGGGTTTTGACGGGGAAAGTACACAAATAAACAGATCTAAAAGTAGATGTGATGCCACACGTATGACAAAAGTGCCTCGACGCAGGGAATCTTTTGGGGGCTGTGTGCTCGTGAACATGTGTACATTTTCTCTTCTTTTTTAATTTAATTAATGTATCTTTTTTTCTTTTCTTTTTTTTAATTTTTGCGAGTAGCTATCTAGTGGTCACACATGTTGTCCCAAACCGCTCCAACACCCTCACATAAATGTGCGACTGTCTGTGTATCTTAGCCAATTCCAAATTTGATGTGGATTGTGGACTCAGGACGGGTAGAAATTTGTCGGCGTAGGGTGAGTATATACCACGTAATACTCGCTCGGAACATTTGGGCCATCCAATGTATTTTTTGATGGTCCAAATTAATACCCTTTCACCCTATTACTTTTTCTTTCTAAATTTGAGGCGTCTAAAACCGCAATGGATGATCTGAATGCGTCGAGCGGGCATCACATGGTATTCACACTCCGTTGAAAAATTTTCTAGGGAGAGGAGAGTTATAGCGTAAGTACAAGTTAATCCAACATCGTCTATGGAATTTCGTCCGATCCGATCCTATGTACCGATAAATTTTTGGGTTCTGGTAGGGTATTGTCCACATGGGATACTCCGTCGGCAATTTGGATCGTCCAATTGTATTTTCGACGGTTCTGATTTAAGAGAGAAAAAGAAAGAGGGGAGAGAGTGCAGTCGAGTGAGGGGAGAGAGGGAAAAAATCTTGACCGTTCAAAATGCGTTTGAGTACCGTCATGTGATACCTGCTTGGCACCCAAAAACTTCTCCTACGCCACAAATCCCCGTTTTCCTTGCAAAATTTTTCTTATTTATTCTAAAACTTCTCCGTACAGTATTTTTCTTATTTATTCTAAAACTACATCTATAGGGTAAAAAAAAATTATCCTGTGGAGATCTGGGCGGGGATGAGAAGTGTATATACGTTTGAGGCTCGGGGACGAGGACAATGGTATCCCCCCCACCTCGTTCCGTTGCCAACCCGGTTTTTATTTAAAATCTTTTTTATAGTTCACTTAATGAAATATTGTTTTTCGGTAAACAAAATAATGAAATATTGTTTGTGTTTTACTGTACTGAAATAGAGATGAAAATAAATACAGTATTTGTATTGCAGTTGCAATGAATACGGAGTAATAAATATTTGGATTGCACATGTCTTTATGCACTTTTTAAATTGTATTCTGTCCATTTCTAAATGATAGTTTTCCATGTAAATACGTGCAATTTTTAAACCCAAATATAAGATACTTCAGTGCATAACTTTTTGAATTTCTTGACATTAAATTAAAGATTTGAACGTGGACTATCATTTACGAACAAAGAGAGTAATTTTAGAGACTTGGGCGGGAAATATGTTTAGGAATGTTAAAAGTAGGTAGGGTACTTATCTACAGTATCACCTCCGGAATGACATACTTAATGAAAGGTTAAGGGAAGTAATTTTCGCACCCCTTAAATTGTTAATTTTGCTCTCCCAAGGAGATTGTGAAAATCAACTCATATTGACTATCAAATTCCCCAAAAGTTAACAATTGGGAGAGTGCAAAAATAAACCCTAAATTGATTTTTGATTAACAATTTGGAGAGGGTAAAAATCAATCATCGAGATTAAATGGACTATTTTCAAATAGTACTTCCGTACATTATCTTTGTCCTATAACCATTGGCTGATAAAACAAAAATGAATTCGATTATGCCATATATTGTGGCTATGAAGTCCCCTTTTTTTTTTCAATCGACAGAAGAGATCATTTTACATCAGATATGAAGTACAGAGTACAAATCCGGGACACTACATCAATTGTGAGAGTTCACGAGACAACCAAACCCAACAACTCAACCAGTACAAGAAATAAGCCTATTATAGAGTAGAAACAAACAAAGAAAAGAGAAACCCTTTAAGAAAAGAACACTCACATGCAGGTGGAAAGACTCGAACTATTGACCTCCTAGTGAGATGCAAGAGTCCTGACCAACCGAACTAGTCCCAATTGATTGGCTGTTAAGTCTGCTAGGGTCACATCTTGCAAGGGCAATTTGCTTCGTAGTATTAAATTCACTCAAGAGGCGTTTGGAAGGCGCGATCAGACCAAGTTTGTTTGTGTAGCTTGAGAATGACCGCTAGCTTTTGTTTTATTTTTCCCACCAGACACCAGCTATCATTGTCTTTGCACTGTCCACGTTTCGTGTTTCTTGATTTATTTGATGTATACTAATCTAAGACGGAAGAGGATTTATTTGTTCGACGTGATTTAAAAAATGAACGATTTATGACGGAAGAGGATTTGAAAAAGACTCATGAATGACTTGGATAGTGCGCTTAGTTCGGGATCCGAGGAACTATATCTAAGGACGAATCTGTGTGTGGCGGCGATTTAACGGGCCCTGGCATCCCTCTAATTTTGAATATTTTATGTACTTATATACCTTTTAGTAATTATGTTCGTAATAGGAAACTGAACTCTAGAATTGTAAACAAAGTTAAATTTAATTCTCAATTCCAATGAATTTACTATGCCAAAGAATCTCTCAATTAATTTTTTCATAAAATACAATCAAACACGAGGATATGGATATTCTACGGATGAAGCAGTTTTTGGCGCGCTCAATAAATGACCTGCAAACAATAACTAAGGATACCAGAGTGTGCCATTCAAACCCCTCCTATACCTAAGTCAATCGATTTGTAGTGAGGAAGAAGATCAAGAATTCAAGCTGGCAAGAGTTGCGCTTGTACATACCCTTGCATCAAGAGAGTGATTTTATGGACATTTTAGTTAGGAGTTAGAGTTCCTTTAATCCTTAGATAAGGATGGCATTGGTTGAGTCCAATGACCTTAGCTTTTCTAACCTCTATTGGATTGGTGATTCCCATGGGGATAAGACCGGTCTTATCCCCATGAGTTAGGAGATAGTTGTAAGCCTGTCGGGAGTCGCCTCTATGCTTACGACACATGCACGGCCACCCACAGTCCGAGCAGACCTTAGTCCAAGCTGGTTGCATTGGTCGCTCGTCAATTCGTACTTGTCATCTATTTTTTTTGGGTAATGCTACTTATCATCAATTTATTAAAGTAAACGGCTAAAAAATTATATACAACGTATTATATGCGGAAGAAAAGCATATAGAATGACTGTGATTTTGTTGATATTAAGTTAGTTCTGTCAATTCGGTCCCTTCGGATAAAGATCCTAGCTCCGCCCGTATCCATTATTTAAACACTCGAGGGCGTTTGGAGGGGGAGCTTAGACGAAGTTGATGTATCTTGAAAATGACTGCTTTTGTTTTGATTTCCCAACAGACATCATCAGCCATCATTGTTTTGCTTTCGTTTCTAATTAGGCTTTCCAATAATTGGCTTCCCAAATAAAATAAAATAAAAACTGGAAATCCGATTTTCTCTTTTGAATTATTGGAGTCAAAGAGATTATCAAAACATGACATAAAATAAGTTTGCTTATAATCGTATACAACCAGAAAAAAATAAATATAATGGCATATATAGTTGTAACAAGTTGTTGTTCCAAAGTAAACGCGAGACATCAAAAGAAATTGTTTCTTTATATAATCATATGTAAGTAATTGACTCGAGCCCGTGAGAGAACGAGAGAGTATAGTATAGAAAAAAAATGTCAAAACATCCACCACATGCTAATAGAAACTGGCTCGCCGACTCATCGGTCGGTCGTCGATTATGGATCACATCTGGAAAACACGAACCATTCTTTCTTTTATGTTCTCGTGAATAGATCGTTCGTGTAAGCATTAAAGCAATTCAACAACTTTTCTTTTATGTGGGAAAAAAAAGTTTTCGTAGTCCCCTTCTGTACACACACACACTCACCTTACCATGCTTCTCTAAAGTCTAAATTTGAACTTTACAAGATAGTTTGCCGGTTCTGGATCATATCTTTTGTTCAAATCATTCTGTGTATGAAGAATATCATCTATATGAAAATATGAAGTCGAGCAATTATCGTAAACTACGCGTTTGGTTCATGCGATCCCGCAATATCTGGTCATTCTTGTGATCTTCGTAGATAGTTTGCCGCGTTTGGTTCATGCGATCCCGTAATATCTGGTCATTCTTGTGATCTTCGTAGATAGTTTGCCGGTTCTGGAGTATCTTGATAAGCTCTATCAAATAAAGGGTTAAAGTCATGGTGGGCTTGTTGCATGCCCACAAAAATAAAACGTCAGATACACTTGTTCCTTATTTCAACTAGGGTAAAGTTGTAAACAGAGTTGGCCCAGGCACAAGGTCTGAAGATGTCCAATTTTTGGGGCACTCCAATTCTTTTTAGTATTTGGGTTGGGTAGGACTTTTTTTAGGAAAGGCCCGATCCAAATTTCAGAAGCAATGCCTAGTCTCTTAAACATTGGTACCGAGACAATAGGACTTTCTACTTATGAAAGATTCTTTGCCTTTATTGTTTCCTTCAGCTAGCGGTGTATGACTATAGGTGGGAGGCTTTGTTTTGCAACTTGTTTGTCCCACATCAACAGAGAAGGCTCAATTGGCAAAGTATTCACCTATAAAGCCTTCTACTCCACTCGTTCCACTTGCTCACAGAATGGTTGCACGTGAAAGCAACACGCAGACAGCAAGTATCAGAATTAAAATTAAACTTAATTTGAAGGAAAATTTCAAATTCTTATTGTTGAAAAATGTATGCATTATAATTTGTGAAAATTTATATGCATCTCTATTAATTATTTTGATGATTAATTCAATGATATTTTTATTCGGCAAATACAAAATTATCGAAAAGTCGATTCCCGAATTAAATATTTTCGTGACCTTGAAATATAGCATAAAGTCTCTTGGATTTATGATTTATATTTACAAAGACTTTATTGAGCTCAATACATGCTTTAACGGGTTTATTTAGATGAAATTGTGAGCCACAGGTTGACGAACCGGCTGACAAGCCGGCTGTCTGAACAGAAAGCTGTGACAACCGGACGACCACCCGGATGACCACTCTATCAAACGGCTAGTTTCAAACGGCTAGTTTCCAACGGCTAGTTTCAAACGGCTAGTTCCAACGGCTAGTTTCCAACGGCTAGGAAGCATATGGATGGCTATATAAGGCATCAAGAACTCATTAATGAGTACATACACAAGCTACAACATTCCATATTATTGCAAGAGCAAATTCTCAAAAGATCAAAGCCAAAAATTCTCATTGTTCTTCCACTTTCATATTATTCTTGAGAGAAAATTTGTACAAGTCGTGAGCGATAATTTTCATACCTTCTTCACATACTTGTATTTCCTAAGTGAGTGTTTGAGTCAAACACTTGAAAGCTTAGAAGACCAAATTCGGGTTGGAATTTGGGTGTTATTGTTTTTGAGAAGTTTTCGGAGAAAATTCTTGCGGTTGTGCTAGCTCCTCGGGAAAGCTAGAGGCATTCGGTTCTTGTAAGCACCCGCAAGACTTACAAGTTGTAATCTTTTAAAGATTAGTCTAACCTTCAAGTAATTGCTTGAGGAGAAGTGGAGTAGGGCCGGACCGTGGACAAATCCGGACCGAACCACTATAAACGGATTCTATCTCTCTATCTCTCTATTTTGATTGCATACTTATTGTTTGCATATATTGTTAGAGATAAATTTTTATTGGTAATTATTACTAGCAATCCTATTCACCCCCCCTCTAGGTTGCATAATTTGGGTAACAATTGGTATCAGAGCCTCGGCTCTTGTTTGTAGATTTAACCATCTAAGAGTTAAGATCCATGGCAACCACTAGTAATGTTTCTTGTATCGAAGGTCAATCGTCCAATAGACCTCCCTTGTTCACCGGAGAAAATTACTCTCATTGGAAAAATAGAATGATGATCTTTATTCAATCCACGGATTATGATCTATGGAAAATTATCAAAAATGGTCCCATTATTCCTACTAAGAAAGTTGGAGAAGAGACTATGCCTAAACCAGATTATGAGTGGAGTCATTTGGAAAAGGCTTCAATAGAAAAGAACTATAGAGCTATGAACCTTCTTTTTTTGTGCTATTACTCCCAATAAATATGATTGTGTTTCCGCATGTGAATCGGCTAAAGAAATATGGGATAAGTTAGAAATGTCACATGAAGGAGATAGTCAAGTTAAGGAGTCCAAAATTGATATTCTTGTGCATAGCTATGAGCTCTTCAAAATGAAACCGGATGAATCTATATCTCAAATGTTTGCTAGATTTGCTAGTATTACTAACGGTTTAAAAGCTCTTGGAAAGATTTACAGTCAATCCGAAATGACAAGGAAGGTGCTCCGTTCCATGCCAACCAATTGGGACACTACCACCTCCATCATCCTACAATCCAAAGATTTCTCAACATACACGATGGACAAGCTCATGGGATCTCTCATGACGGAGGAAATGCATCACAACCTCAAGGGTGAAAAAGAGAAGAAAGTTAAGGATCTTGCCTTCAAAAGTACAACAAGCAAATCAAAAAGCAAGGAGGATTCAAGCAACGAAAGTGAGGATGATGAAATGGCGCTCATCACAAAAACGTTCAAGAAACTCCTCAAAAATAGAGCATCTCACAAAGGCAGAGGATTTTCAAGAAAAGATGGAGGCAAAGAAGAAAGTAGCAAAAAGGATCCAATCATTTGCTACGAGTGCAAGAAGCCCGGCCACATCAAAAGTGAATGTCCATATGCCAAAAAATATTCAAAGAAGGACAAAAGGAGAGCTATGATGGCCACATGGGACAATAGTGACGATAGTAGCTCCGATGAGGACGATGAGCAACAAGAGGTCGCTAACTTGTGTTTCATGGCCATCGAAGAAAACGAGGTAGATCTCGACTCATCCTATTCCTTTGATGAATTGTTTATTGCCTATAAAGAGTTGAAAGTAGAATTTGAAAAAGTTGTTTCTAAAAACAAATTTCTTAAAAAGGTTGCTAAAGATCTCTCACTAGAAATGGATGATTTAATTGAAGAGAAAGATATTTTGGAGGAAGAAAATGAAAGTTTAAGAACCTCTTTGGCAAAAGAAAAAGAGTATTTGAAGGATACTTCCAAAAACGAATCTTTAGAAAAACAAATTGATGATTTAACTAATTCTCTTTCAAAACTCACTAATGGAAAAGAAAGTTTAGACATTCTTCTTGGAAAACAAATGGTTTCTTTTCACAAGGCCGGAATTGGTTATAATCCCACTCAACACAAAAATCTTTTTGGAAAAGATGTTCCTCCTTCTAGCCATTCTAAATTGACATGTCATTATTGTGGTAAAATTGGTCATATTTCTCCTACATGTCCTATGAAAGGATACTCATCTTCTAATGCAAAAAAGGTTTGGGTTCCTAAGAACCGTATCAATGCTAACCTTCAAGGACCCAAGATGATTTGGGTACCAAAAGTCAAGAATTGATGTGCTATTGTAGGTATGCTTCAAAAGTTCTCTCAAGGAAGGAAGTTGGTACCTTGATAGTGGATGTTCAAGACACATGACCGGTGACAAGAGGGCTTTCAATTCTCTTTCGTCTAAAGATGGTGGACATGTCACATTTGGAGACAACAACAAAGGTAAAATCATAGGAATCGGCAATATAGGTAATTCTCCTATTATTGAAGATGTTTTACTTGTTAATGGTTTAAAACACAATCTTCTTAGCATAAGTCAATTATGTGATAGAGGAAATCGTGTTATCTTTGAAAAATCCAAATGTATCATTGAAAATGACAAAAGCAACAAGACACTCTTCGTTGGACAAAGATTTGAAAATGTATATGTTTTTAATCTCAATGATTTAAGTAATTGTGATATAAAATGTTTTTCCGCTTTGAGTGAAAATAGTTGGCTTTGGCATAGGCGCCTAGGACATGCAAGTATGGATGCTATTTCAAAACTCTCTAGAAAAAATTTGGTAAAAGGTCTTCCTAAAATCAAATTTGAAAAAGATAGACTTTGTGGTCCTTGCCAACAAGGAAAACAAACCAAGGTTTCTTTTAAGTCCAAAAATGTTGTTTCAACTACTAGACCTTTGCAATTACTTCATATGGATTTGTTTGGACCAACTCGCTCTCCAAGTCTTTGTGGAAACTATTATTGTCTTGTTGTTGTTGATGATTTCTCTAGATATACATGGGTGATGTTCCTAGCTCATAAGAATGAGGCTTATCCTAATTTCACTAAACTTTGTAGAAGAGTTCAAAATGAAAAAGGCTTTGTTATTTCTAACATTCGTACGGATCATGGAAAAGAACTTGACAATTCTTTATATGAAAAGTTTTGTGATGAACATGGTATTGGTCATAACTTTTCCGTACCTCGTACTCCTCAACAAAATGGAGTAGTAGAGAGAAAAAATCGTACTCTGGAAGAAATGGCCCGCACTATGCTTTGTGAAAACTCTTTGCCAAAATATTTTTGGGCGGAAGCCGTTAATACCTCATGCTATATTTTGAATCGAGTTTTAATTAGGCCTATCCTCAAGAAAACTCCTTATGAGCTTTGGAATGGTAGAATACCCAACATTAATTACTTTCATGCCTTCGGTTGTAAATGTTATGTATTAAACAATGGAAAAGATAACTTGGGTAAATTTGATTCAAAATCGGATGAAGGCATCTTTATTGGTTACTCTCTTACTAGCAAAGCATATAGAATTTATAATAAGCGCACTAATCTTGTTGAAGAATCTATTCACGTTTCCTTTGATGAATCTAATCCTTGTGCTACTAAGGATGTTGTTGATAATGATGACTTAGAGATTACACATAAGATTCATGACTTGACAATTCAAGAAAAAGTTGATGGTGATACTCAAGTAGAAAGCTCTCAAATCAAAGAAGATGAAGTAATTAATCAACCTCAAGATGCCATGGGAGACAACCAAGATCTTTCCAAGGATTGGAGATTCGTGCAAAACCATCCAAAGGACTTGATTCTTGGAGAAGTTTCGAAAGGGGTAACCACTCGCTCGTCTCATAGAAATTTTTGTGAAAATCAAGCTTTTGTTTCTCAAATTGAGCCTAAAAATTTTCCGGAAGCTCAAGATGATGAAAATTGGATTTTGGCCATGCAAGATGAGTTAAATCAATTTGAAAGGAATAAAGTTTGGGCATTAGTACCTAAGCCTCTTGATCACACTATTATAGGTACTAAATGGGTTTTTCGTAACAAGCTAGATGAATCCGGAAATATTGTTAGGAATAAAGCTAGACTTGTTGCTCAAGGTTATAATCAAGAAGAAGGTATTGATTTTGAAGAAACTTTTGCACCGGTAGCTAGATTAGAGGCTATTCGCATATTACTTGCCTTTGCATCTTTCAAAAATTTCAAGCTTTATCAAATGGATGTGAAAAGTGCATTTTTGAATGGGTTCATAAATGAGGAAGTTTATGTCAAACAACCTCCCGGCTTTGAAGATCATGTATACCCCGATCATGTTTTTAAACTCTCAAAAGCTTTATATGGTTTGAAGCAAGCACCACGTGCATGGTATGATAGACCTAGTTCATTCTTGCTTGACAATGGCTTTACTCGTGGAAAAATTGATACTACTCTTTTCATTAAAGCCAAAGGTAAAGATATACTCATTATTCAAATATATGTTGATGATATTGTCTTTGGTGCCACTAATGATAATATGTGCAAAGAGTTTGCTAAGTGTATGCAAGGTGAATTTGAAATGAGTATGATGGGGGAGCTTAACTTCTTCCTCGGATTTCAAATCAAGCAAACTAATGAGGGGATCCTAATCAACCAAGCCAAGTATGCGAAAGAACTTATTAAGAAGTTTGGCATGGAAGGATCAAAGCCAATGAGCACACCAATGAGCACATCAACTAAGCTAGACAAAGATGAGAATGGTAAGGCCGTCAATGAAAAGATGTATCGAGGTATGATCGGCTCATTACTTTATCTCACTGCAAGTAGACCGGATATAATGTTTAGTGTTTGCATGTGTGCTAGATTTCAATCATGTCCTAAAGAATCGCATTTAAAAGCTATTAAACGTATCTTTAAATATGTTGGCGGTTCTCATGACTTAGGATTGTTTTATCCACGTGGAGTTGTATTTGATTTAATTGGTTATTCGGATGCGGATTTTGGAGGTTTCAAAGTTGATCGTAAAAGTACAAGTGGGACTTGCCAATTTCTAGGGCACTCTCTAGTGTCTTGGCATAGCAAGAAACAAAATTCCGTAGCTCTATCTACCGCCGAGGCGGAATATGTAGCGGCCGGAAGTTGTTGTGCCCAAATATTGTGGATCAAACAACAAATGGAGGATTTCAATTTGCAATATGATCATATTCCTATTAAATGTGATAATACTAGTGCAATTAGCTTAACCACAATTAGCTTAACCAAGAATCCAATTCAACATTCTCGAACAAAACATATTGAGATTAGACATCATTTTATAAGAGATCATGTTCAAAAAGGGGATATTGAACTTAACTTTATTAGTACCGACAAGCAATTGGCGGACATTTTCACAAAACCCCTTGGTGAAGAACAATTTTGTTTCATTCGACGAGAACTCGGCATGTCTAATCATTTATGAAAAAGTTTTGTGTTCTTGATGTCAAAAGTTTTTTTTTTTGGATTCAATGTTGAGTTGATTGAATTCGTAAATATCATACTTGATGGAGAGTACAAATGATCTTGATAAAGAAATCACCCTCCAAACATTTTATCATATGTTTCATTTTCCTGTGTTTGGTATGAAGAAAATCAGTTTTATGGTCTTTAATGTTACTCCTCTTAAACGATTTCTGGACTTAACCTGCATTTGTCAGTCGGATGTCCAAGCGGATGTCCAACCGGACAACCGTGAGGTTGAGACTTATTCAAGCTTTTGCGTTGCTAACTCTGATTTATTAAGTCTGTTACACTTAGTTTGTATGAACTTCATGGCTTAGTGCTTAAATTGTCTCTTATATACTTCGCCGATATGAATTTCTTGTCTCTAAGATTGCAGGGATAATCATTCTCGGTAATACCCCTCGCATTCTTTAAAAAACTCTCTTTTAGGGGGAGCATGTATTAAGGGGACACAACAATAAACACCCGAACACAATTTTCTTCCCCTATTCTTGTTCTTTTCGGCGCCACCCCTATTCTTGTCCTATTCGGCGCCGCATCCCCTATCCTATCTCTATTCGGTGCCGCATCCCCTATTATCTCTCTTTCGGCGCAGCAATTCAATCAATTCGGCGCACCATTTCAAACACTTCGGCGCAGCATTTCAAACAATTCGGCGCAGCATTTCAAACAATTCGGCAATCTCATACTCTATAAATTCAACAACACAATCTCTATCTCCTCATCTATCTATCTCTCCTTCTCTCTCGGCCTAAATCTCTCCAAATCTCTATCCTTCCAAATCGAGCAATGGCAAACTTACCGCAAGGGTTACCGTTTGAGTTTTACGAAAGAGATGCCGAACGAGCAGAGTTCAGGTTGTTTATCCAAACCATTTGGATGCAACTCTTTATCTTCATTCTGCTGTGTGCGTTACTTACAATAAGAATACCACCATGGTTCGGGTGGAATGTAAATGTGGATACTCTGTGGTATTGGATTGGCATTATAGCTGCCGTTGTAGCAGCCATTATTCGAGAATACGAAAATCAAGGACGCCAAGCTCTCAATGAACGAAGATAGAGTGCTACAGGGCAAGAGCGGCATGGTGCTGGAACCATGGCCCTATTGTTTTTCTCTTTTTAGTTTTTTTTATGATGTCACAGGGGGAGAAAAAGCCAAGTTTTAATTGATCTATCTTGCCATTTTTAATATTTTTAACCGTTGTCCGTTGTGGGCTAATTTAAAAAATTGCTCGCTATGATCTGTTGATTTAAAAAATTGCTTGCTATGATCTGATGATTATTGCTATTACTCGTTGATCATAGATAACTGCTTTGGTGCATGTATTAAGGGGGAGATTGGCATAACTCCTACTTGAATAAAAACTATCATTTTGTGTCATCATCAAAAAGGGGGAGATTGTTGAAAAATGTATGCATTATAATTTGTGAAAATTTATATGCATCTCTATTAATTATTTTGATGATTAATTCAATGATATTTTTATTCGGCAAATACAAAATTATCGAAAAGTCGATTCCCGAATTAAATATTTTCGTGACCTTGAAATATAGCATAAAGTCTCTTGGATTCATGATTTATATTTACAAAGACTTTATTGAGCTCAATACATGCTTTAACGGGTTTATTTAGATGAAATTGTGAGCCACAGGTTGACGAACCGGCTGACAAGCCGGCTGTCTGAACAGAAAGCTGTGACAACCGGACGACCACCCGGATGACCACTCTATCAAACGGCTAGTTTCAAACGGCTAGTTTCCAACGGCTAGTTTCAAACGGCTAGTTTCCAACGGCTAGTTTCCAACGGCTAGTTCCAACGGCTAGTTTCCAACGGCTAGGAAGCATATGGATGGCTATATAAGGCATCAAGAACTCATTAATGAGTACATACACAAGCTACAACATTCCATATTATTGCAAGAGCAAATTCTCAAAAGATCAAAGCCAAAAATTCTCATTGTTCTTCCACTTTCATATTATTCTTGAGAGAAAATTTGTACAAGTCGTGAGCGATAATTTTCATACCTTCTTCACATACTTGTATTTCCTAAGTGAGTGTTTGAGTCAAACACTTGAAAGCTTAGAAGACCAAATTCGGGTTGGAATTTGGGTGTTATTGTTTTTGAGAAGTTTTCGGAGAAAATTCTTGCGGTTGTGCTAGCTCCTCGGGAAAGCTAGAGGCATTCGGTTCTTGTAAGCACCCGCAAGACTTACAAGTTGTAATCTTTTAAAGATTAGTCTAACCTTCAAGTAATTGCTTGAGGAGAAGTGGAGTAGGGCCGGACCGTGGACAAATCCGGACCGAACCACTATAAACGGGTTCTATCTCTCTATCTCTCTATTTTGATTGCATACTTATTGTTTGCATATATTGTTAGAGATAAATTTTTATTGGTAATTATTACTAGCAATCCTATTCACCCCCCCTCTAGGTTGCATAATTTGGGTAACACTTATATATATATATATATATGTATGTATGTATGTATGCATGTAATAGTCAAGGTTTGGATTTCTCTGATTGTTTTTTTTTTTTTTCCGTAAAAATTGTCAAGCATTTAGGGCATCATTCTTAGAACAGGCCTTGGGCACCCAAATACTTTGGGCTGGCCTTGGGTGTAAATTAGGGTGTTTTTTTTTTTTGGTCATTCATTAATTCTAATCTACTCTATCCTAGAGAAAATGAGAAGGGAATGAGTGCTTACGGGAATCGAATTAGGCTGGGTTAGTATAGGCAACACAATCGCCATTAATTTCACAATTTATGACTTCATTCAATTGTAAATTTCTTGACCAATAACTTATCTTCAAATATGTTAACACTTTCCCTTAAACACACTTTTTTAACTTTGCAAAGCATAATTTGGCACGTACACGGGACTAGCAAAATTCAAACACGAGCAGGAACGAAGCTAGGATTTAATTAGAGAGGAGGCCGAAACTTAGAATCTAGAATTCCACATATTTACATATACAGTAGTTGTTAAATTTGTAAGTGTTTCTTACATATAAAAAGTCAAGCATGAAATCAAACGGGAATAATGTTCTTCAAGAAAAATATACTCACTTTCTATTCATACTTGGAAGAACATATATTTACCCATAAAATAGAGTAATTATTTTCCACCAAATAAACACTTTTTATTTTATTTTATAAAATTTGGAGGGTCTGATATAGTAATTTTGCATATTTAATCTCTTATCCCCAAAACTGATAACCCTTGAGTCCATTAAGATGTTTAGGCCGATTAGCCTTTGCAATGTTGTCTATAAGGTCCTTACCAAAATTATTGTGAATAGACTGAGGCCCTTGCTTCCAAAGATAATCAGCCCTTTCCAAAGTAGCTTCATACCTGGTAGATCGACTAATGACAATATCATCATTACCCAAGAGCTTCTCCATTCTCTGAGGAGGAAGAAAGGAAAAAAAGGAGGCATGATTTTCAAAATTGATCTTGCAAAAGCCTATGACAAAGTTTCCTGGAAATTCCTTTTTGATACTCTCCTATTCTTTAATTTGAATGCCTCCTGGGTTTCCCTCATTATGAGCTGTGTCTCTAATGTCAAATCCTCCATACTTTGGAATGGGGAAGCCCTCAATGAATTTTCCCCTGGCCGGGGTCTTAGACAAGGAAACCCTTTATCCCCCTTCCTTTTTGTCCTATGCATGGAAAGATTATCGCTCCTCATTAATAATAAAAGCAGCGAAGGAGGCTGGAAAGGGTTAAAGGTTTCTCAAAACTCATGCCCCCTCACTCATTTATTCTTTGCGGATGACCTCATGCTTTTTGGTCAAGCTAATATGTCCACTTGTAGGAGCATCATGGAAGTGCTTAACACGTTTTGTGACATATCGGGACAGACCATTAACTTTGCCAAATCTAAATTGTTTGTCTCTGCTAACATAAGTAGAAGAAAAGCCAGAAGATTAGTAATTTGTGTGGTATTCCTCTCACCAATGACTTGGGCAAATACCTTGGTATCCCCCGTTTTCACAGTCGTGTTAATAAGAATCATTTTAATCAAATTATTGAAAAAGTTCAACTCACTCTCTCCGGCTGGAGTTCCAACACCCTTATGCTCGCGGGCAGGGTCACTTTGGCCCAATCTGTCACTACTACTATCCCTAGTTACACTATGCAGACTATGAAGTTACCTGCTTCTGTTTGTGAGCGTCTTGACAGGTTAAACAGGAATTTTCTATGGGGGGACACCCCTAATAGGAAAAAATTGCATTTGGTCAAATGGGATAAAGTGTGCAAAGATAAAGACTGTGGTGGATTGGGTATTAAATCCGCAAAAATTCAGAATTTGGCTTTGTTAACGAAGCTGGGGTGGAAAATGTATACTCAGGAGGACTGCCTCTGGGTTAACATTCTGAAAGACAAATACCTCCGAAACCATAATATTTTTTCATGGCCTAGACATAGGCCTGCTTCTCACGTCTGGAGAGGCATTGTGGAGACCAAAGAAATCCTCCAAAAGGGTTTAAAATGGGTGATCAGAGATGGCAGGAGAGTGGATCTTTGGCAAGACTGGTGGTGTGGGGATGTTCCCCTTGCTACTCGCTTCCCAGGAGACCACACTCTTACTAATGGCAAAGTTGTAAATATTATTATTAATGGTAGATGGAATCTGGATGGGATTAGCCAGATTGTGGACCAAGGAACTATTGACTCTATCCTTAGATTACCTGTTGGCCACCAAGGCCCAGATCACCCTATAAAATTATCATCATGGCAAGACTGCTGCTGCTTATAAAATTATCATTCAAGACGCGAATGATCTTAAGGGTTGGAAGTGGTTTTGGAAACTCAAAGTTCCTGCAAAATTCAAAACTTTCATTTGGCTCATTTTTCTCCATAAACTTCCAACCAAGAAGCTTCGTGCTGAAGAGGTATCTGCAGCTCTGACCTATGTCCTTGATGCAATTCCTCCCCTGAAGATCTTAACCATCTTTTCAGGGATTGTCCCAAAGCTATTGAGCTTTGAAATGTTATCCCTTTCGGTCATGTCATGCGCCCGGGTTTTAACGGTCCTTTTAACAACTGGCTTTCCTCCAATCTTAAGTCTAAAATTTCAGTGAGCAGCAGTTTTACATTGCCTTGGCATACCTTTTTCACCACCACTCTTTGGCAAATCTGGAAAGACCGAAACAAAAAAAGTTTTGATAATCTAGATAATGATGTTCTTGTTAGTGCCAAGACAATATTTGATTATGCTCATGAAATTGTTTCAGCCTTTAAAACCCCTCGCCTACATGACCTCATCACCACTCGGACTTCTAACTGGAGCCCTCCCCATGCAGGTATAATATATCAAGCTTAACACTGATGGATGCTGGTATGAATCTGTAAGGTCCATATTTTGTGGTCACTCTTATTTGGCAATTTCACGACAAATCACATACCGGCGTGTATCTCATATTATCGAGTTGTATGTTTTATTTATTCATTTTTAAAGTGTCTGTTTAGAAAAGTGGAAGGAAATCAATGATATTTTGTAATCGAGTGTTCGAGTCTTTAGGAAGCTGTAGTGGAAGATTATTACGGCAATCAAGGGATTTGATATTCAGTGGCAGGAAGGAAATATGGAAAGCTTGAATCGTGGGAAAATCAATTGAAGATGTGCAATCAATTGATTTGATTATTAAGGAAATAAGGAAACAACTTTATTGAAGTCTGCCTATAAATATCGACCTATTAGGTCATATTATGTAGTAGCCATGAGATAAAAAGGCTGAGATCGTATTCTTCATATTCCATCTCTTTTGGTGGCTAGGGTTTTTGCACCTCGAAGACTAGTGAAGGTATATCATCACATATGTTCTAAAGGATCATCTTCGAGGGGTTTTGTTCTACAACAACATTGATCAATCAATCTCTAAGTAAAGTCCTTCGGTGGATTCCGGAAGGCGAACGGAAGGCTTGTGGATTCAAGGCAGTGGCGGTCAAGCATTCAGAGAGGTGTACGTGGATTCGGCAAGATCGTCTAGGTTTAGGTTTGTGGAGTTCAAACTTATAGTAAGAGTTCTTGTAACCTTGTGTTTAGTAGTGCTTGATTCCTTCCCGTGGTTTTTTCCCGTTTAGGGTTTTCCACGTATATCCTGGTATTATCTTTTGATTGTTTTTCGTTCCTGCATTTGGATTGATTGGTGGTTTATTTATTAAAGAATTCATACATAGCAAATATTAATAAATCTAGGCGATTTAGGTTTTTTCAGAATCAAACGGGGAAAGCTGGATTTGGAGGCCTGTTCAGAGATGCTAAAGGTGTTCAAGAGATGCTAAAGGCGACTGGATTTTGGGATTCTTTGGAAAGCTTAACTGCGAATCTGGCCTTGAAGCGAAACTTTGGGGGATATACAAAGGACTGCAAATCATTTTGGAGAAAAGTTTGCGGAATGTCCATATCAAGTTAGATGCTATGTTGGCAGTGAATCTTTTCAAAGATGGCAATCCGGGCAATCACGCACAGAGTGTTATTATTCACGAAGCGCATGGCCTCCTCACTTGTACGGATACGACACTGAATCACATCTACCGCGCTGCTAATCAGTGTGCGGACCACCTCGCCCACATGGGAGCAGAGCAAGACGAAGACCTGATCATAGCGGTGGACATCCCCATCTCCCTCAGGGAATTCCTTATCAGAGACGGCCTAAATGTTAGGCAGGTTAGATTAGATGTTTTGGTCCTTTAGGCCGGTTTGAGTATCCTGTTTATTTCTCCTGTTGTGAACTTGCGTTTCTTGTCTTTGAATGAAATTCCGACGTACCCCAAAAAAAAAAAAACTGAATCTAGCAAGGTTGGGGGAGACTTGGGCCTCCCCGTCCTTGCACTTGGCTCCGTCCTGAATGCGAGCACAACAAAATACTACAAATTATGACAAAAAACGCTGTTCGGACACAGTTTCAGAATTAATCAAAAGAGCAATGCACCAACAAAACACAACTGCATTTGGAGTCGTTTGATGCACATGGGTCCACATGCATAGGACAGCTCCGAACGCAATTGCGTTTTAAATATGCGTCTGTAGACTTCCAAATAGGTTGGCAGGGTGCGACACGATTTAAACCGAGCCAATTCGGCACAAGGGCTGATGGAAAAGTTATGGGCCTATGGCACCCAAAATTAACAGGCCAGGCCGCATGGGCCACAACCGCGAAATAGCCCATCTTACGTACGCGTCTTTATAACGGAAGAAGCTTTCGTGCATGGAGAATAACTTATTTATGGAGCTGTGAAAAATTTTTACGGAGCTCAATTTCGTGCGTCAAAAAGTATTTTGAACGATTCGGATAAAAACAAACTATTACCGTCAGAGATATTTATTATCAATCAAAGTTTCAAAACATATTTCAATCGCTAATTGTCAAGATGCAGTGCCGGCTCTGGGCTAAGGCCCAAGAGGCCTGAGTCTTAAGCCCCCCAAAAAAGCCAAAAAACTAGGGCCCCCATTTGTTTTCAGTACCTAAGTATATATGTTTGTTATAGGGCCTATTTTTAAACCCAAGGCCCATTGTTCTCATCGCCCACTGGCTATTGCGAACAGGGCCCAGTGGCCCAGTTAAAAAGAACACGGAACCGAGGAATAAACAAAAAAAGAAGAAGAAGAAGATGGAATAAAAGGAATCACAGGATTGCTGATCTGGGGCCCTTGAAATTTATTCAGTGTGGACTGTCTGGTGGGTGCACCGTGCATCATTACCATCATCTTTTCCCCTTTTACACAAACACTATCCCATTGCAAACAAACGCAAGAAAGGAAGAACGGACCGGCCAAAGAAACAAAAAACCAAGAAGAAGAAGAGTGATGTTTAAAGTAACGACAATGATGCTTTTGAAATATTGCGATTTATTGTATTTTTTGTGGGATTTTTCGCGTTGAATACATGTATTTAGTTTTGAAAAATTCATTTATCGACTTCTTTTTTTTGTATACATTTATTAAAGGCCTCATTTTTTAAAATCGTCTTAGGCCCACAAAATCTCAGAGCTGGCCCTGTCAAGATGGACGGATGAGATTTCGCGCCTCCGTAAATGACTTGTTCACCTATAAGTTCGTCTCTCCCGTGCATGTCCTTAATGCAGCACAAGTTTATCGTAAAGGATCTTTCCTCGCCAAAACCCTTCCGGTTCTACAGCCTTTTCCCGCCATTCTAGCGCGGATCTCATCTCTCCGTCCGCAAAAAAACTCGGCTCTTAAAAGCTGCCGAAATTGACGACAAGTCCATACCTATTATGCCTCTAACCCTAGTTTTTTTCTTCCCGTAACGCAGCTGAGAACTAGCTAGGGGTTTCGATTTGACGACGTACCCTGTGCGCGTACGTGCAAGATTCGATGGAGAGCTACCTGAGGAAGAACTTCGACGTGGAGCCGAAGAATCCGCCGGAGGAGGCGCTGAGGAGATGGAGATCTGCGGTTTGGTTGGTGAAGAATCCTCGGAGGAGGTTCCGCATGGTTGCCGATCTCGCCAAGCGCGCCGAGGCCGAACGCAAACGCCAGAAAATTCAGGTTTCGATTATATCTTGTTTTCTATATACTACGTCGTTCGTTTAAGTTCTCGGAGATTTGACAAGTGATCTAAGGTCGTGGTGGTCGTGAATTATAAAAGTAACGTTTGAGAGTTTTAAAGTGCCTAAATGAGATGTAGTGGCCGTAAGGCCTGTAACAGTAGTGATTGTGAACCGATTCGTGAATCGAAACAATGAACCAATGAATAATTAGAACCGAAGGATATGCGTGTTATTTTTCAGTCTCACCGGTGTACCAAAGTAAGTTAAGTTTAACGGTATTAGTAGATGATAAAAAATGCTACGTAACTACCTCTATTTAAAACCTTAGTTGACGATTAAATTTTTGATGATGTCGTACAACATGATAAATGTTTGATTTTGTGGGTAAGCTATTGTGATATCATTGATATACGTATTGTGTTTTCTGAATTTTTGTGCACGTTAAAAATGGAATGGTCAAATCTCTTCGTATGTGGTAATATATTCGTAAGAAGTTTGTTGATATCTTTGAGGCAGATCAATATGGATTGATTTTTCAACAATTTCCAACAATAACCGTGTTAGATGGATCACCAAGTCAATTAAGCAACCGAGTCGTTGTAGAACTTCCTAAAAAGAGGTCAATGGTTTGAAAAAAAACAAAACAACAAACACAAATCTTGTCTTACTTTTGTAGGAGTGGGTGCACCATTCTTCTTTTGAATTCCAGCATTCACATAGCCATGGAAAGTAGGGGTGAGGAAAAACTGATAAACGGGACGGAAAGCGAACTTGGACCAAACAGGTGATTTGGTTCGATTTCTAGAGGTAACCGGTTTGGTTCGGTTAGTTTTTTAGCCAACCTGAGAAAATAGATTTGGTCCGATTTGTCACATTCCAAACCAGGATAAACCGGATCATCAGACGAAATATGTGTGTGTACAGAGTACATATGTACATGTAACAAAACAGTAAAAGTGTGCAAATGTATGGAATATAATGAGAATCCGAAAATCCCATCCGAGATAATTTCTGAATTCTGCATTCTTCGATTCATTTTTTCGTAATGCGTTCTTCTTGAATCCATTCTAAAAGTTGATAACAAACCCCTAAAATACAAATCTACCCAATGCACCATTCCTCTTCCTTTATCCCCCCCACCTTCTTGTTTTCTTCTGTACGAGTGCTGCGTACAAGTTCCAGCCAGGTTTTTCATAGCCCGATGTGTCAACGGGCTTGCAAATAGACAGCCGCCAAACGTGCCCTAATTTCGGGCAAATAGAACCTTCTGTCGCCTATGTGTCTTATAATCACACGAATCCCACACGACTTAACAAAAATAAAGCTGTGTTTGATTTATGGTTTAGTTTCAGCAACTAATTACTAAAAATCAACTTATCACGTAACCATGGAACGCATGGATTATTCTACAGTGCCGTGGTAGCTAGGGACATCAAGAGGTTCCACTCAAGTTTGTTTGCTTAATAACCTCAGTCATGTATTGCCGTTGTTTACACAATTTTTTTTGTGACCATGCGAAATTTTTATAGCCAAAAAGTATCTTTCTTGCTCAATACTATCTTCGCGCGTGTAAATAGTTAAAATGGTCATAATGTGTGAACCATCGCAACATTACGTTTTTCTTAAATCTTATGTTGCGTTATTTTCGGTTTTGCATCGGATATGTTTTTAGTGTAGTTACAAATAGGTGAATACCGTAGAGAAATAAAGTTATGCATATATCTAGTAGTTATTACGAGTTTTATGGTTATTTACGAATTTTATGGCTCACTACGTGTTATGCATTTTTATGGTGCAATTTGTTTTGTATCACTAATGTTAGTCATTCGATAGTTGAATTTATGGAAAATTCGATTTCCCGTAAGGTAGATAATTTAAATTTAAGAGAGGTAATAGTACCAGTAAATAAATTAGACATAAATACCTACTTGCGCAAAAAGGTATTTATACAGTGTTTATGGCTTGAATTCAGGATTAAGTTTAAACATGAGTTTCTCAATAATAATAAAAAATATGAAAAGTTTGTTCCTTTGTGTGAACAAGAGAATTCCAAGCTTGATCAGGATGGGCGAGACATAAATGTGGATAACTCAATGGAAAAACGGCACATGCAACTGAGGTGTTAGCCAAGTGGTAAATGGTTTACTCACAATTGATGTGGGCCCTTTCTTTGAGCCTATGATCCACTAGCCCTCCATGAGATAATACAAACTTACGGGTGATTGATTCCTTCGGAGCTCCTGACAGGTCTGAAGTCTTTGTGGTCATGGAAAAAATTGTTGTAGCTGGTCACCCCTCCACACTTTTTTTCTTAGTAACAGAACATGAAAAAATGGTAGATACAACGATTGTATTTTTTTCCTTGCCCACACCTTCTTGTCTTTCAAGCTCTAGAAATCCTTCTTATCAGCCAATTCATACCAAATTTTGGGCAGTAGTTCTGTGAACACAATACATGAATCACATGATACAATGTCCCCAAATTTTAAACTGAATGTTGTGCTTATCAATAGAAAGTTTCAGTTTAGTGGACAGATATTCTAGTACATTGAGATACTCCCAAACACCTGGAAAGTCCTTTCAAGTTTTCAACTTCTAATGCATTGGTATAAGTTGCATTGATGAGTAAATATATATCAATTGACTTGTTGGGGGCTGTTTTAAAGAAATATTTGTTTTATATATGGGTTCCCTGCATATGATCTTCATTAGTGAAATGATGATTGTTGGAGATATTTTCATCTCTTCTTTGCTTCAATGATGCACTCCATTCCCACTTGTTTTTTTTATCCAATTAGGAAATCACCTTTCCAGTTATCACCATTCAATGGTGTGAGTATTCAGAAGGGTCTCCAGGAGCCCATAGAAGGAGTCAATAAATTCATTAATTCATTAATTATTCTTTTCTTTGACTTGCCTCAATCTCACCGTTTTAAATTGCGGTATCGGAAAACGTAATAGTATCGTTGATGCGGCCATACATCGGCTGACATCGTACCATATCAGTCTGTATTAGCCGAACCGTTAGTAAAGAACGGTATCGGAGATCCAAGATCCAGTTACGTAACGGCCGATACGTTACGTAACCACCTTTATTTGAAACCTGCTCCATCTATTTTTCGATTGGGTTATTTAGGATAATGATTTGCTGGGGAGTTTCTTTGAAATTTTGCTAATTGTGAAGGGCATATTTAGAATGAAAATTCAATTGTTTGGTTAAATGTTTGTACCACTGTAGAAAACATGGAATTGTTAGAAAATAAAGACAACACTGCATTGTAGCTCTGTTTTTATCGGATTATTGCCTGGACCACAAACGGCTATACTGCATTAGAGCCTTAGACCACAAACGGCTATACTGAATTAGAGCCTTAGACCAAAAACGGGTATACTGCAACACATTATCTTGTATTGTTGAATGGAGCCAATAAATTTCTGGTATGGTCATAAGTTCAAAATTGAGTAACTAGAACCATTTTTCCCTTGGGTTCTCAGAACCTTTCTCCCTCTCTGTGCACGCGGTTTTCAATAAGTTTCTCTCCACTTATTGCCTCCATGTTTCTTTCGATCTCTCTTCACCCATTACCCAAAAGTTCTACCTTAAATCCTTTACCGAACACAAGATCGGGCATTGAATAATTACTATTTAGTGGCCTAGTATTATTTGGCAATTTTAATATCCTATGGGCAGTGATCCTCAGTCCTAACAAATGTCCCATGTTTGTGTCATCCGCCCCAAAATTTTGGTCCATCTTTCCTTTTTTTTAATCTACTATAACATAATCCCTGACCATTTTGACTAAGTCAGAGAAAAAAATTAAAGCATTGTGTATTTTACCCTTCATCCCGACATTCTAATTCAAAAACCAAACTGTAGGAGAAAATACACTAGAGCGTAAAATGTAGTCATTGCATTTGAAAAGAGGGGGAAATTTTCGAAATTGAAGACTAAGATTGTGTTCCCTTAAAAAGTTGGAGTTCCAAAGAGGAATTACAATTTTGAGACGAAGGGAGTATAGGATTTGTAAAAGACACTTACCATTCGACTACAAATGCATTAGAACAGAGGGGAAAAAGAACAAAAAAACGAGTAATTATTCAGCGTTCCCGGAATACTATGTGGCGTTGCCTACGTGGTACTCCTAACTATTTACGTAGCGACAAATTACCTAGTTGGGACATGATCATTCACTTTTGTTGGATGGCTGGGAGACAATGGATGACCGACAAAATGCGGTGGTGATCTTTAATTGGCTGATAAAAGCAGATGATCTAGCACGACATGCGTAGCATGTTTGAATAGGAGAGCCTACATGACTTCGTAGTAGATTCTGTACCTCTAACTTCACAGAATTCATTTGGTGTACCCAATGATTTGGTGTTTCCCTCCGTGGGAACGGAATACCGCACTTTGCCACTTCTCCAAAACTCCATACTTTGCTCCTCAACATTTGATTACTTTAGTCTAATTATGTTTCCTTTCTTTTCCAGGAGAAAATAAGAGTAGCTCTGTACGTGCATAAAGCAGCACTGCATTTCATTGCCGGTACGAATGTTACTAAATCCACCCCAATACTACTCTTCTCATTCATTTCAAACTCCGTTTCCCTTCTGAACTTTTTATGTTGTTGTCTAGTGCAGTGGGTAGTCGGACCGAGCACAAGCTCTCTGATTCAGTTAGACAATCTGGTTTCGACATTGAACCGGATGAACTCGCCTCGATTGTTCGTTCTCACAATTCCAAGGCCTTGGTCTCCCACGGTGGAGTGGACGGATGTGCAACGAAAATTTCGGTCTCACTAAAAGATGGCATTTCCGCGAGTGATTTACCTCTGAGGCAAAAGGTCTACGGATTGAACAAATTTGTGGAAAAGCGTTCTAGACCCTTCTGGATGTTTGTTTGGGATGCCCTTCAAGATTTGACTCTGATCATCCTCATGGTTTGTGCTGCCGTCTCAATAGGTGTGGGAATTGCCACAGAAGGGTGGCCGAAAGGAATGTATGATGGCCTAGGAGTAATCCTATGTATTTTCCTGGTGGTTTTTGTTACTGCAATCAGTGATTACAAACAGTCCTTGCAATTTAAGGATTTGGACAAGGAAAAGAAGAACATAATTGTTCAAGTGACAAGAGATGGAACCAGACAGAAGGTTTCAATCTATGACTTAGTTGTTGGGGATGTTGTGCACTTATCAATTGGAGACCAAGTCCCTGCAGATGGGCTTTTCGTATCGGGCTACAGCCTTTCGATCGATGAATCAAGCTTGTCTGGTGAGAGTGAGCCTGTGAATGTCGAAGAAAATTTGCCTTTTCTCTTATCTGGGACCAAAGTCCAAGACGGTTCTGGTAAAATGATGGTGACATCGGTTGGGATGAGGACCGAATGGGGGAGATTGATGGTCACTTTGAATGAGGGGGGAGAAGATGAGACCCCATTGCAAGTGAAGCTAAATGGAGTAGCAACTATTATTGGGAAAATCGGCTTGGCTTTCGCTGTGTTGACATTTCTGGTTTTGACCACACGGTTTCTAATAGTGAAGGAGATGAATAACGAAATCAGGAAATGGTCCACTAACGATGCGCTTGATCTTTTGAATTTCTTTGCAATTGCAGTAACTATCCTTGTGGTTGCAGTTCCAGAAGGGTTGCCATTGGCAGTGACACTAAGTCTTGCATTTGCAATGAAGAAACTAATGAACGAGAAGGCGCTTGTGAGGCATTTATCGGCTTGTGAGACAACGGGGTCTGCTAGTTGCATTTGCACCGATAAAACTGGAACATTGACCACAAACCATATGGTTGCGACCAAGTTATGGATATGTGGCCAAGAAAAATCAATAACAGGGTATGAAGCCGTGAATTCATTAAACTCTTCGGTTTCTAAAGAAGTACTGGAAATGCTTTTGCAGTCAATTTTCCAGAACACGAGTTCTGAGATAGTAAAGGGTAAAGACGGAAAGACCAACGTTATGGGAAGCCCAACAGAGGCGGCGTTGTTAGAATTTGGCATGATTTTCAGGGATGATTTTAAGGCCTCTTGGACAGACTCGAAGATACTAAAAATTGAACCTTTCAATTCTGTTAAGAAGAAGATGTCTGTGCTTGTTTCTCTCCCGAGTGGTGGGATTCGAGCATTTTCCAAAGGTGCCTCAGAAATTGTTTTGAAAATGTGTGAGAAAGTTGTCAATGAAGAAGGGGATTCTATTCCTATGTCGATAGAACAAAGGGAAAGTATTGCAAATGTTATCAACAGTTTTGCTTGTGAGGCTCTAAGGACTCTGTGCTTGGCTTACAAGGATACAGAAGGGGCTTATGATAAGGATAGTGTTATTACTGATGATGGATATACGCTTATAGCAGTTGTGGGAATTAAGGATCCGGTTAGACCCGGTGTGAAGGAGGCCGTTAAGACCTGTTTGGCTGCAGGAATAATGGTCCGTATGGTGACTGGTGACAACATCCATACTGCCAAAGCCATTGCTAGAGAATGTGGGATTTTGACAGCTGATGGTGTTGCAATAGAAGGGCCAGAATTTCGAGATAAGAGTGAAGAGGAGATGAGGGATATCATTCCTAGACTTCAGGTTTGACGAAAGCTTTTGGAAAATTTTGTGGGCAAATGTATTTATATTTTGGGAAGGGTATTGAGAGTTATTGTTCTGTGTAGGTGATGGCTAGATCATTACCGTTGGACAAGCATAAGCTAGTGACCCAGTTGAGGAACAATTTCAAAGAAGTCGTGGCTGTGACCGGTGATGGGACGAACGATGCTCCTGCTTTGCACGAGGCCGATATTGGACTTGCTATGGGTATAGCAGGAACGGAGGTTTGTTTACTTGTACTAGTAGAGAAATCGATATGAAATCCACAGTTTGCCAATCAGTTCATTTTCCATAAGAACACCAAGTTTTACTTTAATTTACCTGGAATTCATGAAAGCTCAGATAGGCCATTCTTACTAACATCTCCGCCGATATTTCCAACAGGTTGCCAAAGAAAATGCAGATATTGTCATAATGGACGACAACTTTAAAACCATTGTGAACGTTGCCAAATGGGGCCGATCAGTTTATATCAACATCCAGAAATTCGTTCAATTCCAGCTAACAGTCAACATCGTCGCCCTCATGATCAATTTTGTCTCTGCTTGCATCTCCGGTTTGCTCGTCCACCCTTTTATATAGTTTTCGCAATTGCACGAGAAAAAAAACTAACATTTCTAAGAAATTTGCAGGATCTGCCCCTCTTACCGCTGTTCAGTTGCTGTGGGTGAACATGATTATGGACACTCTCGGGGCACTAGCACTGGCCACCGAGCCTCCTAACGATGAGCTGATGAAAAGGCCGCCGATTGGGAGGAATGTTAGTTTCATCACTAAGGTGATGTGGAGGAATATTATTGGTCAGAGTATTTATCAACTGGTTGTACTTGCTATTTTCAATTTTGATGGAAAACGGCTGTTGAAGCTCAATGGATCAGATGCTGAATCTGTTCTCAATACATTCATATTCAATACCTTTGTGTTTTGCCAGGTACTTCTTTCTGCTATATTCAGCTGTTTCTTCCTTGAAGCATGGACTTCATTTTTTTTTTCATTTCCCTTTTTCGATCGAAAGCATAATTGACTTGTTAACGCATGCTTTTTGAATTGCCTGGTTTTCAACTTTCACTTTTTTTAGTAATGTCTGACCATATATAGCTAACGTATCATGATCAATGTTTTAAAATTGGGATACGTATCTTGTATCATTTTTTCAATTGTATACATCGTATCTATGTATTGTGTATCTTAAGATACGTGAGTTTCTATTGTTTAGTTGGACAAGATTTTTGGGAGAACATAACACTAAAGACAGTGGGGAATGAGACTATTTGTATTACACTGGAACAAACTTTTTTTTTTTTGGCTTGGTAGAAAATAGCTAGACCCATCCCTATTTATACCACTCCATAGAAAGCTCTAGTACAAAGATATTTTTCATACAAGATAAACTTTGAGATAATTCTAGAATTACATATCACAAAAAAACTCTAGATATTTCGCAAGGATATTCTAGAACTTCTAGAGATAGATATTTTTAGTGTTCCTAAAGACTAGATATTTATATCTCCTTCAATAATATCTTTCATCTTTGGATCTTGTCAATTGGACTTGTTTGAACTTAACTTTCCTGTGCCAAAATACTAAATTTAGTTTATGCTTCAACAATGTTAATCATAATTAATATGAAAATACAATTAAAAAGTTGATACACCTAATAACACCAACAAACTATGTTTGCTTTTAAAAAAAAAGTTTTTAAGAAGCAAAATTTCAAGTCTCTCAATTGGAGCCTACTACATTAAGACTTCATGTTCTCTTTGCTAAGGAAAGAAAAGTCAGGCAACAAAATACAATCGAATTACGATTCTGCCCTACATTGAGGTTGAATTTTATCAAATGGTTTGAAAGATGCCATAAGTAGATCAAATGGCTTAGATTAATGCATTGGGGTTCCGCTTCCAGAAATAAGGTCCGACTTTTTCCGAATAATTAATCGTAGGATACGTACCGAATTGGGATACGCGTAGGATACGCAGTCGTATCGTAGGATTTTTATACAAAAAAGATATAGGGTGAGATACGTATCGTTCTCCGAAGGAGACAATACAAATCATAGAATACCTATCGTGTATCGTAGGTTTAACTATGATCATGATCTTATGAGTACATCAACATTGTCGGGACTGTGGCGCTTTTTAAAACAAAACCACAATGTCGGGTGTTTTGACCTGAAACGAAGGGATCGCAAAATGTCACATCATTCTGTATATCATTATAGATGATGGAGAATGGGTGGTAACTAGCCATACTCGAGATTGCTCGCTCCCCAGAAGCCATTTGTGATCTGCTCATTATTATACAAACTAATTGAACATTTGATAACTCAGTACCCTTCTTCCCCGATTCTGGCCTCTTTCTCCTCTCCTCCCCTCTCAGCTCATCTCCCGCCATGGATGACCTCCCTCTCTCTCCTTCATTTTTGGACTACGGAGACCAGATTTGGGTTTTGGCTTGTGACTCCGATCCGCCTGGCGACGGTTTTCAAGCTCTCTGACGGCAACGGTGAAGGCATGTGCAGCTCATCCGGCTCCGATCTTCCGGTCCTGATCTGGCCTATTGCAACGGGAACAGGCTTACCACTTTTAATTTCATGGACTCTCCACCTCCTCCTGGGTTCCGACACTGCAGTTGTATTTTTTGTTTTGTTATTTTTGTTTGTTGTTTTAATTATAATTTTTCCTTTCCGATTAATATAACTAGGATCATCTTTTCACTCGAAAAAAAAAGGAGCACTTTCACACGAAAAATCAGGCTGCTCAAGCTCCATAGGCTTGATAAACAGTTAACATTGTTTTTCATTTTTCTTTAAATCGCTCTTGCTATGTCAGGTATTCAACGAAATAAACAGCAGGGACATGGAGAAGATGAACATTTTGCGCGGCATCTTTAGCAGCTGGTTATTCATGACCATCATCGTCTCGACAGTGGCTTTTCAAGTTGTCATCGTTGAATTTCTTGGCACTTTTGCAGATACTGTGCCTCTGAGCTGGGAGCTTTGGTTAACCAGCATAGTAATTGGAGCAGTAAGTCTGCCCGTCGCAGTTGTCCTAAAGTGCATCCCTGTTGGCGAGTCTAAAGTTCGCAACATTGTTCAGAAACATCATGATGGTTATGATCCTCTCCCCAGTGGTCCAGATTTGGCTTGATATTGGTGCTTCAAGTCCAACTGTGTTTCAAATTAGGCTGATGTAAGGATTCTCATCAGAATTCAGCTGGAAATTTGGTGTTTTGGGTAGGAAAACCTTAGAAAGTTACTTGAATTTTTTTTTTGGGGGTGATTTCAGGTATACTTTGGTGTGTCCTGAATTTATGGTTTGAGATTTGGCAAGTGATTCTTCTTTGATTTCTATAAATACCCATTTGCAAATTTGATCTCACGTTTGAAAGTTTCCCTTCAACATCAAACAGTTGCAATCATCAATTATAAATACACACAGCGGAGAATCAATAATAAATCTACGCAAGGAGTGAAACTGATAATCCTTGGCTACTGAGAAATGGTTTTGATTGATTTTCATGATACGGTTTGGTTCTGGATTTACACTTCAAAAGTTCCAATAATTGTGATACTACGAAGTATATGAACGCATTGATATAAGAAGTATACGAACCAATAAAACCAATTCACTTTGTATTTTTAATTAATCGTAATAAGCAAATGCACATGCGATTCTGTGTGCTTTGTACACTATATTATTGACCATCGTACTTCCGTAACAGTTAATGTACAGTACAAAGAGTTTGTATATTTAAACATTTTACAAGCAAGTCCTACAATATCCAGCAAAATTAGAAGTTCATTTAAGATTTTTGTTTTGCTTATGTAGCTAAAACCAACTTATGTTAACTTGATAAATAGTTTAGGTATGGCATCAACCCTGAAAGCAAACTAGAACCAGGCACTGTTTTTTGCGCTTTGACTCAGGGTCGATCCTAGATGTTATAAGGTTCTGTTCCTAAATAGTTTACCTTAAATCTCGACCAAATCAGAGAACCACCACACGCTTGCAGACTCCATACAACAATCTACTCAGTAACTAACACCAACATCACAACTGACAATTCATATGAAAGTACTTCCATGGAAAATCCTAGTAACCTTCATGCAGAGTACATTAGTTCAAACCAACAGCAGACTCGCATGAAGGATCTATCACAGACATCAGGACTTAGTGAGATGCGGGATCAGCATTTCTTCGTACAAAGAGTTTGCCTATATCTTCTGTCACAATATTACTCCTGCCAGAATGGTTGCCAAATCATCAGAAACTATATCATGGATTGCCACAATAAAACTGAAGCAGCATAAAACATGTTAAAATACTGACAATGCAAAAGAAAACCAGTCTGCTCTGAAACCATGCCAGGTACGAACCCTGCCAATCCACCCTTCCCCAGATATACATGATCAGGGAAAACAGGAGAAGGAAAAAACCAGTTGAACTAGGTCTCTCGGAGTCTGAGTGGCAATTGAGGAGCATACAAATTCCAGAGAGAAACTATGGTCGTACGAAATCTACAATAAATGCGCTACATTAAGTTTGTGCATATATGACAACCTAGCAAATGAATTTTACTGCTCTCCAATACTCCCAACTCACCAAACTACCCCCCCGTTACTCCCTCTAACCAACTCAATATTCTGTTACCAGCTATTTAAAGTCCCTGGAAAAAATTGCATGTTGGGGGAAACATTCGTAGTTCCACACTATCCCCCGCCACTCCCACTTCCATCACTCAAACCCTACTAATTAAAATCCCTCAAAAGGTGGAACTTTCATTTTATCCCTACTTGAAGAGCACACTACACAGCCAGAAAAGTTGTAAGTAGTTGGGAAAGGCGAAAAACATTGACTTGTTAGAAATGTAAGAGAAAACTTCCAAGACCAGATCCACTAATCCATCAAAACTAGTTGTTCTATACCGCTACTAATTGCCAACTTAAGAGTCTTGAACTTGACTTAAATCAAACTGTGCTAGAGGGGAATAAATATGTTAAACTGCTGTCTGAATTAGGATGTCATCAATTACGTAGGTCACAGAAGCAATAGTTCGACTGTTAACTTGCCAAGGCGTAGCACAATCAAACTTCAATCACAATGTGTACAACTACTCTAGAGAAGCATTAGAAAGATAGATCCAGACCAAAGAGAAAACAGAAAATGACTTTTTAAGCATAATAGATGAAAATATAAGCCAGATCACAGCTCACCTTCCGCTAAGCTGTGGTGGAACTAACAGACCGGCTACCGTATCTGGAATACTCTTCTGATGTGGCAAATTCCCCTTTGGAACTTTACTTTGGGGTAGAGCAGAAGCTAATATATTTGCTTCTCTTTTTCGTGACTCACGTTCAGCTATTGCAGCTGCAACTCTCAAAGAGTGGTCAGAACCACTCACCAGATCAGATGACACAGGAGTCGAATTTAAAAGGAGTGAAGCATCAGGAAGTTTCACAACAGAAGGCTCCGACGACTTTGAACTTCGAAGGTGTTCATTCGATAACAGCCCTGATTTCCTAAACATCAAAAACAAGTAGCTTGTTTCTTTCAATAGCATTCACAGTAGGTTTCCGACAATATGTTTCATTATCTCAATACTAAAACAGTCAAAACCAGAATCCCAGTTTCACACCATTGAGAGTGTCTCAAAATATAGGGGCGTTTTCATTCTCTCCAAAAGAATGTGAACTGGGCCATCTCAGGATTAGGGGGCAACCATTAGTTAAATAACTACACATTTTCTATCGGCAAATTTTCTTTAACCAAATTCAATAAGGATCATTGCTTTACAAGAAACAATTCCCTAATCTACAATTAGGAGTAAAAAACTTCTCTATTTGACGTGAACATATAACACTGAAGGAACACATCCACAGATTTTGAATTACTTAATTCAAATTACAATATTCCATTGCCATACCTAAAAGGGCCATCCTTTATCCAGATTTCGAATAAAAAAAGGACAAAAAAACGCTACTCAATAACGCTCCACTTGGAGCATTAGAAAACAGGAAAGGGGGAAAAACCTAAGAAACTTTTATCAACAATTTTATGGTGTTTGAAGCCCCTACAGAAAGCTAATCACTTCAAATGATGCCAAATTGTTGAACTGCTCTCAACTAAGTAACAGCCAAATTGGCATTTCTGTGCAACCAACCAGAGCAAAATAAAGCAGTTCATTAACCTAATTAAAAAAAAACCTAGTTTCGGCTTTCTTGTGTAGAAGAAGCTAAAGGCGAATACTTTAACCAAAACGAGAATTACTGGCTTTGAGGAGGCAGGGAAGGCGGTTGATCTCGCTTCGATTCGTCTTTCGGAGATTGGAAGCTTCCTCTCACTCCTTCTTCGCCAACTCCCGCTTCGTCTTCTTCGTCTGAAGAAGCGTAGTCCACCAGTGACATCTCTCTCTAACTAAATTTGTCTCCTTGTGATACGTATCTGTGTATTGTCTCTGTATCTTATCAGGGGCTTGTCTTTTTTCCTCCCCATACATACGAGAAAGAGGATAAACAAATTAGTACTCCGAATTTAGCATAACCAATAGATATAATTGATACCCAATGACCTACCCAACTGAAATACGCATTAAGATCTACAAAATGCAACAAGTTAAACAGAACATGCAACAAATTATTGAACCACAGAGAGAGAGAGAGAGAGAGAGAGAGAGAGTCTGATACCGGGGATATTTTGGGAGCAGATTTCGTGCCCTAGTTTACTCTCTCGGCAGAGGAACGAAACGAAAAATGGCCAAGTTTAGGCATAAAGACGTGATCCTATCCCCGCTAAATCCTTATTACTGGAACCGTGCATGGGAAACACGCGTTCTCGTTGTATTACGAAAGCGTTTGCACAAAACGCGACTTACTAAGAAAAAAGATTGAATTTAACCATTAATTAAAAATGAACATTTTTTTTAACGGCGAATTTTTTTTATTAATCTTTGAGAGATTACAAAGAGAAATTTTTTTTATTATTAATCTATGAGAGATTACAAAGAGAAAAATAAAATCAACATTGATTAAAGCGTCGTCGTTACTTTACCTGAAAACGGGAAAAAAAAATATTGGGAAGGCAAAATACTGCTGAAAAAGTTTTTTGCAGTGATTTTTTTGCAATTACAAGTGTTATATTTAGATTCCATCTTCCTCTTTATTCATATGAAGTTATAATATTATTCTGCGTTCATTCACGTTTACAAATTACTTTTCCGCACATAAAAAATTATAGAATTATACACATAGGTTAAAAGACACAAAACAAGTACTAATAAGAAGGGAGAGAGCGCATCAAAGTTCAACATGCATTCCATTTGGCATGATTTGCTGCATCTTCTAGGATTCACTCTGAAGTCGATATAACCTATCCCTTCGACAACAGATAGTCTTCTCAAGTGAATCTTTTTGCTTTGGGAGTTGCTCTCTTTGTTTATGCTCGTTGTATTCTGTTATCTAGCTTGTAATTTCTTAGTTTTGTAATCTTTTCTTTGTTGATTGGGGCTGTAATATGTTATCTCATGTATTGACTATTATCTATTACTCCGTATCTATGAAATTCTTTTTTTGATGCCAAAAAAAAAAAAAAAAGGGAGCGAGACGATCAATTTTTTTTTGCTATTCTTTGTCATGGATTCTATATGATGTATTTCAGGAGGACGACGCAGCATTAAATTATTTCCAGATACAATTCAAATAGTATCTATATTTCAGTATGAATTTTTAAAATGCACTTTGGAATAACTTCAATTCTAAGTTCAAGTTTTTCTCTAATGCAAAACACTTTCTACCAATTAATTTCACTTATCTTTCCTCTACCCTTTTCCGCCACAAATTCATGATCCAAACAAAGCCTACGGGATCAATCTTTTCGTTATATAATCTCCATAAGTGTGAAGAAACTTACATTGATCCTGCAATCAAAGGCACTGTAATCAAACAATCAAAACAAATAAGTTGAAAAAACAAACGAATATTTCCAATATAACCATACAACACAACTTCCGCCGGCTTCTTCAGAGCATGCTACAACAAAACCTTGTTACATAAGGTACCTAGTGGTTCCCAAAGGTTTGATTCGCCCATGCTTTCATCCAAAGGTTGTAGTCAAAGGAGGCACAGAACTATGGGCCATTGACACTACTGCCCAAGAAGTGAAGGTCTGTAGAACACATGACTCTGCGCTATCTCAATCCGTTCGCGTGGATCATGCATGGTTTCATCTCTCAGTGCTTGAAGTATGGCCTCTGTTGGAAGCTCCCTGAGAATTCATGCATATTCCAGGTCAAGAGAGAGAGAGAGAGAGAGAGAGAGAGAGAGAGAGAGAGAGAGAGAGAGAGAGAGAGAGATATGTGCAGTTAGTTATGTATACCTTGTAATTAATGTTCTGTATAGTGTCTTCAAGAGGGGGCAAAGCTCAACTGGAGCAACGGGCTTCTTTTCTTCAGGATGTAGCACACTTATATGGGACTGACTTAGCAGTTCATAAAATGCTTTCACAGCTGAGACTCCCTGTAATAAAGGCAAGGAAAACTTAGCATTGGGGACATGCGAGACAGATTGATCAGACGTAAGTGAACCAGAAAGACTCTGTAAAACAGAAATCTCTACTATATCTCAATGGCAGAAATTGTTCAAATCCAGTAACCTAGAATTTCGCAGCACATCACTAGTTGATCAAATTCCAAAGGCAAGATAGTCACGCAGTTCTTTTCACTTGAATATGAAAGCTAAATGCATAACAAACATGTTCATAGGCAGCATTAGATATTTTTTCCTTTTAGACACTTGACAACATCCCGCCAAGTTAAATGAGAACCACGCATCAAAAATTCTCTTTAGAAATATCCTGATACTTGCCAGAAGCTCAAGTAATAAACAACTGAAGGGCAAGCAAATGTTGCAATGGATTTGGAAGGAGCTCATGATATTTTATCTCCTTGAACTTCCAGTTTGAGTTCAAGCATTTTCAGACTCAACGACTTCAACCATTCAAATAAGAAATTCCTTTTCTAATCAAGTGTTTACCTGAATCATCCCCTTTCCCTTGATGCTGTCACCCATATCTAGACTCAGCTCCCCTTTGGCCAACTTCTGGCCGTACCATGCATTACGACCTTTCAATAGGGTTACATAAGTGTCCGCCAACAAGGGACCTGCAAGCTTCTCTGGTTCTTCGGCCAAGAGATGAGTAATAAATATCATCTCTGATGTACAGAGAGCAAAGTATACAGATTGGCTGGTGGCACTTTCTTTAGTCAGAGCTGCTATCATACCTGTGATATCAAACTCCGGAACATCAATGCAAAGGTTCCAAGCTGAGACTCAGAATCGATTTGATAGATGAATATAACAAATAATACAACAGTACAAGACATCAAAACGAAGGAAAACATTTGTTTTTATGTCACAAGTACAAGACAGTATCTAAGATGCCATAAGAATTCCAGGTAATCCACCTCTTGGTGAAACGAGTCCATAACCAAAAGAATGGAGACAATAAGCTATATTTGAACAAGTTTACAAATACCTGTAGACTTCAGCTACACATTCTGAATCCTCAAAATACATATGAAGTGTTCCAGACTAAAACATACTCTCAATTCTTCCATGAAGCACACTTCAGTTTGATTGCTGCCTATGACATTTATATTGTGCCTCAAAAGGTTTTCCATGTTAAATTAGCGTCATTGTTTTACAATACGCAATGGTCTGTGTGTGTTATATACACACATCAAAATATCGGGAATTGGAACCGGAAAAGTGCTCCCAAATACGGCTACCAATCAAGATTCGGGGAAAAAACATATGAAATATGTAATATGTAGTGGGCCAATTAATACAGCTCAGTTAGGTCAGGTGGCTCAACAGCCAGACCAGGCTAACTGGACTCAATCGATTGGGCTGGACTGAAGGAACAGGCTGGACCCCAAGGTTCGGGTCGTAAGATTCAACTATGGCACGGGCCGGAGAACTGGATCCAAACCGCGTAACTCGGAGGTTGTTGTGTCTTATCAAGTCCAACTGTTATGACCCGGGGATTTACATATGCCGACTTGGCCATGTGCACCTAGCTGTATGGCTCCATACTTCACGACTGACGTAGCCAGAACGGTTACTGCTCTTGCAAACTCGGGAAGCATCTCATGCACGTGAACAGTAACCGCCTCGCCCCGTCATATGTGACGCCAGCCAGAGCAGTTACCTCACATGCCAGACACGTGCATACTTGGAGAGCAAGTCTTGCGGCTCTATGTAAGGGATAAAAGATCAACCCTAGAGGGTATGCTGTTCCTCTCAACCCTAAATGCTCAGTGCTTTCCTCTCCACTCGCAATCACTTATGTAACCATCGGAGTGCCTTGCCGGTCGACTCTGACCGGCTTGGGCACTAACGGTGGGTGTTGCTTGTGCAGGTTGAGACGACGGAGTTAGGCCAACCCATTCTCAGAACCAGAGGCTCAGTTGAGGTCCTAGATTGGAATCACAACCCCACAAAATAATAAAAGAGAATTCTTGAAACGAACACATTTAGACTTCCAGTTGATCATATGTGTTTTTTCGTTGAAGATCAGAAAAGGCAGAAGCACTGCATGGCTGAACAAGATCTAGATTAGAAAATTAGCTCAACGAGAAACGAGCTAGGATAGAAAGGATCACCTTAGTTACTTAGCGCCCTTCTTGTGTGTGCTTTCTTGTCGTATACATAGATGTAACTGCTACTATAAGGAAGGAGAACTCCCGACACTCTTTTGCTATTAGCTTTTATTTCTATTGAATTCACACTGAGGCTATCCTGAGATCGTAGATATTTGGTTCAAACAAGGAAAAATCTTTAAAGCCAAACAATTATTAGGTTAATGTGGGTTACACGGGCATTTATGTCCATGAATGAAATTTGATGAGATGACTAGCAACACATTATCCATAAAGAAAAAACACCCCATGCATAAAATGGTGCTACTCAATTTTCAAACGAATTTACACAGCCGGTCATCTCAAGCATCAAACGTCAACCGTGAAACACTTGTCTATTACTTGGAGTCCAAACTGTTCTCGTGTATGGGCAGAATAGATTATACGGCCACAAGTACAACAATACATGAACTTTGTTGTTATGCAGAAAAATGACATATCATGTAGTGCTCAACATTTATCGGTCAATAAAGTGGAGTGTGGATCTTACCAGCTCCAATAGCATACACATTTTTTAAGCCTCCCATAACTTCATGAGTGACAAGATCACCATTATCCCACACAATAAAATGGGGCTGCCTCAGAAATTTTGCTAATGGTTTCCTCCATTTTTCAGCTCCACATATCCGTGCGTTAGCATATTCCTTGTTGTAAATCTCTGATGCAATGTTGGGTCCCCCAAGATACAGAATATTCTCAACGGGAACTCCAGCTGCAAATGATTAAATTTTAGGACAAGGAGATAACAGTTCATTTACTACAGAAACAAAAGGATGCATAACATGGAATATCAAAATAAGGCAGAAATATTAAAGTTCCCACCGTAGTTAGCTAAAGATATCCATTACGACATAACAAAGACCACAAGTTGATGCAGGAGAAAAATGGTCACAGTTCTAGCAAAGAATGCAATGACATATAGAGTGGAAAGAGAAAGAAGGAGAAAGAGAAAGAAGGAGAAAGTGAGGTCTTACTCGCCCGGTTGATCATTTGAGTGGGTGTTATAATGCGTGGTTCGGGCTCCAATTCAGCCTCTATACCTTTTGCCAAAGAAATGATCACTGGCGCTGTAATTCTCTCCTTCCAATACCTACTAATTTCTTGAAACACCTCACGAGTTTCCGTTGATGGCAACCCATTTATAACAACATCCGCATCCCACACAGCCTCCTGCAAGTTGGTGACCACCTTTAAAGGGCAAAGTGGTGTGTCAATCATGTTCAAGCAAAACCCATCTTTCAAAATCTCATCTGCATGGAGTGTCCGATCACCTAATCTTGCTTCCACATACTTCAAGTACGCGCATCGCCTAATCAGTCTCCTCAACACATCTTCCCTTGAGTTTATAACCTCAAATAAGTGCTCAGCTGTTGCTTTATCCACAGATCTCCCGGCTCTTCTCCATATCCTTATCTGAACCTTCTCGCGAAGGTGACCATAACTATCTTGTAGCAGGGCTAAGAAAACACTACCCCAAGCACCCGCCCCAACCCCAACAATCCTCAATGGATCGCCGTCCGCTTTCCCCAAAAGGCATCGAAGCTCGTCTAGCTTCTCTTCTGTGTGCCCATTTGAGTTTTGAATAGACCCGTTTGGGAGCACACTGTTTGTCATTGCCTCAGAATTTTCAACCATCTTCCTCAGTTACAACCAACTTCAATTATTCGCCTAAACTTCAAACTCCTTATCAGCAATCAATTTATGCTTAGAAGAGCCCAACGATAGGTTCTTCAGCCTCCGTAACCCACAACCAGAATCAGCTAATTGCCCACCCAAATATCAAGAAACTATGATTTGCTTGCAAGTTGCAACTTATTCACCGAAATCTTAAAACTTGCTCCAATGAGGTTATCAACCCCAATTGACTCCAAATAGTTTCCCCTCCTTCAATTCGAGAAAATGACAACAACAATAAGAAGGCGTTTCAGAACATTGGGTTTTCCACCTTCACTCAATTAATCAGCATCGGTCAAAAAAACAGATGTGAACAATGAAAGGAAGATTCAAAGGCACCAAAGTTTGAAAACTCCGTCAATGAAATCGGGTAAGCTACCCCACCAAACTTGTCATAATCCTAAAAGCAGCTAAGATATAGATGGGAAATTGAAACAACCTTCGTTTGTCGGCCACTGATTTTGGATATTTGTTGGTTTGCGCCTCTGTGTCGGCCGAAAGCTTCGAGGCTTACACGCTGTTGTGATGAAAGCGAAATGAAAATACTCGAGCGAGAAAGAGAAAAGACTGGATTTGGGCAACTGGGTTTTTGAGGGAATTGATCAAAGTATCGGTGTGGGCGTGATGGGTTTTAGAGAGAGGAGAGAGGGGGTGGGCTTCGAGATCGTCTTGATTTTGTTTCCACGAAAGAGCAAAGAAGGTCTCTCGAATAAACGGACGCCAATGGCGTCATTCGCCAACGCGGCAGATGCATGCGGGGGTTTACCGCTGATGATAACGGCAGATACTTTCGGGGGTTATTTGATTTGCTGGAACTAGAGACGTTGGATCAGGATCTGGATCATAATTGGACATTCCTCGTCTGTTTCTCATTAGTATTTGTTTTAGTCCCATGATTACGGAACAGGGACCGGTTGGATTACAATTAAAGATTAAATTATTTAGATTACAATTAAAGATTAAATTATTTACGCCGTTGGAATAAATATTTATTTATTTCAAATTAATTACATTGCGTTATATCGCAGTGTTCTAATAATTGAGATCCACTATTATTTTAGTGATATGATACAATATAATTGATTTAAAAAAAAATTAAATATTTACACTATATATAATTTATTCTCTTATAAGGCCATCCACAGTGGTATAATCAAAAGCAAATTATTTTTAAAGTTAACAATGTTAGTGTAAAAAATAGCTCACAATGGTATAATCAAACTTAGCAACATTCTTAGAAATAATCAAATTTTGGGCTTTGGATAACCAAAACTAACAACCTTTTTCAATAATCAAAATTTGTGGATCCCACACCATACAAGTTAATTGGTTCCAAAATTGTATACACGCATGTTTCAAATGGTATTTTCTTCTTCGTCTACTCTATATCTCATTCTCTTTAACCACAAACTGTTTATCTTTCTTTCCCTCCAAAAATGAAGCTCATATCTTTTCGATCATTTACAATTCAACTAATTGTCGCCGGATTAAGGTATATTACTTTTTTTTTCCGTTTCTATTTTATTCTTTTTTCGATCCTCTCTCTGTGATTGAGTACATGAAGAACCTTGCATTCTTTTCCAAATTCAAGAACATATCTGATTTATTTATTTATTTATTGAGTACATGATTTTTTTTTCCAAATTTATAATATGAGGGAAATTTTTCCCAAAATTAAGGAAGGTATGTAAACGATATATTTTTGCCAAAAAAAAAAACGTAATGGAGGGAAGTGATCAATGGTGGAAAATATAAGGAGAGATTGAAATTGTAGTGAACCCCTTATTTTGGTTATGAATTAGAAGTGACCATTGTGGACCTCAACATTGATAAGCTTAACAACCTCTTAAATGGATAATCAAAAGCTGATGTGTCAACTTTTGGTTATCCATTTTTAATTATACCACTGTGGATGGCCTAAGTATCCTATGTGAGGATTAACTAAAACTAGGAGAAGGTGTGGTATTAAACTGTCACATTCTAATTAGGGATGGCAACGCAACGGATTTTGCCATACGTAGCAAAAGTATAGTTAAAGTGAGGTGGGCTATAGTCCATGTGAACTTAAAAGAAATTTTTTTTATGTATAATTTTAGCCCATCCAATTTTATTTTGAAACCCAACCCATTCCAACAAGCCATTTTAGCCCAGGCCCACTCTCTTTCTCTATGAACAGTTCTACAATCTCTCTCGCGACTTCTGCTCCAGGCCAACAAGGGAAAATGACGGCTAATGACATGTTTTGATAATTAATATCCGTCAAGGACATTTTCAACATTAACAATTGTTCTTAGCATGTCCTTGGAGGATATTAATTATTAAAACACGTCTTGTGCCGTCATTTTCCCCAAAATATATAAACCCTCCGTCCCCTTTTTAAAGTCCAATATTCTATTTTGGACTATCTCTTAATAAATGTCCATTTTGTAAAGTTAGTGGGTAAAAGTTGGTACATTTTTCATTTTGCCCCTAAAAGTAGATTATATTTTTAAAAAGTTAGTGAGTAAAAGAGTAATGATGATATCTCCATAGAGGGTAAGTAGGGAAAGTTGAGGTAAAAGTTGATAAAAAAAGTGTAATGATGATGTTTTCTTAATAAGTTAGAGTTACGAAGCGTGACACTTAAAAATGGACGGAGGGAGTAATGTTTTTTGGTATAGTAGAGGATATACAAGGATGAATAGAGAAAATGTTAGGGTATAGGGTAAAATCATAGATTTTATAGCATGCGTGAACTACTCATACTTGAATCTAACAGTTCTTTTGATTCCTCCCCGGCGGATCTCAGGGAACAAAACACTGGACAGTCTGGATCGGAGTAGCGGATCCAAATCCATTTGGAGGGGAACAGAGCATCGTGTTAAAGCATTTTGGGGCAGGTTCGGGACAAGTAACAGGGCGGGGTAATATCATCCCGAACCATACCTGATTCGATCGGATTTTTGTTATTTCTCTCTAACCTACCTACTCTGAAATTCGAAAATTTGACGAAAACCTACCCCAATCGGGGCGGGCGGGATCGGAATGGTTCCAGTTGCCACCCTCCGAATTATCTCCCTTCTCATTCAACGGTCAAAAGTAATCTCATCATCATTATTCCATCTTAATATCACCCTCATGAGCGGAGAAAGTAGACACAAGTGGGGTCACTTGACCTCACCCAAACTTTTTAAAATTTGTATTATTGATATAGGTTTGTGATAGGAATTTGTAAATTTGACCCCTTTAAATTGGTATATTGCCCAAACATTCTACCCACATTATTTTATTAATGAAAAAAACAAGAAAATCTACAACACAAATCTTTAGGAATTGATACTGCGATTGAAAGAGGATCAATGGATAAATAATGTATTGCTTATGTACACAATGAAAAGGACTTTTTTAATAATACATCAAGTGGTTCCATCATTTACATGTAAGATTGTGTAATTAGATTCTATCATGGTAGTGACCAGATGATCAAATGACAGAAAATTCGTTAAATTAGACCCCTACAAGTAACAATACATACAGCGATACAGGGTGATTTAGTTTTATTACTTCTTTTTATGACTCTAGTTGTTCGAGTCACTTTACGACTTTACGTGCATTTTGACTAATCTCTGGAGACTAATCTTACTGTACACTAGCTAAAAACTAAATTAAAGTTGAAGCAAACCCCATATAAATTGGCCCGTATGTGTTAGTTTTAGTACCGCAAAGAGTATTGTGGCTGCTAGATTACGAGGCAGGATTCTCTGTGCCAAAAATCTTTGTGTCTCTGTGCCAGGAGATTTTCTAGCCGTTGGATTTAAAACATAAAAAACATCACACAATTCAACGGCCGGAAAATCTTTCGGCACAGAGGTACAGGGATTTTCGGGACAAAGAAGATCGGACCCCGCTACATTACAGCTCGTAACTAACGATACAAAATGATGGCTACATGATTGCATTCCACCAACCCCGGTCAATTTGGTGCTTATCTTACCTTATTTATCAAGGATTGTGGTCCGTTTCGCATGAAGTTAGATGAAAGGATCTAAAATGCTTAAGATAGACTTGCAGGCCTGTGGCAATGACATTATCGTATTTTACCCTTAAGATTCTCTTCTGTAATACTGTGGTGACCTAAGCCACATAATGCACGGCTCGATGCGAGTGTGGGAGCACGACTGCGCAAGCGTGAAAACGTTTTGTAAAAACCTCAGAAGCAACTAAAATTCGCGAGTGAGAAGATTGAGAGCGCAAGCGTAAAACGAGGATTGAGAGCGGGAGCGAATGCTATTTTGAAGGATTTTGTGACTAAGGTGATTAGCACACCATTTACCTGTCGGAAGGATACATAACTTGATTGGTGATAATTAGACCAATTGGAATGATCTTTAAGTCAATCGACGAGCATGAGTTCCACAGTATAAATTGAAATCTTGGAAAGGTACAAATCGATATCTTGAAAAGTCCGTATTAGATTGATAGCTATCCAAAACCATGAATTGTCATCAATTTGCAACTAATATACTTTTCATTGCAACTCCGAAGCTTGGCCAGGTGGTGAAGGCCATGAATTTAAAAATTCGCTCCTTTTTGAGGATCGAACTTCTTGCGTGTTATCAACTTTTATGGCACTATTAACCTCAAGTGGTTGAATTTAGCTTCCTCCTGGTTCGCGGTTTGAAACCTCCAGCCTAAGTTGGCCAGTGTCATAAATTTTCAAAATAACAGCATCTTGATTTGGGGGTTTTGAAAAGCTTCCTTGTTCCTTTTGGGAGTGTTCATTTCTTATGCGTAGAAGCACTTCTAGTATGTTCACTTTACTAGCTTTGCGCTGAAGTGGCTAAACTCTTGTCGTTCAGGGCATCGTTAAACCAGCGACCACGGCTCACACACCCGCGCCATGACCATGTGAGCGTGCGGGTTGTTCGGCTGCAATGTTAGAAAAGGGACACAGTAATGCGCCATAAATTGATTTTCTCTTCCTGATTTTCGCAAGATACTCCATCAAACTCCAACCAGAAGGCCAGCTTTCCAATAGCCTGTCATACGGGTACTTTGCCTCCTCGAATTCGCAGGGACAAAATTGAATCAATTGATCCCTTATCGACATTGGAATGAGCTGATTTTTTGTTGGTACTCTTGAAACAATATTTTAAACAAATTGAATGACTTTTAATCGTTAGTGTGGGACCCCGAAATAGATCACACACAATCTGGTGTACGTTTCGTATATACGAGAGTTGGGCTATTTTTTGGGTCCTAAAACGGTCGCCCAAGGCCGGCACTGAGATTCCCTGAAGAGTGGACTAAAAATGAGTGAGACCATAAAACTAATATTTGAATTAAAAGGGTCACCTCACATGACCAAAGACGAGTACTAAACTACTATTGGATCAATCAACAAATTAATCAAGTAAATATCTATATAGATTATAGAATACTAAAACTCAGCCTGAGCCAGGATATAAATGCACAACTAACGTGCTATCGAAACTAAAACGAGGGAAACATTCCTTTGTGCTGCACTCGAGTAGCTAGCTAGCAAGGAATAGGAGTGAGAAAACAGCTATGGCTTCTTCTTCAACAGTGAGCAGAATGAATCCTAACAAGCCTCATGTCATGTGCATCCCTTACCCAATTCAAGACCACATCAAGCCAATGCTTAAACTGGCAAACATTCTCCACTCATTCGGCTTCCGTATCACCTTTGTCAACACAGAGTTTAGTCACAACAACTTGCTCAAATCTGGGGCCCTCGAATCCATTGCCAACCTCCGCAACTTCCGCTTTGAAACCATCCCCGCCATCCTCCCTCCTCCGGCCTCCACCACCACCACCCGGGACTACTACCACTTGCTTTGTCAGTCTGCCCGGGAAAAATTCTTGCCACCACTGCACCATCTCATTACGAGACTGAACTGGTGCAAGACGGTGAGTTGTATCGTATCAGATGGTTTGATGCCTTTCAACATTATGATTGCAAGAGAACTGGGGATCCCTGGCTATCTCCTTTGGGTTCCAAATGCTTGTGCCTTCTTGGGATACCTCCGAGAAAAAGGTCTAATGCCGCCTAAAGGTAAATCCCATTGAACACCACAAAACATGTGTATCTTGTGAATGAGTTGCATCTATTTCAAGCTAGCTAACAATTTTGAACTGATTTACAGATGAGCAACTGGACATGGTTCTAGATTCGACCTCCGTATTGAAAAACATCCGTCTGAGTGACATCCCACATGCTAAGCTATACGAGAATGGCTTACCCGAGGGAGAAGCAGAGGAGGCTTTCCAAGCTTCGGGTATCATCTTCGAAACATTCGAAGCTCTGGAACATGATGTTTTCGATGCAATCAAGCCAATGTTTCAACATGTGTACGCCGTTGGCCCCCTCCAAATGCTGCTCAACTTGGATTCCACTGGCACCAGTGATCATCTTGAATCATTTTCCTTCAATCAACATGGGGACGAAATCCATTGCTTGAAATGGCTAGACTCCATGGAACCCAATTCAGTTGTATACATAAGCTTTGGTGATCTCGCGGTCTTTACCCCGCGACAACTATGTGAGTTTGCCTGGGGCATTTGCAATAGCAACCAGCCATTTCTTTGGATGATTACACCAGATTTTGCCAAGGGCCAATTGGCAACTCTGCCACTTGAGTTCTTGGAAAAGACTAAAGAAAGGGGTCTGATAGCCACATGGTGCCCCCAGGAGCAACTTCTTGCCCACCCTTCAGTGGGAGTGTTCGTGAGTCATTTTGGGACTAGCTCAATGCTTGAGAGCATTTGTGCTGGTGTGCCCATGATCGGTTGGCCGTATTTTGGTCATGACCATCAAGTGACCTGTCGGTACAGCTGTAACCGATGGGGTATCAGGATGAAGATCAACGAGGATATGGAGAGGGAAGAAGTGGAAAGCCTAGTTCGCGAGTTGATGGAGGGAGACGAGGGTAAAGCGATGAAGAGGAAGGCGATGGAGTGGAAGAAACTAGCAATTGAGGCCAACAGTAAAGGTGGGTCATCGGCGAAAAATTTCAACAACCTTTTGAAGGCATTATCACGATCACAAAACTTCATGGGTCATCAGATTCTCAGCTCCTTATAATAAGTTTGGTAGGTTAGGTTAGACAATGTTACGGTTCTTTTCTTTTCCTGTCGTGCTATGAACTGCTCAATGAGGTTGGTCTCCAGAGGATTAATGGAGGTACACGTAAACTGGCCACCCTAAAACATCAAAAGGTTAGGTTAGTCAGTGATATGTATCCCTATAATTCTGAGTAATGAGTGTTCTTAATTTATTAGTCAGTTTGAATTGTTCTTTGACTACTCGTAAGTATAGTTTCTGGTGCTCTTATTGGCAATAAAATGAAATTGTCTCATTGTTGATGAAGGGCATCTAAAATGATTAAATGAACAGCAACCAACACAGCCCAAACCGGAAACCGGTTCAGTTTTTGGATTATTGAATTGGTATAACTTTGCATTTTCAAATAAAAGAATCTATACTTCAGCTTGTACATGATAAAATTACCATTCCAGCATACCTCAATTGTTAGTATGTCATCATAATCCCATGGGGTTGCACCGGTGGTCAAGGCCTGAGATTTAGAGGTTTACTCTTTCCTATATTTCCTGTTTGAAATCTCTTTGTGTTATCAACTCTTGTTGGATTAGTTCATACGGAGGTTTGTCGCGGTTTTAAATAGGCTACTCACAAGTGGACGGTGAAATTAGACTCAGGAATTAGTCTAGGTTCACATCAGCAAAATTTGAGTTTAGGAGTATATAACTTGGTATACTCGATAATTGCATAAACCCCGATAGAGTTGACCAAAAATGAGGGAAAGAAAACTAAACTAATGGTAACAAGCAGAGGGTTCACATCGCATGACCAAGGATTGAGAACTAATTCTTGGACCGGAAAAAATGTTAAGAAAATATATACTCTGTAAAAAAAGGGAGTGATTTTTGCACTTCTCAAATTGTTAACCGCACTCTCAAGGGGTGTTGGGAGTGCGAAAATCAACTCCATATTGATTTTCGCACTCTCCTTGGGAGTGGTTAACAATTGAGGAGTGAGAAAATGACTAAAAAAACTAAAAATCAGTCCAAGATAAATTTAGCCTTTGTCGCGAAAACGTACTTTAGCCTTTGTCGCGCCGATGATCATTAAATCGATCTCCCTTCGGCCAACTTTTCATAAATAAAACTTTATTATTTTAATTGTTCGTTTGCATCGTCTTTCAATATAGTAAAAACCTTATTTATCATTGTATAATTGGTCTTAATCTGATTTAAAAGGAGAGCGATACGAACGTTTTACTGAAATAATTTGATTTTCGACCAATTGAGGGTAAAATGGTCATGTATTTTGATGTAGAAATTATTTTTCAACGAAACCAATTCGGTAGGAAAAGTTGATTGACCAAGCTTTCTAACGGTTCAAACCACACGCAAATTGGAGTTCGGGAGTGTCCGGGGCACGTCCACAAAGTTTGGTATGTTTTACGCCATTAATGCGCCTCAGGCGCAATCCTATTCACCCAGGCGCCGTTCAATGCGCCCTAGGCGCATCATGAACATGCCCAACAAGTCCAACTTTGCGAACTTGCTCTGGACACTCCCGAACTCCAATTCGCGCGTGGTTTGAACCATTAGAAAGCTTGTCCAATTTAGTTTCTAGAAGAAGTAGTTCCTTTTAAAAATCATTTGTACATCAAAATAAGTGACCATTTTACCCTTGATGGGTCAAAATATTATTCAACCCGGTAAAACGCATGTATGTTTCTCATTTTAAATTGGATCAAGACCCTTTGTATATCAATAAATAGTGTTTCTAAAGCACTAACGGATGGCTGAATCCAATCATAAATGTAATTGCATTTCGTTCATGAAAACTGGGTAGAAACAAGACAACTAAAAAAATCGTCAAAGCCTCTAAGGCTGAAACAAGTTTTACGTTTCATTTGGTAATCAAATTCCTAATTCTAAGGTATTTCTACTTTGCTAAAGTGTTTCTCAGTGTTCATAGAGTATCCACACTTCATCAAAGCGTAGAAAGAACCGTTTCATCATCGACACTTCAGGAAGTCTTTGCTACCCCTTGAGTTCCCTTTGTTATGCTTTTCAGCACTGTAATTCCTTTCTTCTTTTTGTTTTGGTTTGGGCCTTGTCTTGTACATGACAGGTTTTCGTGTTAGACTATTGAAGATATCCAACATCCCCTTTGGTCCATGTTTTTTGGGGTTCTGACTAGCCGGCCCCAAAATGTCAACAGCTACCCATCCAAGCCCACCATTTGTAAAGCCCATTCCCCATAAGCCCTGTTTTAAGTAAACTACCAAAAATACCCCCGCTATAGTCGAACAATACATATAATCCCAAAAAACACACTTCGCCCATGTCCTTTTCAACTTTCAGCAAACCCTAAACCCTCAACGTTCTTCAAAACGTTATCGACGTCCTTCTACCTTCAACAAACCCAAAAAAACTCATCAACATCGTCAATCCTTCCACCAGATTGTCCCCCTTCTTCGGTAATCACTGTTTTCTTCTTGTTCTATACTTTTTCTATACTCTCGTATTTCACATCATGTGAATTCTTGTATGTTGCTTTTGTTGCCTGTGTATCATGATCCACACACCTTAGATTTGACTTTTTCTGACTTTTTGTTTATATATTTGCCTGTGTGAGTTGCGTTTATCTTTTAAGGTGTGATTTATTCTTTGTTTTGTGGATTTTGAGGATGTGAATTCGGTTTATGGATTTTGGGGCTGTGAATTCTCCGTCGAAGCTATGAAATCATCATTTTTTGTGTAGTAAGCTCCGAGGTGTGAATTCTACTTCGTTTTGTGAATTTTCATTTTCCGAGATGTGGATTGTTATTTTTGGGGATGTGAATTCTCTCTCGAAACTGTGAACTCTTCATTTTTTGTGTACTAGGTTCTGAGGTGTGAATTCTTAATTTGTTGTGGAATTTTCTAAAGTGTGGACTCTTATTTTGGGCATGTGAATCTTGTTTTTTTTTTCTTTCTTGTTGTGAACTCTTCATTTTTTGCAGCTAGCGAGTTGTGCAAATTCACATGCACCATTTGCTTAAAGCACCATTGGTTTACTTCACACACAACATTGGAAGAATTCACACCTACAATGGCAGAATCCCCACCCCATTTGACAGAGTTCACACTCCATTTGACATAATTCACACTCCATTTGACACAATTCATACATCATCTGACAGTATTCACCCCCCAATTGACAGTATTCACACCCCCCATGATAGAATTCACCCCAATTTGAAAGAATTCACGCGCCCTAAAAATCATACTTCACACCAATTTCTCAAAACATAATTCATCCAATTTCCACCATACATTCCTGAAAACAGAATTCAAATGCACCATTTTGGGGTACTGAGATTTGAATTCTACATTTTGGGGTACTGAGATTTGTTTTTTGTTTTTTTTTAAAGCTATGAATTCTTTATGCTTATGTGAATTCTGCATTTAATAATTGTTAGTGTGAATCATATTTCTTTTCTGAAGGTGTGAATACTTCATTTTTGGGTAGCAAGCTCTGTTTTTTTCAAAAGAGTGAATTAATTATTTCTGTCTGAATTCAGCATTTCAGAATTGTTTGATACCCTGATGTCATTGTCCCTTATAAATTTCACTTTGTCTCTTACCATAGACACAAAATCTTACAAGGAACAATGACAATAGAATGGGGATGCTATGTCTCCCAAAAAGAGTATCAAGAAATAGAACAAAAAATGAAGGAAGTTGAATTGAAGAGGGTACCACTAACAGCTAGTCCTTCTGGATCCAAGAAGCTACCACCATGCAAGGTACAGCCAATTAGGCTACTGCGCCCAATAACTCAACCAATTCAGGAAGTACCAAAAAGAAAAAGGTTGGCAAGAAAGTCAACAGAAAATCAAACCCAACCACCACCAAAAACGCGTGGGACGGAAAAAAGAAAACGAGAAGTCCAAACCCAACCACCAAGTCCAACAACCCAAGAGAACAAGGAAAAGTCCACGCCAAATTCCATCAAAAACCACATCCCACTCCTCTTTGGCATTAACCTACCCAATTAGAACAAGGTCAACAACGGCACAACCAGCTCAAACCTCATTGACATTGACATACCCACAACAAGGGAGAAGAGCAAGCACAAGGAAAAGGACAAGAACAACACAAACACATACACAAACGGACACAAAAAATAGATCCAACCTTCAGTTGACAGTTACGTTTCTGCAAGATCTGAGTCTCAGAGGTGACCAACCTGCTGAAAAAAACACCATCATGGCTGATCATTGATGCAATCATCTCACGGACATTGAATGCTGATAAATGCATCAAGTCAGAAAAGGTTTTCACAAAACTTGTTGTTGCATACAATCCCAAAACAGATTACTTTACAATAGTTGGGAAGAATGTGAAGCTAACGGCAAATCATGTAAAGTTAATTTTTGGAATATCTTGCGGTACGGAGCCGTTTGCAGCAAAATTGAAGACTAGAGAACAGGTTGCATTTGCCAAGAGACACAACATTCAACAAAGACTGACAACCAAAGCCATATCAGATATGTTGAAAGAACTTGCCCAAGAGAACAAAACCAACATTGAAGATGTGCAAGATGTTGCACGTTTGGTCTGCATGTTTCTCATCGTCAAACTTTTTTTCCCAACATCCGGTATAACGGTATCATGGAAGCATGTCGATGCAATGGAAGACCTAACTAAGATGAAGTAACTGGGCAGCTGAAATACACTATGAGCTTGTTGAATCAATAAAGAAATCCCAACATTCACCGAAAGATGTGAAGGGCTGCCAATTGCTACTTCCAGTAAGTGAACTGACTCAAATTTGTTTTTACAATTGCATGACATACAACACTTCCAATACATCTGCTAATCAATTACATATTTGCAGTACTGGCTATGCGAGCACACAAACATTCTTGAACAAGAGTTGTCAGAACATCAAGTGCCCAGATTACTTAAGTGGAATATATCCACACTTGAACATGCGTTGCAAGCCATTCCGAACATCGTGAACACAAGAAAAATTAAGGTAAACTCAATTATTGCCACAAGGAAAGTGAGTACTGTCCTTTTCAAATATATCAGTTCTTCATTTGGCCTGCGCAATATATCTAGTTCAAAGGTGTGAATTCTACAAAATGTAGAATTCATATGCCCCATGTGTATTATTCACACACCACCCCCCCCATTTGATAGGATTTACATTCCCATTCACACCCCACATGACACAATTCACTTCAAATTTGACACAATTCACCTCAAAATTGACACAATTCACCCCCCATTTGACCTCATTCACACCCCCTATGACAGCATTCAACCCCCCCCCCCCCCCTTGAAGGTGTGAATTCTGCATCAGAGAATATGAATTCTGCATTACAGGATTTGAATTCTGCCTTTCACGGCCTGTAAAATATGTATCCTCCTATTGATGTTAGAAATCTATTTGACATATTCAATCATTGTCATAGGTACGAGTTGCTGAACTTACTGAAACGGATCAAGAACACAAACTTTACAAAATGAAATTCCCTTGTATTCAAAAAGGAGAAGGAGAAGGAGAAGGAGAAGCAGAAAAAGAAGATGAAGATGAAGTTGAAAATGAAGATGATGATGATGATGATAGCAATGGCGATGGCGATGACGATGGTGATGCTGCTGCAGATGATGATAGTTCTCGTGATGATGGTGCTGGTAATTATTCTCTGGTTAATGCTGAAGAAAATGACAACAATGGTGATGATGACGATGATAGTGATAATGATGCTGCTGCTGATGATTATGATAGTCCTTGTGATGATGGTGCTGGTAATTATTCTCCTGTTAATGCTGAAGACAGAGATGATGACAATGCTCATGCTAGTGGTCATGATTATCTTGGCCTTGAGGACATTTCACAACCCAACCAGCATTTTCAAGCACAAAACCCTCCTCAGGCGAATGAGTTGGAAGTATCAAAAGCGCTGCTCCACATATCCCAAAATCAAAGTCAAATCCAAAGATTTATCTCTGATAAAGACTCGGGATCAACACTTGTCCCTAACACGTACCTGCCAACAAATGAAGGGGAGTTTCCACATCTTATGTTATCCCCTTTGCCAACATATATCCATCCTGATCAAGATGAACCCTAACCAAACCTTGAATTTCTGTGTTCCTCTGCAGTGCAAAGAGTAACTGAACCGCTTGTTGAGCAGCTCCAGGAGGTAAACAGGCAACAAGAAGTTAGAATTGACACACTCAAGGAACAAAACAAAACTAATGAGGTAAAAATGGCAGAACTCTTTCAAAAAATTGATTTTTGTACAAGGAAAGAAGGAATCAACAAGGGAAAGACAAAGAGCTCTTCTCTTGGCCATACAAAATATCAAAGAGTCACACGTGGCAATCAGTGAGGAAAAGATACAAATGGAGCTTGAATTCAAAGAAGCTGCAGCAAAACAGGAGCAGCAGCTCACAGATGCACAAATGGCATTAATCGAGGAGAAAAAGATCTACTTGGATTGAAAGAAACTGCAGGCAAACAGGCTCAGGAACTGGAAGATGCATGACTGGAAAAAATGCAAATGGAGCTTGAATTCAAAGAAGCTGTGGCAAAATAGGAGTAGCAGCTTACAGATGCACGAATGGCATTAATTGAGGAGAAAAAAATCTCACTTGCAGAGAAGAAGGCTGAAGAAAAAAAGGAACACCAATTGCAAACTGAGATAACAAAGCTGGAAGAGGAGAAGATGGTTTTCATTAAGGAGGTGGAAGCTCTACAACAACACAAACAGGAGATTGAAAGGAACAACGCAGAGCTTGAAAGGGAAAATAAAGAATTGCAAAAAGAATTGCAAGAAACCAAACAAAGGAGCAAAGATAGTCCACAACTTGAACCCTTCTCAAACAAGACTGAAGAGCAAAACATAGAGCAACAAGTCCACAGTGTAACACAGAGTGCTCAAGTAAAACCATACTCAACGCAAGACACTCTGGACTTTGTGCACACCATTACACAGGCGACTAGCAAAAAACCCACTCCACCATCAAAATATCGAAGGATCAAGGACAAAACAAGCCAGGGGACAAGGAAGCTGAATGTCGATCCCATGTACACCTATCCCCTACTTGACAAGAGAGCTGGCGAAATGCAAACAGATGGACCAGCAAACCGCAAGCAGTTGAAAAAACTCAACAATTAGATGCAAGTTTTAAAGCTTCTGCCACAACCAACATTGCAACTCATCAAAGAAATGTGGGCAAATGCATCTCCAAAGTAAGAATTCACCCCCCATTTGATATAATTCACACCCCATCTGAAAGAATTCACATTCCTGAAAATAAAATTCACCCCAATTTGACAGAATTCCAACTTACTTTATGCGATAGAATAGTGGTAGTTTAGGGATTCTGAGATACAGGAGCAACAAATGTAGAATTCACATGTCCCATTTGTATAATTCACCCCCCTAATTTCACAGTATTCACACGCCACATGACAGAATTCACCCCCCATTTGACACAATTCACACTCCATCTGACAGTATTCCTAATTTCATTTTTTAATTGATTGCATAGCTAAATCTTTGTTTGTACTATTAAAACATTGTCTTCTTTGAACAGCAATGTGGCCTATACTGGAGCAAAAGGCTTTGTAATGGTTGAAAACATCTAAGAGATACTTCGAGATGGCAAGCTTGGCCACGAGGTACATACATTCATAATAAATTTAATACCGCATGCTATATAATAAGTTAATTCATTACATTGTCTTACAGACAATAAATGCCTATGCTGAACTTCTGGTCGAGGAGTACGACAAGTTTCCGAATTTCAGTTTGATTGAATCACAACCGAATAGGTCATACATCTTCTCTGGAGACCTGATGGTATGAAACAAATTACTGTATTATTATTTTTTTAAATAGCCTAATGTATTAACTCTCTAAACAAAAATCAAAATCTTTTCCTTCAAAACAGAACTCGTTTGTATTGAACACCACTGAGCAGAATGAACAAATGTTTGGAGAACTACTGCCAGATGCCATAAATTCCGCATCATATCTGATCTTCCCAATATTCTGCAAAAGCCACCGGACGCTGCTCATCCTTGATACTACTCGACCAATGTGGTTATACTACAACTCACTGAAAATCCAAGGGAGGGACAACTACTTTGATGCATCGACTCCATTGGTTAACTTCTTACTAATTACTTTGTCTTATCTCTATATTAGAATCCAATTCATTTGTTTTTTACTAATTGATCCTCTAAATTCATCAGAGGCTGGCAATCACTAAATACATCTGTTCAGAAATACGCACATCAAGACTGGAAAACTTTTCATCAACTGCTTGCATGTGTCCGACACCAAAACAGCAGCCCAATTCGTTTGTCTTAAAACCACTTCTCTGTCTCTACAAACCTAAACCTAAAGAAAAAATATAAGCATTCAACTAACACATTTAATTTATCTGTTACTGCAGACTTGATTGTGGCCCAATCGTGTGCTACATCATCCAACATTATATCAATAATGATGTAGATGGGATTGCACAAAGCCTCACAAAGCATCACGTCAGAAAGATAAGGGCAGATATCACACACAAGATACTAAGCCAAAAATCAAGGTCATGGACGTTGGAGATGCACAAAAGTGAAGAGGAGGCAAGGAGACTCCATGGCAAGCTGAACTGCAGAGACAACAAGGTCAAATTGAATGAGCCGTGAGGAGGTGCTGGGTTAACAGGTTTACCAATGCAGGAGATACTGCAGCGGAAAAAGTAGGAAACACATTTCTATAGATTGCAAAAGCGGCAACACATTTCTGGAAAATCTTTGTCATTGTACTAGCTGCACATTGATCATTGTAAATCGAGTAAAATTTCAATGTTTTTCAGATGTGATATTCTCTTGTTTCTGTCCAAAAATCTTATTGCATTGAAGAGATAGACTGTGTATCTTCAGTTGTTATCGTTCTTCTAGATGTATTTCATTTTCTGAGATGTGGATTGTTATTTTGGGGATATGAATTCTCTCTCGAAGCTGTGAACTCTTCATTTTTTGTGTAGTAACCTCTGAGGTGTGAATTCTACTTCGTTTTGTGAATTTTGATTTTCCGATATCTGGATTCTTATTTTGGAGATGTGAATTCTCTCCTTTTCTTCATTTTTTGCGTAGTAAGTTCTGAGGTGTGAATTGTGAATTCTCTCTCGAAGCTGTGAACTCTTCATTTTTTGTGTAGTAAGCTCTGAGGTGTGAATTCTACTTCGTTTTGTGAATTTTGATTTTCCGATATCTGGATTCTTATTTTGGACCTGTGAATTCTCTCCTTTTCAAAGCTGTGAACTCTTTATTTTTTGCGTAGTAAGTTCTGAGGTGTGAATTCTACTTCGTTTTGTGAATTTTGATTTTCCGATATCTGGATTCTTATTTTGGACATGTGAATTCTCTCCTTTTCAAAGCTGTGAACTCTTTATTTTTTGCGTAGTAAGTTCTGAGGTGTGAATTCTACTTCGTTTTGTGAATTTTGATTTTTCGATATTTTGATTCTTATTTTGGAGATGTGAATTCTCCCCTTTTTCTTTGCTGTGAACTCTTCATTTTTTGCGTAGTAAGTTCTGAGGTGTGAATTCTTAGTTTATTGTTCTGGAATTTGATTTTTTACGAAGTATGGATTCTTATTTTGGAGATGTGAATCCTATTTTTTTTCTTTCTTGTCATGAACTCTTCATTTTTGCGGCTAGCGAGTTAAGTTTTTTTTTTTTTTAAGATGTGAATTCTTCATTTTGCTAGCCTTCACATGCACAATACTTATTGTAGAAGGTTTCGAATTTCTGGAAACTATTTCTCTTCTAGGAAAATCCTCAAGCTGACTGGGCAACTCACTGCGTCTATAATTGGCAATCTGCTTGACAATGAGAAATTAACAAAATAGAATTCACACCCATATTGAACACAATTCACACATTGAAACCATAATAGAATTCACTTCCTCTTTTTGATAGAATTCACACACCATAATAACAGAATTAACAGAATTCACCCCCTTGTTGGTCGGATTTCACACGCCCTAAATATAGAATTCACCCCCGTCTATTTGACAGCATTTACACACCCTAAAAACAAAATTCACCATGTTGTTCACACGCCCAAAAAAAGATTCATACTATACAAATATACAAAATAAATAATTCACAAAAACAGAATTCATCACCTTGTTGAATTCACTCCCTTGTTTAATTTACTCCCTTTATTTGATAGAATTCACAACCCCTGTTCACCACAATTAATACAAACCATTCTGAAAAAAAGCAGCAAAATCCACAAAAACTTAACACCAAAAATAACCAAATCAATAAATCCTCAATCAATTCAACTCAATATCAATTCAACTCAATACAATTCAACTAAATCCAGATGAAAACTTATTTCTTAATATCCACTCAAATCAAAGCCTGTTATGAAATCCTGGCAGTATTTAATTGATAGCCTCCTTACAACTCCTCCTGTTATGAGATCCTCTCTTTCCACACCTAGCACATTTAATGGGTCTGACCTTCTCCCCAAAAGATCGAATCCTCTTCTTCTTATTTCTCCCTGGTGGCTTTCTAGAAATAGGAGATAATATCACAGCATCACTGGCAACTTCAGGTTTCCACAGCGTAGGAACAGGCATAATAGGTCTAGAATATGCCTCCCGATAACATTCCACATGGAAGTAACGTTCAACACATGCGTTCAGTGACTTCCCGCTCTTTTTAATTGCACAAACTGCATGCACACATGGTACACCATTCAATTGCCATTGCGTACAAGTGCAACTATGCCTCCCTATATCCACCTTGACAAATGGATTGCATAAAACTTTGAGCACATCTGGTGAAGAAAATTTTACTTCCCAGGCCTTGGACTCCTGAAAAGCAATTGCCAAAGCTTCATCCATTGTGGGACAAAGAACCTGACGCCACTTCGCTGCAGTTTGTTTCCTAAAACACATCTGTTCCATAAGCTTGATCCGTACTCGATCAACCAGTTGTGTGATCGGTAAGTGCCTCTCCTTCTCTATCCAAGAATTGAAGCACTCAGCCAAATTAGACCACATCTCTCCATAGCGCTGTCCCGGGAAAAAAGCATTAGCCCAATGTTCGTAAGGCAAATCAACTAGGAAATTTGTAATCCTTGCTTCCCCACCTGCTTTCTTTAACCTAGCCATTTCTTCATTAAACTTCATCTCATTTGGTGCATAAGCACATAAACTGAACAGACCAATTACGCGCTCTTTATACTTGTTCCTTCCACCTGTCAATCGACCACGAAGGTTGTTCTTCAAATGGTAAAGACAATACCCATGAAATCCTGAAGGGAAAACCCTGGGAACTGCAGCTTTTATTCCAGCATTCCTGTCAGAAACAAAGACAATGCTTATCGTATCTCCATCCAAAATACCACGCAACTTCTTCATAAACCACAACCAATTCTCATTGCTCTCCGAATCAGCCACACCAATACACAATGGAAACAGTCTTGAAAAAAAAAGTGTATTAGTACAACAATTAACAACTCACACATAATTCACAATCCAAAAATAATTCACCACACAAAAATACTTTAAAAAGTTGTACCTTTATCACCATCCTTCGCACTCGCAGAAAGCAATGATCCCTTGAAGTTTCCCTTCAAAAATGTACCATCGACAAACAAAAGGGGCCTCAAATGTTTAAAACCAGAAATACATGCACTGAACGCAACAAACAACCTTTGAAATCGATTCGTTTCAGTGTCTACCTCTATTTCAAACACGCTTTCAGGATCAGAATTCCTAACAGCCTCACGATACCACCGTAATTCATCAAAGGATGCATCATAATCCCCAAAGGCTTCAGACCTCCCCTTCTCAACACCCTCCCAAGCTCGTTTATATGGAACATCCACCCCATACAAACCCTTCAGTGAACTAACTACATCGACCGGGCGTTTCTGCGGTGTGGTTCAAATATGAGCACTCATTAATCTTCCAATCATACTGGACGAAGCCCGCGAATGCTTTGTGGTAAGGACAGAAGCACCACACGAGTGGATATCATCAAAACTACGTATATAAAAATAACTGCTGACCTTGTCCAACCTCGCATGCACTCTCCACTTACAATCTGCATCCTTACAAAATGCAGTCACCCTATCCTTTTCATTCTTTGCAAAACTATACTCAAAACCATAAAATATTGCAAACTTTGCCAATTTATCACGAAACTCAACTGCACCGCTCTCAAACTTCTGGTTAACTTCTTTGATATAATGACGCCAACCGTCAGACAGTAATGCACGATCCTGATATTGACAAAATGTGGGTAGTAAGTCTCTCTCTTTCTCAACATCCAACCTCCATTCCGAACGAATAACACCTAAACCTTTCCCTTTCGAAATGCTGCAACTTCCAACATCAGTACACAAACCATCATTGCTTCCACTTACACCTTGCCCTTTCCCCTTTGAACTGGTGAAACTACTACCATAACTGTCACTACTACCACCACAAAGTCCAACAAACGCAACATCAGTAGTCAAACAACTAACAGTTGACCTTTTCCCTTTTGAACTAGTAAAAATACTACCATAACTGCCACTACTACCACCACAAAGTCCAACAGACCCAACATCAGTAGTCAAACAACTAGTCTCACAACAATCAACTCCAATAGCCATAACATCACTCCCAAAACAACCATTACTGCCACCAGAATTTACAACTGTAACGTCAATTACTTCAACACCATAACAACCAGCTAAAGAAGACATTACCTCCAAATCATCATCATTCTCCAAAACACAGCCATCATAATCCCGTAGATTATAAAAAAGCCTCACTGAATCGAATCTCAACCCACTGAACTTGAAGCACAATTTGTCGACCAAATCCATGTACGACGTGAAAGACCGGCAACACTTTATTGGAATAGTACGCAAACTGCATTTACACATCAAGATGACTGAATTCTCGGAAATCACACCCTATCAACAAAAAAAATGGAAAAGAAATGAACACACGAAACTCATAAATCACAAAAACTACAAAATTCACGAACCAAATTTAACAATTCACACCCCCTCCCATGCACATACTCCCCACCATAACACACAATCCAAAATTAAAATAATAATTCACACCAACTGCATGACACAATTCACACCAAACAGGAATGTTAAAACATATTACGAACTAGCCTGTAACACAATTCACAACACTATAACGAACAATTCACATCACCTATTAGCCCTATCCACAACTCGCACCAACTGTTTACTCATTCTGGCTTAAATTCACACCAAACAGTAATTGATAATACATAATACGCAACTACCATCCCCTATAACACACAATTCACAAGACTATAACGAGAACATCAAATAATCTAGCTTAACTTCAAACCAGAACTCACACCGACTGATAACAAAAACTCATTCTAGCTTAAATTAACACCGTTAACCAAATCTCATTCTTCTTTCCCTTAAACACTAACGAGAAAGACAAATAATCAAAAAAACAATCACCTTTGCTTACAATTTACTGATTCAGCATCTCAATTATTATAATTTACTCACCATTGCTTACGACTGTAAAATATTCTGTTCGATCACTGTTACAATCACCTTCGATCTACTCCTCGATCTACTCCTCTCGCTGCAATCCTGCAATCCTCTCTCCTCATTGCCAGGCGTCCTCGTAAGTGATCGACTCATGCGCCGATCGAGTTATAAACGAAGGAAAAGACCCAAACAATTAAAACGATAGGAAAACGGGTAAAATTGTAAAACAACCCCTATAAAGGGGCTGCACGGAATACAAATTACAAAAGGGGGTTCGGAAGGAGCCCCAACTAAAAAACAGGGCCGGCCAGTAATTTCCTGATGTTTTTTTGGTATGTTTTTTCTTAGTGAAAAGCAACTTACCAAATCAAACTTATACTAAAGCTCATTGAGTGGACTCGTGTTGTGCGTCGAGGATCAAAACCAAACACTCACACACGAATTGACGAGAGAAACTTAACTATTAGTGGATCATACACAATAACATTACTAAAAAAACTCTCAAGAGGAGCACCACTCTGAGCTCGACTCCCTCATCTGGTTATTTCTCACCCTCACCACAAGTCTTGCCTTGGATGAATCCTAATGATAAAACGGTTTCCAATTATTTAATGAAGTACGTAGAGCTCTATGAACCTTGTGGACACTCTTACAAAATGGAGTACCCTAGAACTAGCCACTAGGGATGTATGAATCGAATGGAACTTAGAATTGGTCCATTGCTTGTATCTGTAAGAATGTTGCCGAAAACTTCTTTTGCAAAGTCATGTATTTTGCCTCTGGGAAAAAGAAGATTGGGTAGAGGAGGCTTTCCAAACTTCGGTTTTCATCTTCAAAACATTCGAAGCTCTGGAACACGATGTTTTCGATGCGATCAAGCCCACGTTTCAACACGTATATGCCGTTGGCACCCTCCAAATGCCGCTCAACTCGGCTTCCACCGGCACCGGTGATCATCTCGAATCAGTTTCCTTCAATTAATGCGGGGACGGAATCGGTTGCCTGGAATGGCTCGACTCCTTGAAACCCAATTCAGTTGTATACATAAGCTTTGGTGATCTTGCGGTCATGACCCCGCAGCAACTATGTGAGTTTGCTTGGGGCATTTGCAATGGAAACCAGCCATTTCTTCGGGTAATTACATCAGATTTTGCCAAGGGCCAATTGGCAACTCTGCCACTCGAGTTCTTGGAGAAGACCAAAGAACGAGGTCTGATAGCCACATGGAGCCCCCAGGAGCAAGCTCTTGCCCACCCTTCAGTCGGAGTGTTTGTGAGTCATTTTGGGACTAGCTCAATGCTTGAGAGCATTTGTTCTAGAGTGCCTATGATCGGTTTGTATTTTGGTCATGACGATCAAGAGACCTGCCGGTATAGCTGTAACCGATGGCGTATCGGGATGAAGATCAACGAGCATATGGAGAGGGAAGAAGTGGAAAGTCTAGTTCGTGAGTTGATGGAGGGGGGCGTGGGTAAAGCGATGAAGAGGAAGGCAATGGAGTGGGAGAAACTAGAAGTTGAGGCCAAATGTAAAGGCGGGTCTTCGGCGAAAATCTTATTTAATTGTTCGTTTGCATCGTCTTTCAATACAGTAAAAACCTTATTTAACATTGTATAATTGGTCTTAATCTGATTTAAAAGGAGAGCGATACGAACGTTTTACTGAAATAATTTGATTTTCGACCAATTGAGAGTTAAATGGTCATGTATTTTGATGTACAAATTATTTTTCGAAGAAACCAATTCGGTAGGGAAACTTGATTGAAAAAGCTTTCTAATGGTTCAAACCACGGGCAAATTGGAGTTCAGGAGTGTCCAGGGCACGTCCGCAAAGTTTGGTATGTTTTGCACCATTAATGCGCCTCAGGCGCAATCCTATTCGCCCAGGCGCCGTTAAATGCGCCCCAGGCGCATCATGAACATGCAGAACAAGTTCAACTTTGCGAACTTGCTCCAGACACTCCCGAAATCCAATTCGTGCGTGGTTTGAACCGTTAGAAGGTCTGTCCAATTTCGTTTCTAGACAAAGTAGTTCCATTTAAAAATCATTTGTACATCAAAATAATTGACCATTTTACCCTTGATGAGTCAAAATATGATTCAATCCGGTAAAACACATGTATGTTTTTCATTTTAAATTGGATCAAGACCCTTTGTATATCAATAATTAGTGTTTCTAAAGCACTAAATGATGGCGGAATCCAACCATAAAAGTAAGTGCATTTCGTTCATGAAAACTGGGTAGAAATAAGACAACTATATAAATCGTTGAAGCCACTAAAACTGGAACACGTTTTACGTTTCATTTGGTAATCAAATTCCTAATTCTAAGGTATTTCTACTTTGCTTAAGTTTTTCTCGGTGTTCATAGAGTATCCACATTTCATCAATGTGTAGAAAGAACCGATTCATCATCGACACTTCAGGAAGCCTTTGCTACCCCTTGAGTTCCCTTTGTTATGCTTTTTAGCATTGTAATTCCTTTCTTCTTTTTGTTTTGGTTTGGGCCTTGTCTTGTACATGGCAGGTTTTTGTGTTAGACTCTCAAAGATATCCAACATCTTCTTGGTCCATGTTTTTTTGGTTTGTTTTTTCTTAGTGAAAAGCAACTTACCAAATCAAACTTGTACTAAAGCTCATTGAGTGGATTCGTGTTGTGCGTCAAGGATCAAAACCAAACACTCACACACCAATTGATGAGAGAAACTTAACTACTAGTGGATCATACACAATAACATTCAAAAAAAAAAAAAATCTCAAGAGGAGCACCCCTCTGAGCTCAACTCCCTTAGGTTATCTCTCACCCTCACCACAAGTCTGCCTGTGGTGAATCCTGATGATGAAATGGTTTCTGATTAGTTAATGAAGTGTGGAGAGCTCTATGAACCAATGGACACTCTTACAAAATGAAGGACTACCCAAGAACTGGGGATGTATGAATCGAATGGAATTTAGAATGTGGAAATGAGCGCAAAAAACTTTAGCATTTATCGCTTCGATGATCTTTGAATCGATCTCCTTTTGAACAACTTTTCAAATATAAAATATCATTATTTTAATTGTTTGTTTCCATCATCTTTTAATACAGTGAAAACCTTATTTATCATTGTATAATTTGTCTTAATCCGATTTAAAATGAGAGTGATACGAGAGTTATACTAAAATGACTTATTTTTTGATCAATTGAGGGTAAATTGGTCATTTTCATCAAAACTGATTCAGTAGGAAAGTAGATTGGACAAGCTTTCTAACAGTTCAAACCACACGCAAATTGGAGTTCGGGAGCGTCCGGGACAAGTTCGAAAAGTTTGGTATGTTTTGCAGCATTAATGCACCTCAGGCACAATCCTATGCACCCAGCAAGGGCAGTAAGCAATACGCAATGCATCCACCATCTTCTGCCTATCCCTGATAGCTTTGCATTTTCCATTGGAGTGTTTGGAATCAAATGGAGCCTTTACTCAAATCTGCTATGCGCTTGTGCGCGGACACTCACGTGATATACATATCTTCCGACATATGTAGAAGGAAAATGCTAAAAACAGCCTCACTTTCAGTTCTATGCCAAAGGATGATGATATGAATTAGGATACTGAAGGAAAAAAAATCCAATTCCAAAAAATAAAAGCAGATAAGATAGAAGCATTGCATCCCAATTTATTCGGAGGCATTAACGCCGACTCCCAAAATAAAGAAACCCTCGCGTGAGTAGAGAAGCTTCAAGCAATCCTCGGCTCCAGAAGAAAGAGGAACGCTCGCCCGAAGAGACCCTCAAATGTCAACCTCAATACATAACGCAACTGGCCCCAACTTCTGTGGCGAGGCTGGTTATGGTGACTTGAAAAGGAAAAGTTAAGAGCTGTGTGGTTGAGGATTTCTTTGATGTTTAAAGCCACCAGAAGCGAAGCGAGCCTCATCTTTCCCAAAACCACACTTGTCAGAATGGACTTGCAGTGCAGTGTTCAGGATGCGCTCGGGACGCATTGAAGTGTGCGTGGGCTTATAGGATTGCGCCTGAGGCGCATTAATGCTCCAAAACATACCAAATTTTGCGGACTTACTCCGAACACTCCCAAACTCCTATTTGCGCATGGTTTGAACCAATAGCAAGCTTGTTCAATCTACTTTCTAACCCAAGTAGTTTGTATTAAAAATCATTTGTACATCAAAGGAAGCGACCATTTTATCCTCGATGGGTAAAAATAAGATACATTTCAGAAAAACACGTGTATGTTTCTCATTTTAAATTGGATCAAGACCCATCAATAAACAGTGTTTTTAAAGTACTAAAAGATGGCAGAATCCAACCATAAAGATATTTACCTTTCGTTTATGAAAATTGGGTAGAAACAAGACAACTACAAAAATTGTCGAAGCCCACTAATACTAAAACACGTTCTATGCTTCATTTGGTAATCAAATTCCTAATTCTAAGGTAATTCTTCTTTGCATAAGCGTACCACAACGTTCATAAAGTATCCACACTTCATCAAAGTTTAGGAAAAACCGTTTCATCATCGACATTCGCCCAAAGTAGACTTAAATATTTTCAAATTAAAAAATGGGTGTCTAAAACTATCAGCACAACAAAAATTGAGAATAATTCCAAACGAGAGCACCGAAAAGGATTGACAATATCTTCTATATTTTAATCTACTACAACCACATTACAACTACAATCTTTAGTGCCGCCACAACAAATTCCTAACATTGTGTATTAGGGAAAATATATATATTCTCAACCCGAATACATTGGTAAAGTCCTCAAAATGTTTAGATTGTGAAATATTCTTAATGTATTAGTTGATGGTGGAGATTATGTTTCCGAAGTGTGTCTGTTGATTTTACCATTGCGTTCATTTGAAACTATTTTGTGTGTTCGGTTGGGGTGAAAATGACGGTGAAGTGACGGTGGTGTAGTGTACTAAGATGTTGCATCGATGATCAAAACCAAACACTCACACATGAATTGATGAGAGAAACTTAACTAATATTTGATCATACCATTAACATTACAGAAACACTCTCTAGAGTAGCAGCCCTCTGAGCTCGACTCCATTTGCTTATTTCTCACCCTCCCCACACGTCTGGCTCACTTTGAGTGAATCCTTATTATAAAATGGTTTTCGATTATTTAATGAAGTGTGGAGAGTCTTATGAACCTTATGGACACTCTTACAGAATGAGAGAGTACCCTATAACTAGTGATGTGTGCATCAAATGGAACATAGAATGTGTAAATGGACGGCAAAGCGTCCTTTAGCCTTTGTCGCTCCGATAATCTTAGAAGTGGTCTCCCTCCGACCAACATTTCATAAATAAAATATCATTATTTTAATTGTTTGTTTCCATCAACTTTTAATAAAGTGAAAACCTTATTTAACATTATATAATATGTCCTAATCCGATTTAAAATGAGAACGATATGAGCATTTTACTAAAATGATTTATTTTTTGACCAGTTGAGGGTAAAATGGTCATGTATTTTGATGGACAAAATATATTTCATCGAAACCAATTCGGTAGGAAAGTAGATTGGACAAGCTTTCTAACGGTTCAAACCACTCACAAATCGGAGTTCGGGAGTGTCCGGGGCAAGTTCGCAAAGTTAGACTTGTTTGTAGTGTTCAGGATTGCGCCTGAGGCGCATTAATGTTGCAAAACATGTCAAACTTTGCAGACTTGCTCCGGATACTCCTGAACTCCAATTTGCGAGTGGTTTGAACCGTTAGAAAGTTTGTCCAATTTACTTTCTATCCCAAGTAGTTTGGATAAAAAATCATTTGTACATCAAAGAAAGTGACCATCTTACCCTCAATGGGTCAAAATAAGATTCATTCTGGTAAAACATGATTATCTTTCTCAAATTTAAATTGGATAAAGACCCATCACATATCAATAGATAGTGTTTTTAAAGTAGTAAAAGATAGCAGAATCCAACCATAAATATACTAGAAACAAGACCATTACAAAAATCGTTGAAGCCAAGCTACCCTCTTCTGTGTTGCGCCCGCTTGGGCCGGTGGCCGGGCACTTTCGAGCAGCTTTTGGGGGTGGGGTGGTGCCCCAGCTTGTCTCAGGTGGTGGCTTTCGGCACACCAGGCTGGCAACGACTTTCAAGAAGGATCAGATCCATCGATAGAGCTTGTTTGTTTGGGGGCTTTGAAAACCCTGCGCACGGTCCCTAATACATTTTCTTTATCTATCTCTCTCCACTCAAAACTCCTTCTAAATCTAAAAACAAACAATCCCTGTGACTCCTGAGCAGTTGACCTTCGCCTTCCTAATCTACTTGCATGGAGCCTGGAGGGACCTTATTTGCGAAGAAGGGAGTGCAATGCTATCCATGTCCAGTTCTTGACTCCTCTGGGTGTCCTGCGCGCGGACTACGTCGAGGTTTGATTGCGGAGGTACTAATAGCTAAGAAATAAGTACATTGTTAGCGTACGTGTGGATGTTCGGAAAAAGTTTGAACCCACAATCAAGAACTCGAGCCGTACATTTTGAACGTATGGTCTCACCCTAACGTACCCGACATTGCTTAGCGTTCATTGAAAGACTTCTTCAACCAAGGGTAGAGCAAGGAAATTATTCTATCCAGGGCTAACCAAATTATATATAAAAACCAAAAAAACAGAAACTTATACATAAATACGCAAATGTTCAAAATAAACAAAAGAAAAGTACAAAAACGTACCCTATCAATTCCTGATATTCACAGTTGGTTTGAAGAACGATAAAATTCCTCTCTTCTTTTTTGTTGTTCCATTATAATTTAAACCTAAAAAAGTAAGATCGTAAGAATCAACATTTTAAAATTTAAATACACCAGCCAGTGCTCTGGACGAGTACTAAACTACTATTGGATCAATCAACAAATTAATCAAGTAAATATCTATATACATTATAGAATACTAAAACTCAGCCAGAGCCAGGATATAAATGCACAACTAACGTGCTATCGAAACTAAAACGAGGCAAACATTCCTTTGTGCTGCAATTGAGTAGCTAGCTAGCAAGGAATAGGAGTGAGAATACAGCCATGGCTTCTTCTTCTACAGTGACCAGAATGAACCCTAACAAACCCCATGTCCTGTGCATCCCTTACCCAATTAATGACCACATCAAGCCAATGCTTACATCCGGTGCCCTCAAATCCATTGCCAATCTCCGCAACTTCCGCTTTGAAACCATCCCCGCCATCCTCCCTCCTCCTCCTCCTCCGGCTACTACCCCGGACTACTACCACTTGCTTTGTCAGTCTGCCAGGGAAAAATTCTTGCTGCCACTGCACCATCTCATTACGAGACTGAACTGGTGCAAGATGGTGAGTTGTATCGTATCAGATGGTTTGATGCCTTTCAACATTATGATTTCAAGAGAACTGGGGATCCCTGGCTATCTCCTTTGGGTTCCAAATGCTTGTGCCTTCATGGGATACGTCTAATGCCACCTAAAGGTAAATCCCATTGAACACCACAAAACATGTATATCTTTTGAATGAGTTGCATCTATTTCAAGCTAGCTAACAATTTTGAACTGATTTACAGATGAGCAACTGGACATTGTTCTAGACTCGACCTCCGTATTGAAAAACATCCGTCTGAGTGACATCCCACATGCTAAGCTATACGAGAATGGCTTCCTTGATGGAGAAGCAGAGTAGGCTTTCCAAGCTTCGGGTATCATCTTCGAAACATTCAAAGCTCTGGAACACGATGTCTTTGACGCAATCAAGCCCATGTTTCAACATGTGTACGCCGTTGGCCCCCTCCAAATGCTGCTCAACTCGGCTACCACTGGCTCCGATGATCATCTTGAATCAGTTCCCTTCAATCAACGTGGAGACGAAATCCGTTGCCTGAAATAGCTAGAGTCCATGGAACCCAATTCAGTTGTATACATAAGCTTTGGTGATCTCGCGGTCATGACCCCGCGACAACTATGTGAGTTTGCCTTGGGCATTTGCAATAGCAACCAGCCATTTCTTTGGATGATTACACCAGATTTCGCCAAGGGCCAATTGGCGACTCTGCCACTTGAATTTTTGGAAAAGACTAAAGAAAGGGGTCTGATAGCCACATGGTGCCCCCAGGAGCAAGTTCTTGCCCACCCTTCAGTGGGAGTGTTCGTGAGTCATTTTGGGACTAGCTCAATGCTTGAGAGCATTTGTGCTGGAGTGCCTATGATCGGTTGGCCGTATTTTGGTCATGACCATCAAGTGACCTGCCGGTACAGCTGTAACCAATGGAGTATCGGGATGAAGATCAACGAGGATATGGAGAGGGAAGAAGTGGAAAGCCTAGTTCGCTAGTTGATGGAGGGAGACGAGGGTAAAGCGATGAAGAGGAAGGCGATGGAGTGGAAGAAACTTGTAGTTGAGGCCACCAGTAAAGGCAGGTCATCCACGAAAAATTTCAACAACCTTTTGAAAGCATTATCAAGATCACAAAACTTCATGGGTCATCAGATTCTCAGCTCTTTATAATAAGTTTGGTAGGTTAAGTTAGTGAATGTTATGGTTCTTTTCTTTTCCTGTCTTGCTATGAACTGCTCAATTAGGTTGGTCTCCAGGGAATTAATGGAGGTGCACATAAATTGGCCTTAAACTATGAGTAATGAGTGTTCTTACTTTATTTTATTGGTACAACACTTGTCAGTTTGAATTGTTCTTTGACTCCTTTCATAAGTATGGTTTCTGGTGCTTTTATTGGCAATAAAAGGAAATTGCATCATTGTTGATGAAGGGCATCTGAAATTATTTAAATGAACAACAATCAACACAGCCCAAAGTGGAAACCAGATTCAGTTTTTGAATTATTGAATTGGTATAACTTTTGCATTTACTGATAAAATTACCATACCTCATTTGTTAGAATATCATCATAATCCCATCGGGTTGAGCCGGTGGTCAAGGCTTGAGATTTAGAGGTTCACCTTCCTCCTACATTTCGTGTTCGAAATCTCCTTGCGTTATCAACTCTAGTGGGATTAGTTCATATAGAGCTTGGTCGCGGTTTTAAGTAGGCTCCTCACAAGTAGACGGTGAAATAAGACTTAGGAATTAATCTGGGTTCACATCAGCAAAATTTGAGTTTTGGAGTATATAACTTGGTATACTCGATAATTGTATACACCCCAATAGAGTTGACCAAAAATATGAGAGAGAGAGAGAGAGAGAGAGAGAGAGAGAGAGAGAGAGAGAGAGAGAGAGAGAGAGAGAGAGAGAGAGCAAAACTAATAGTAACGAGCGGAGGGTTCAGATCGCATGACCAAAGATTGAGAACTGAATTATTCTTGGACCAGAAAATTAATTACGAAAATATATACTCTGTTTAAAAAAGGGAGTGATTTTTGCACTCCCCAAATTGTTAACCGCACTCTCAAATTTGTTACGGTTAACAATTTGGGGAGTGCTAAAATCACTCCCTGACTTTATCACAAAAACGTACTTTAGCCTTTCTTTCTCCGATGATCATTGAATCGGCCTCCCTTCGACCAACTTTTCATAAATAAAATTTTATTATTTTAATTGTCCATTTCCATCATCTTTCAATACAATGAAAATCTTATTTTTCATTATATAATTGGTCCTAATCCGATTTAAAATGAGAGCGATATGGGTGTTTTACTAAAATAATTTGTTTTTCGACCAAATGAGGGTAAAATGGTCATGTATTTTGATATAAATATTATTTTTCATCGAAACCAGTTCAGTAGGAAAGTAGACTGGACAAGCTTTCTAATGGTCCAAACCACGCATAAATTGGAGTTCGGAAGTGTCCGGGGCATGTCCGCAAAATTTAGTGTGCTTTGCACCATTACTGCGCCTTAGGCGCGAGGCGCATCCTATGCGCCCAGGTGCCGTTCAATGCTCCCCGGGCGCACCATGAACATGCACAACAAGTCCAACTTTGCGAATTTGCCCCGAACACTCCCGAACTCTAATTTTCACGTAGTTTGAACCGTTAGAAAGCTTGTCCAATTTAGTTTCTAGACGAAGTAGTTACTTTTAAAAATCATTTTGTAAATCAAAATAAGTGACCATTTTACCCTTGATGGGTCAAAATATGATTCAATCCGGTAAAACGCATATATCCCCATTGTATATCAATAAATAGTATTTTTAAAGCACAAAAGGGTGGCGGAATCCAACCATAAAAGTAATTGCGTTTCGTTCATGAAAACTGGGTAAAAACAAGACAACTATGAAAATCATCGAAGCCACTAAAGTTGAAACATGTTTTACATTTCATTTGGTAATCAAATTCCCGATTCTAAGGTATTTCTTCTATGCTTAAGTGTTTCACGCTGTTCATAGAGTATCCATACTTCATCAAAGTATAGAAAGAACCGTTTCATCATCATCGACACTTCAGGAAGTCTTTGCTACCCCTTGAGTTCTCGTTGTTCTGCTTTTTAGCATTGTAATTCCTTTCTTCTTTTTGTTTTGGTTTGGGCCTTGCCTTGTACATGACAGGTTTTTGTGTTAGACTCTCGAGGATATCCAATATCCCCTTGGACCATGTCTTTTGGTTTGTTTTGTCTTAATGAAAAGCAAATTACTATAACAAACCTCTACTAAAGCTCATTGAGTGGACTCGTGTTGTGCGTTGAGGATCAAAACCAAACATTCACACAAGAATTGAGTGAAACTTAACTATTAATGGATCAAACACAATAACATTACAAAAAAAATTATCAAGAGAAGCACCCCTCTAAACTCGACTCCCTTAGCTGGTTATCTCTCACCCTCACCACAAGTCTTGCCTTGGATGAATCCTAATGATAAAACGTTTTCTAATTATTTAACGAAGTTTGGAGAGCTCTATGAACCTTGTGGACACCCTTACAAAATGAAGGAGTACCCTAGAACTAGAAACTTGGATGTATGAATTGAATGGAACTTAGAATGTGGAAATGGGCGTGGAAATATACTTTAGCATTTGTCGCTTCGATGATCTCTAAATCGATCTCCTTTTGAACAACTTTTCATAAAAAAAATATCATTATTTTAATTGTTCGTTTCCATCATCTTTTAATACAGTGAAAACCTTATTTATCAGAATATAATTTGTCATAATCCGATTTAAAATGAGAGCAATACAAGTGTTATACTGAAATGACTTATTTTTTGATCAATTGAGAGTAAAATGGTCATGTATTTTGATGTAAAAAATAATTTTCATCAAAACTGATTCAATAGGAAAGTAGATTGGACAAGCTCTCTAACGGTTCAAACCACGCGCAAATTGGAGTTAGGGTGTGTCCGGGGCACGTCCGCAAACTTTGGTATGTTTTGCACCATTAATGCGCCTAAGGTGCAATCCTATGCGCCCAGGCGCCGCTCAATGCACCCCAGGCACATCATGAACATGCACAACAAGTCCAACTTTGCGAACTTGCTCCGGACACTCCTGAACTCCAATTTGCCTGAGGTTTGAACCGTTAGAAAGCTTGTCCAATTTAGTTTCTAGAAGAAGTAGTTCCTTTTAAAAATCATTTGTACATCAAAATAAGTGACCATTTTACCCTTAATGGGTCAAAATATAATTCAATCCTGTAAAACGCATGTATGTTTCTCATTTTAAATTAGATCAAGACCCTTGTATATCAATAAATAGTGTTTCTAAAGCACTAAAGGATGGCGGAATCCAACCATAAAAGTAATTGCATTTCGTTCATGAAAACTCGGTAGAAACAAGACAACTATAAAAATCGTCGAAGCCACTAAAGTTGAAACACGTTTTACGTTTCATTTGGTAATCAAATTCCTGATTCTAAGGCATTTGTTCTTTGCTTAAGTGTTTCACGGTGTTCATAGAGTATCCACACTTCATCAAAGCGTAGAAAGAACCGTTTCATCATCATCGACACTTCAGGATGTCTTTGCTACCCCTTGAGTTCCCTTTGTTATGCTTTTCAGCACTGTAATTCCTTTCTTCTTTCTGTTTTGGTTTGGGCCTTGTCTTGTAAATGGCAGGTTTTTGTGTTAGACTCTCGAAGATATCCAACATCCCTTTGATCCATGTTTTTTGGTTTGTTTTTTCTTAATGAAAAGCAACTTACCAAATCAAACTTGTACTAAAGCTCATTGAGTGGACTCATGTTGTGCGTTGAGGATCAAAACCAAACACTCACACACGAATTGATGAGAGAAACATAACTATTAGTGGATCATACACAATAACATTACAAAAAAAAAACTCTCAAGAGGAGCACCCCCCTGAGCTCGACTCCTTTTGCTGGTTATCTCTCACCCTCACCACAAGTCTTGCCTTGGATGAATCCTAATGATAAAACGGTTTCTAATTATTTAATGAAGTACGTAGAGCTCTATGAACCTTGTGGACACTCTTACAAAAGGGAGTACCCTAGAACTAGCCACTAGCGATGTATGAATCGAATGGAACTTAGAATTGGTCCATTGCTTGTATCTGTAAGAATGTTGCCGAAATCTTCTTTTGCAAAATCATGTATTTTGCTTCTGGGAATAAGGCTTTTCAAGCTTCGGTTTTCTTCTTCGAACCATTCGAAGCTCTGGAACACGATGTTTTCGAAGTGATCAAGCCCATGTTTCAACACGTGTATGCCATTGGCCCCCTCCAAATGCTGCTCAACTCGGCTTCCACTGGCACCGGTGATCATCTCGAATCAGTTTCCTTCAATCAACGCCGGGACGGAATCCGTTGCCTGGAATGGCTCGACTCCATGAAACCCAATTCAGTTGTATACATAAGCTTTGGTGATCTTGCGGTCATGACCCCGCAGCAACTATGTGAGTTTGCTTGGGGCATTTGCAATGGAAACCAGCCATTTCTTTGGATAATTACACCAGATTTCGCCAAGGGCCAATTGGCAACTCTGCCACTTGAGTTCCTGGAAAAGACTAATGAAAGGGGTCTGATAGCCACATGGGGTCCCCAGGAGCAAGTTCTTGCCCACCCTTCTGTGGGAGTGTTCGTGAGTCATTTTTGAACTAGCTCAATGCTTGAGAGCATTTGTGCTGGAGTGCCTATGATCGGTTGGCCGTATTTTGGTCATGACCATCAAGTGACCTGCCGGTACAGCTATAACCGATGGGGTATCGGGATGAAGATGACTGAGGATATGGAGAGGGAAGAAGTGGAAAGCCTAGTTTGCGAGTTGATGGAGGGAGACAAGGGTAAAGCGATAAAGAGGAAGGCGATGGAGTGGAAGAAACTAGCAGTTGAGGCCACCAGTAAAGGCGGGTCATCGGCGAAAATTTTTGACAACCTTTTGAAGGCATTATCAAGATCACAAAACTTTATGGGTCATCAGATTCTCAGCTCCTTATAAATAGTTTGGTAGGTTTGGTTAGACAATGTTACGGTTCTTTTCTTTTTCTGTCGTGCTATGAACTGCTCAATTAGGTTGGTCTCTAGAGGATTAATGAAGGTACACGTAACCTGGCCACCCTAAAACATCAAAAGGTTAGGTGAGTCAACGATATGTATCTCTGTAATTATGAGTAATGAGTGTTCTTAACTTATTAGTCTGTTTGAATTGTTCTTTGTCTCATTGTTGATGAAGGGCATCTAAAATGATTAAATGAACAAAAACCAACATAGCCCAAACTGGAAACGAGGTTCAGTTTTTGGATTATTGAATTGGTCTAACTTTGCATTTTCAAATAAAAGAATCTATACTTCAGCTTTTACATGATAAAATTACCATACCAGCATACCTCAATTGTTAGTATATCATCATAATCCCATGGGGTTGAACTGGTAGTCAAGGCCTGAGATTTAGAGGTTTACGCTCTCCTACATTCCGTGTTTGAAATATCTTTGTGTTATCAACACTTGTGGAATTAATTCATACGGAGCATTGTCGCGGTTTTAAGTAGGCTACTCACAAGTGGACGGTGAATTAGACTCAGGAATTAGTCTAGGTTCACATCAAGAAAATTTGAGTTTAGGAGTATATAACTTGGTATACTCGATAATTGCATAAACCCCGATAGAGTTGACCAAAAATGATGGAGGGAAAACTAAACTAATGGTAACAAGCAGAGGGTTCACATCGCATGACCAAGGATTGAGAACTGATTCTTGGACCAGAAAATTAGTTAAGAAAATATATCTTCTGTATAAAAAAGGGAGTGATTTTTGCACTTCCCAAATTGTTAACCGCACTATCAAGGGGTGTTGGGAGTGCGAAAATCAACTCCATATTGATTTTCACACTTTCCTTGGGAGTGAGGTTAACAATTTGGGGAGTGAAAAAATGACTAAAAAAACTAAAAATCAGTCCAGGATAAATTTAGCCTTTGTTGTGAAAACGTACTTTAGCCTTTATCGCGCCGATGATCTTTGAATCGATCTCCCTTCAGCCAACTTTTCATAAATAAAACTTTATTGTTTTAATTGTTTGTTTGCATCATCTTTCAATACAGTGAAAACCTTATTTATCATTATATAATTGGTCTTAATCCGATTTAAAATGAGAGCAATACAAAAGTTTTACTGAAATAATTTGATTTTTGACCAATTGAGGGTAAAATGGTCATGTACTTTGATGCACAAATTATTTTTCATTGAAACCAATTCGGTAGGAAAGTAGATTAGACATGCTTTCTAACGGTTCAAACCACGCGCAAATTAGAGTTCGGGATTGTCCGGGGCAAGTTCGCTAAATTTGGTATATTTTGCAGCATTCATGCACCTTAGGTGCAATCGTATGCGCCCAAGCGCCTTTCAATGCGCCCCGGGCGCATCATGAACAATCACAACAAGTCCAACTTCGCGAATTTGCTCCGGACACTCCCGAACTCCAATTTGTGCGTGGTTTGGACCGTTAGAAAGGTTGTCCAATTTACTTTCTAGACCAATTAGTTTCAATGAAAAATCAGTTGTACATCAAAATAAGTGACCATTTTACCCTTGATGGGTCAAAATATGATTCATTTGGGTAAAATGCGTGTATGTTTCTCATTTTAAATTCGATCAAGACCCATTGTATATTAAAAAATAAAGTTTTTAAAACAATAAAAGATGGCAGAATCCAACCATAAAAATAATTGTATTTCGTTCATGAAAACTGGGTAAAAACAAGGCAACTAAAAAAATCATCAATACCACTAACACTAAAACACGTTTTACGTTTTATTTGGTAATGAAGACTCCTAATTCTAAGGTATTTCTTCTTTGTTTAAGTGTTTCATAGTGTTCATAGAGTATCCACACTTCATCAAAGCTTAGAAAGAACCATTTCATCATCGACACTTCAAGAAGTCTTTGCTAACCCTTGAGTTCTCTTTGTTCTGCTTTTTACCAAATCAAACTTGTACTAAAGCTCATTGAGTGGACTCGTGTTGTGCGTCAAGGATCAAAACCAAACACTCACACACGATTGACGAGAGAAGCTTAACTATTAGTGGATCATACGCAATAACATTACAAAAAAAAAAAAAAAACTCTCAAGAGGAGCACCTCTCTGAGCTCGACTCCCTCAGGTTATCTGTCACCCTCACCATAAGTCTCGCCTTGGGTGAATCTTGATGATGAAATGGTTTCTGATTAGTTAATGAAGTGTGGAGAGCTCTATTAACCTTGTGGACACTCTTAATAAATGAAGGAGTATCCTAGAACTAGGGATGTATGAATCGAATGGAACTTGGAATGTGGAAATGGGCGCAGAAACATACTTTTGCATTTGTCGCTTCGATAATTTTTGAATCGATCTCCTTTTGACAAACTTTTCATAAATAAAATATCATTATTTCAATTGTTCGTTTCCATCATCTTTTAATACAGTGAAAATCTTATTTATCATTATATAATGTCTTAATTTGATTTAATATGAGAGCGATACGAGTGTTATACCGAAATGACTTATTTTTTGATCAATTGAGGGTAAAATAGTCATGTATTTTGATGTACAAAATGTTTTTCGTCAAAACTGATTCAGTTGGAAAGTAGATTGTTCAAGCTTTCTAATGGTTCAAACCACACGTAAATTGGAGTTTGGGAGCGTCTGGGGCAAGTCCGCAAAGTTTGATATGTTTTGCATCATTAATGCTTCTCAGGCGCAATCCTATGCGCCCAGCAAGGGCAGTAGGCAATACGCAGTGCATCCATCATCTTCTGCCTATCCCTGACTGCTTTGAATTTTCCATTGGAGTGTTTGGAATCTAATGGAGCCTTTAATCTAATCTGCTATGCGCGTGCGCGCGGAAACCCACGAGATATACATATCTTCCTACATATGTAGAAGGAAAATGCTAAAAACAGCCTTAGTTTCAGTTCTATGCCAAAGGATGATGATATGAATTATGATACTGATGGAAAAAAAATTCAATTCCGAAAAATAAAAGCAGATAAGATAGAAGCATTGCATCCCAATTTTTTCAGAGGCATTAACGCCGACTCCCTAAATAAAGAAACCCTCGCACGAGTAGAGAAGCTTCAAGAAATCCTCGGCTCCAGAAGAAAGAGGAAGCTCAATATCCTCGGCTCCAGAAGAAAGAGGAAGCTCAATGGGAAATAACCGAAGGAACCTTCGCCCGAGGAGACCACCAAATGTCGACCTCAATACACAACGCGACTGGCCCCAACTTCTGTGGAGAGGCTGGTTACAGTGACTTGAAAAGGAAAAGTTAAGAGCCATGTGGTTGAGGATTTCTATGATGTTTACAGCCACCAGAAGCGAAGCGAGCCTCATCTTTCCCAAAGCCACACTTGTCAGAATGGACTTGTAGTGCAGTGTTCAGGATGTGCCTGGGGCGCATTGAAGTGCGCCTGGGCTCATAGGATTGCGCCTAAGGCGCATTAATGCTCCAAGACATACCAAATTTTGTGGACTTGCCCCGAACACTCCCAAACTGTAGACACCCCAATTTGGCCTAACGATTATTTCAAGTCTCTCATTGGGGACCATCCCGATGATGAATGGATACAGTGATTGCTGATTGACTTCTCGTAAACCCGTGTACTTTTGGTGAGTACTTTTAGTCACTCAGAGGACCCAATTCGGAGTCAAATAGCATTTCAGAAAGAAATATAGAATCCTGGGAGAATCTATCTTTCGGCCGTAACATTGATCTCACGGCCTCAACTTTATTCCTTTACCCGTGAAACATGTTACTTGAAAATCTCCCTGAGAGATTGATTTATCGGCAGCCAGATCGATTCTTCGGCCGCCCAATCTATTCTTTGGCCACCCAATCAATTCACCGGCCGCGGGATCCATTCCCTGGGACAACCTGCTATTTTCCTGTTTATTTCATGCATGCTTTACTTACTGTCCTGGCTCACCATATTAACTATTAAAGGCTAAAAACCCGTCCATGTGTTTAGAATTAAATAAAGCAAGTAATAATCGTATGCTGAATGATTATGGGCCAGTCTCACTGTTGGGTGAAGAGGGGTGCCTAACACCTTCCCCTTATCATACTTTTGGCTCCCGTACCCAGATTCTCAATCTGTTTTTCCTAATTTTATAAACTAGGTGGCGACTCTGTTTTAATGATAACCATTAATGTGTGGAGATATTCCTAACCATGGGAATGTCCACGATTCTGGTTTATGAAGTAGAATCAAACAAACATGAACAATCTGTATGGCGATGCCCCGTTTGGGAGGTGTCTACGCAAACTCCTATTTGCGCATGGTTTCAACCATTAGAAAACTTGTCAAATTTACTTTCTAACCCAAGTAATTGTATTAAAAATTATTCGTACATCAAAGGAAGTGACCATTTTATCCTCGATGGGTAAAAAATAAGATACATTTCGGTAAAACACGTGTATGTTTCTCATTTTGAATTGGATCAAGACCCATCAATAAATAGTATTTTTAAAGTACTAAAAGATGGCAGAATCCAACCATAAAGATATTTATGTTACGTTTATGAAAATTGGGTAGAAATAAGACAACTACAAAAATTGTCGAAACCACTAAGACTAAAACACGTTCAATGCTTCATTTGGTAATCAAATTCCTAATTCTAAGGTAATTCTTCTTTGCATAAGCGTACCACAGCGTTCATAGAGTATCCACACATCATCAAAGTTTAGGAAAAACCGTTTCATCATCGACATTCGCCCAAAGCGGACTTAAATATTTTCAAATTAAAAAATGGGTGTCTAAATTTTATCAGCACAACAAAAATTGGGAATATTTCCAAATGAGAGCACCGAAAAGGATTGACAGTATCTTCTATATATCAATCTACTGCAACCACATTTCAACTATGATCTTTAGTGCGTCCACAACGAATTCCTTACATTGTGTATTCAGGAAAATATATATATTCTCAACCCGAATACAATGGTAAAGTCCTCAAAATTTTTAGATTGTGAAATATTCTTAAAGTATTAGTTGATAGTGGAGATTATGTTTCCGAAGTGTGTCCGTTGATTTTACCATTGCGTTCATTTGAAACTATTTTGTGTGTTTGGTTGTGGTGAAAGTGATGGTGAAGTGACAGTGGTGTAGTATATTAAGATGTTGCATCGATGATCAAAACCAAACACTCATACACGAATTGATGAGAGAAACTTAACTAATAATTGATCATAGCAATAACATTACAGAAACACTCTCTAGAGTAGCAGCCCTCTGAGCTCGACTCCCTCTTGTTATTTCTCACCCTCCCCACAAGTCTGGCGCGCCTTGAGTGAATCCTAATTATAAATCGGTTTTCGATTATTTAATGAAGTGTGGAGAGTCCTATGAACCATGTGGACACTATTACAGAATGAGAGAGTATCCTATAACTTGTGATGTGTGCATCAAATGGAACATATAATGTGTAAATGGGCGGCAAAACGTCCTTTAGCCTTTGTTGCTCCGATAATCTTAGAAACGGTCTCCCTTTGACCAACTTTTCATAAATAAAATATCATTATTTTAATTATTCGTTTCCATCACCTTTTAATAAAGTGAAAACCTTATTTAACATTATATAATCTGTCCTAATCGGATTTAAAATGAGAGTGATATGAGCATTTTACTGAAATGATTTATTTTTTGACCAAATGAGGGTAAAATGGTCATGTATTTTGATGAACAAAATATCTTTCATCGAAACCAATTCGGTAGGAAAGTAGATTGGACAAGCTTTCTAACGGTTCAAACCACTCGCAAATCAGAATTCGGGAGCATCAGGGTCAAGTTCGCAGAGTTGGACTTGTTTGCAGTGTTCAGGATGCGACCGGGGCGCATTGAAGTGTGCCTGGGCACATAGGATTGCCCCGAGGCCCATTGATGTTGCAAAACAAGTCAAACTTTGCAGACTTGCTCCAGACACTCTTGAACTCCAATTTGCTCGTGGTTTGAACCGTTAGAAAGCTTGTCCAATTTACTTTCTATCCCAAGTAGTTTGGATCAAAAATCATTTGTACATCAAAAGAAGTGACCATCTTACCCTTGATGGGTCAAAATAAGATTCATTCCGGTAAAACATGATTATCTTTATCATTTTAAATTGGATAAAGACCCATCACATATCAATAGATAGTGTTTTTAAAGTAGTAAAAGATAGCGGAATCCAACCATAAATATACTGGAAACAAGACCATTATAAAAATCGTTGAAACCAAGCGACCCTCTTCTGCGTGGCGCCCGCTTGGGCCGGTGGCCGTGCACTTTAGAGCAGCTTTTGGGGGTGGGGTGGTGTCCCAGCTTGTCTCAGGTGGTGGCTTTTGGCACACATGGCTGGCAACGACTTTCAAGAAGGATCAGATCCATCGATAGAGCTTGTTTGTTTGGGGGCTTTGAAAATCCTGCGCACGGTCCCTAATACATTTTCTTTATCTATCTCTCTCCACTCAAACCTCCTTCAAAATCTAAAAATGAACAATCCCTGTGACTCCTGAGTAGTTGACCTTCGCCTTCCTAATCTGCTTGCATGGCCTGGAGGGACCTTATTTGCGAACAAGGGCATGGCCTGGGTGTCCTGCGCGGACTACGTCGAGGTTTGATTGCGGAGGTACTACTGGCTAAGAAATAAGTACATTGTTAGCGTACGTGTGGATGTTCGGAAAAAGTTTGAACCAACAATCAAGAACTCGAGCCGTACATTTTGAACGTATGGTCTCACCCTAACGTACCCGACATTGCTTAGCGTTCATTGCAAGACTTCTTCAACCAAGGGTAGAACCAGGAAATTATGCTATCCTTGGCTAACCAAATTTTATATATATATAAACCAAAAAAATACAAACTTGTACATAAATATGCAAATGTTCAAAATAAACAAAAGAAAAGTACAAAAACGTACCTATTTAAGTTGTACCCTACAAAAACGTACCCTATCAATTTCTGATATATTGACAGTTGGTTTGAAGAACGATAAAATTCCTCTCTTCTTTTTTGTTGTTCCATTATAATTTAAACCTAAAAAAGTAAGATCGTAAGAATCAACATTTTAAAATTTATATACACCATCCAGTGCTCTGGACGAGTACTAAACTACTATTGGATCAATCAACAAATTAATCAAGTAAATATCTATATAGATTATAGAATACTAAAACTCAGCCAGAGGCAGGATATAAATGCACAACTAACGTGCTATCGAAACTAATTAAAACGAAGCAAACATTCCTTTGTGCTGCACTAGAGTAGCTAGCTAGCAAGGAATAGGAGTGAGAAAACAGCTATGGCATCTTCTTCCACAGTGAGCAGAATGAACCCTAACAAACCTCATGTCATGTGCATCCCTTACCCAATTCAAGACCACATCAAGCCAATGCTTATGCTGGCAAACATTCTCCACTCATTCAGCTTCCGCATCACCTTCACCAACACAGAGTTCAGTCACGACAACTTGCTTACATCCGGAGCACTCGAATCCATTGCCAACCCCTTAACTTCTGCTTTGAAACCATCCCAGCCCGCCATCCTCCCTCATCCTCCTCTAGCTACCATCCCGGACTACTACCACTTGCTTTGTCAGTCTGCCCGGGAAAAATTCTTGCCGCCACTGCATCATCTCATTACGAGACTGAACTGGTGCAAGACGGTGAGTTGTATCGTATCCGATGGTTTGATGCCTTTCAATATTATGATTGCAAGAGAACTGGGGATCCCTGGCTATCTCCTTTGGGTTCCAAATGCTTGTGCCTTCATGGGATACCTCCAAGAAAAAGGCCTAATGCCATCTATGGGTAAATCCCATTGAACACCACAAAACATGTATATCTTGTGAATGAGTTGCATCTATTTCAAGCTAGCTAACAATTTTGAACTGATTTACAGATGAGCAACTGGACATGGTTCTAGATTCGACCTCTGTATTGAAAATATTTTTCATCGAAACCAATTCGGTAGGAAAGTAGATTAGACAAGCTTCCTAACAGTTCAAACCATGCGCAAATTAGAGTTTGAGAGTGTCTGGGGCAAGTCCGCAAAATTTGGTATGTTTTGCACCATTAATGTGCCTCGGGCGCAATCCTATGCGCCCAGCAAGGGCAGTAGGCAAAACGCAGTACATCAACCATCTTTTGTGCCTATCCCTGATAGATTTGAATTTTCCATTGGAGTGTTTGGAATCAAATGGAGCCTGTATTCAAATCTACTATCCGCGTGCGAATGGACACCACGAGATATACATTTCTTCCGACATATGTAGAAGGAAAATACTAAAAACAGCCCTCAGTTTCAGTTCTATGCCAAAAGAATTATTTTTTTTGAACTGCGAAACAAACATTTTACTAATGGGAGGGGAAAGGTATGCCAAAGGATGATGATATGAATTATGATACTGAAGGAAAAAAATATCAAATTCTGAAAAATTAAGGACAGATAAGATGGAAGCATTGCATCCCAATATATTCGGAGGCATTAAGCCGACTCCCCAAATAAAGAAACAATCGTGCGAGTAGAGAAGCTTCAAGGAAGGTCCCTCGGCTCCAGAAGAAAGAAGAAGCTCAACTGGCAATAACCAAAGGAACCCTCGCCCTAAGGGACCGTCAAATGTTGAACTTAATACACAACGCGACTGCCCCCAACTTAATTCTGTGGGGGGTTACAGTGACTTGAAAAGGAAAAGTTAAGAGCCTTGTGGTAGAGAGTTCCCAAAGCCACACTTGTCAGAAGGGACTTGTAGTGCAGTGTTCAGGATGCGCACGGGGCACGTTGAAGTGCGCCTGGGCGCAAGGGATTGGTCCTAAGGCGCATTAATGCTCTATAACGTACCAATGTTGGTAGACTTGCCCCGATCACTTTCGAACTCCAATTTGCACATGATTTGAACCATTATAAAGTTTGTCCAATTTACTTTCTAGCCCAAGTAGTTTGTAACATAAATCAATTGTACATCAAAGGAAGTGGCCATTTTATCCTCGATGGGTAAAAATAAGATTCATTTTGGTAAACAGCGTGTATGTTTCTCGTTTTAAATTGGATCAAGACCCATTATATATCAATAAATAGTGTTTTTAAAGTACTAAAAGATGGTAGAATCCATCCACAAAAGTATTTGCGTTCGTTTATGAAAATTGGGTAGAAACAAGACAACTACAAAAATCGTCGAAGCCGCTATCCAACTTGTTAACCGCACTTCCCACTTGGGAGTGCGGTTAACAATTTGGGGAGTGCAAAATCACTCGCTAAAAAAGCTAAAAATCAGTCCAGCATAAATTTAGCCTTTGTCGGGACAGGTACTTTAGCCTTTGATGCTCCAAAGATCTTTGAATCGGTCTCCCTGCGACCAACTTTTCATAAAAAAAAAACTTTACTGTTTTAAATGTTTGTTTGCATCGTCTTTCAACACAGTAAAAATCTTATTTATCATTATATAATTGGTCTTAATCTGATTTAAAATGAGAGTGATATGAAAGTTTTACTGAAATAACTTGATTTTTGACCAATTGAGGGTAAAATGGTCATGTACTTTGATGTAAATTTTTTTTTTCAACTTAACCAATCTGGTAGGAAAGTAGATTGGACAAGCTTTCTAATGGTTCAAACCACGCCTAAATTGAAGTTCGGGAGTGTCCGGGATGAGTCCGCAAAGTTTGGTACGTTTTGCAGCAATAATGCGCCCCAGGCGCCTTTCAATGTGCCCCGGGCGCATCAGGAACATGCACAACAAGTACAACTTTACGAACTTGCCTCGGACACTCCCGAACTCCAATTTGTGCGTGGTTTGGACCATTAGAAAGCTTGTGCAATTTACTTTCTAGATCAAGTAGTTCCAATCAAAAATCATTTGTGCATTAAAATAAGTGACCATTTTACCCTTGATGTGTCAAATATGATTCATTCCTGTAAAACACGTGTATGTTTCTCATTTTAAATAGGATCAAGACCCATTGTATATGAATAAATAGTGTTTTCAAAGTACAAAAAGATGGTGGAATCAAACCATAAACATAATTGCGTTTCGTTCATGAAAATTGGGTAGAAACAAAGACAACTACAAAAATCGTTGAAGCCACTATCTAGCTTGTTAACCGCACTTCCAACTTGGGAGTGCGATTAAAAATTTGGGGAGTATGAAAATCACTCCCTAAAAAAAACTAAAAATCAGTGCAGGATAAATTTAGCCTTTGTCGCAAACAAGTACTTTAGCCTTTGTCGCTCCAATGATCTTTGAATTGGTCTCCTTGTGACCAACTTTTCATAAAAAAAAGTTTTACACTTCAATTGGTATTCAAATTTCTAATTCTAAGGTAATTCTTCTTTGCATAACTATACCACAATGTTCATAGAGTATCCACACCTCATCAAAGTTTTGGAAAAGCAGTTTCATTATCGACATTCGCCCAAAGCGGAGCTTAAATATTTTCAAATTCATAAATGGGTGTCTAAAACTACCAACATAACAAAAATTGAGAATTCATAAATGGGTGTCTAAAACTACCAACATAACAAAAATTGAGAATATTTTCAAACGAGAACACCGAAAGGGATTGACATTATCTTCTATATTTCAATCTACTACAACATTACGACTACGGTCTTTAGTGCCGCCACAACGAATTCCTAACATTGCATATTCAGAAAAATATATATATTCTCAACCCGAATATACATTGGTAAAGTGCTCAAAAATTTTAGATTGCGAAATATTCTTAATGTATTAGTTGATAGTGGAGATTTTGTTGATTTTACTATTGCGATCATTTGAAACTATTTTGTGTGTTTGGTTGTGGTGAAGTGACAGTGGTGTAGTCCTAAGATGTTAACATCGAGGATCAAAAATCAATTGTACATCAAAAACTACTTCGCCCCCGAACACTTCCGAACTCCAATTTGTGCGTAGTTTGGACCGTTAGAATTTCATACGGCCCTTATGGATATGGGACCTACTAAAGCACCTGGAGTTGATGGGATGACGGCACTGTTCTATCAATCGTATTGGTCAATTGTTGGCAAGGATGTGGTGGCAGCTGTTAAAAGTTTCTTCCATTCTTCCCACCTCCTTCGTTTAGTGAACCAGATGCTAATTACATTGATCCCGAAGGTGGGTTGCCCTACCACGCCAGGTCAGTTCTGCCCAATTAGCCTCTGCAATGTATCGTACAAACTTATCACTAAAATTCTGGCTAATAGATTAAGAGATATTCTTCCTTCTATTATCTTGGAAAATCAGAGTGCTTTTGTTGGTGGTTGGCAAATCTCGAACAATATTCTTATTGCGCATGAGATTATGCACTCCGTAAAGAATAGGCGGTATGGGAGGAAAGGGTGGGTTGCTCTAAAGCTAGATATGGCCAAGGCTTTTGATCGTCTAGAGTGGTCTTATTTGGAAGCAGTTCTACGCAAGTTTGGGTTCAATGAAAAATGGATCAGGTGGGTTATGTCTTGCATCACCACAGTTTACTTTGCAACTTTAATTAATGGGGAGAAGGGTGAGAGCTATTCACGCCCTCTCGGGGTATTTGGCAGGGCTGCCCTCTCTCTCCTTAACTATTTATTTTATGTGCTGAAGGATTCCATTATCTTATTCAAAGGGCTATTATGAAGTCATCTCTTAATGGTGTTAAAATAGCGCAGCACTGCCCTTCTATCTCGCATTTGTTTTCGCTGATGATTCGCTTTTATTCTGGGAAGCCACATCCTCGGGGTGTCATGCCATTGATGAAATCTTGCGGAAATATAAGATAGCTTATGTAGAGACCCGTATTTATTTATCAAAATTAATATTTTATAAATGCATAATTATTAGGGAAGAAAGTGGAACAATTGTCTTTATATGATTTGAGGCTAAAATGTTAGAATTGATTGTGGAAGGGTGCAATGTGTAGTTTGCTTGTGTAGGAGTATATATAGGGGGGGTGAGAGAGCATGGGATCATTTTCCCCCTCTCATTCTCACTGTCTCTCTCTCTCTCTCTCTCTCTCTCTCTCTCTCTCTCTCCTGGCCTCTCTCCCTCTCTCTTGTTCTCTCACCTAATTTCACTCCAATAACTCAAAACTCACTTAAAACTACCTTTAATCCTTCACCCTCTACGCGTATTGTGGTTCGTAATTCACCGGTTTGAGCTCAAAGGAGTCGTATTGCACTCGGTTTTGATTTTCGGAAGTTAGGGCTCGAAATTCTCGTGGGTTTCGTTCTTCGGCCTCGAGGTAGGGATTCTACCTCTCAATATATGTAATAGAAGTGCTTACTAGCCTTAAATCGTGTTCTTTATGGTTGTTATTGTTGTTGTAGTTGAAATCGTTGAAATCTACAGAAAATCTGGTCAAACACCCATCTGTATCGATACTGATTTGTTCAGTATCGATACAGGAATCTTTGGAACGAATTAAGTTACTATTGTATCGATACTGATTTATAGTCTCTGGAACGTTTTTAAGCATGGTTGTATAGATACTGAAATTCAAACTATCTATACAACAGTGCCTAAGGTCAGGTTTCGTTCTTTGTTTTGAACTCCATTGTTTTGACCCCCGATCACTTCTAACTTGTTCTAATCATCACCAAATCATTCCATAACATTGAAAATCATATTCGTTGAGTTCGTGGAGTATCTTTGCATTCCTCGCCCCTTGTTTGGTATAATTGGACGTTGATTTCCATATGGACTTTGATTAAATTGAAATGACACGTTATGTGAGTATAAGATTCTTGGACACTTATCGACACAACAAGAACATTCGGGGCCCATCGACGGGTGGGTGCCAGACAGGGGATATCGGGGTCCCATAATTAGCCCGGCGGGAGCGAATGCTCATATTGAACTCTCAAGGCCCAACCTTATAGGCGTGCGCTTGGCAGGGGATATCGGGGTCCCATAATTAGCCTGGTAGGAGCTTCGGCTCATGACACATAACGCGAAGTGACATCGGACACATGGGAAGTTGAGATGAATGAAGATTGAGGTGTTTACTAGATTTCGTATCGAGTATATTGGATTGTTGAACTTTGGTCATTGCCTATTGTTGGGTCTCCATCCCGTTCTTGCCTTGTGATCATCCTTGCATCTCTCTTGCATATAATGTTAGCGTAGAATTTCTTACTGGGCTAGTGTAGCTCAAGCCTATTATCATTTTCAGGTACTAACATAGGGCAATAGCGTGCATGGTTGAAATGCTTGGAGGTGGAATTATTTTTGAAAGCTAACGATTGAGGAGTTACTTAGGCATCTTTGTAAATCTCTTTTGAAGATGTATTTGTAACTTTATTTGTAGATCCTTTGACTATGGAATATTATAACCTTTAACTCTTGAATATTCAGTACTTGTGTTAATTTGGGCCTCGGAGCCAAAGATGTAATATTTTGGGAATGCTACATTATTGTGGTTATTGTACGGATTATGGCGAGGTTTTATTTATGGAAATCATTTATATTTATGTTAAAAATCAAGGGTGTGACAACTTATGGCCAAATGGTGAATAGAGATAAGTCCTCTTTGTTTTTTAGTCCTAATACTCCAGCGAACGTGAAGCAAGGGATCTTGGAGGCTCTTAATATTCGCTTTGAGAATCATGGTGGGAAGTATTTGGGTTTACCATCTATTATTGGCAGATCAAAAATTGGTGTCTTCAAATATGTTAAAGATTGGGTTATTGACAAACTTAAGAGTTGGAAGGACACGGTTTTGAACTTGGCTGGGAAAGAGACCATGCTTAAATCTGTTGCTATTACGATGCCCAATTTTATCATGCAAAGCTTTCTATTGCCAAAGCGAGTATGCAAGGACTTATGCAGTGTGATTAGAAAATTTTGGTGGGGCTCGAAAGAAGGTGAGAACAAAATTAGTTGGGTTAATTGGAATAAGCTTTGTGATAGTAAATTGCAGGGAGGGCTTGGCTTCTGTGATTTTCATGATTTCAATTTAGCTTTTCTTGCTAAACAAGGATGGTGTTTGGTTAATGGCCCCGGTTCTCTATTCCAACATTTTTTCAAAGGGAAATACTTTCATTATTACTCTTTTTGGGAGGCCTCCTGCCCAAAGTCAGCCTCCTGGGCTTGGAGGACTATTTGTGCAGGTTGAACAGTGTTGCGAAAAGGGTGGAGATGGTGCGTTGGTGATGGTAAAGCTATTAATATTTGGCATGATCCTTGGCTTCCCCGTTCACTTAACTTTCGTGTGCTTAGTCCCGCCCCACCAATGGATTCTCTCTATCACAGTGTCACTCGGGTCTCTGATCTTATTGATAAGGTAACTCACTCTTGGAATATCCCTTTAATCAAGGCTTTATTTTCTTATATTGATGTGGAAGCTATTCTTTCTATTCCAATTAGCTCTTAAGGTGCTTCGGACAAAGGGGTATGGCACTATACAAATAATGATTTATTTTCAGTCAAATCAGCATATCACTTGACGAGATCTAGCAGTATTCCGTACAACTCTAGAGAGAGAGGAGAATCCAGTTCGGGCTCTTCACAGGATGGTATTTAGAGACTAATCTGGTCCTTAAGAGTTCTCAACAAGATTAAAATGTTTTTATGGCGATGCTCTCACAACGCTCTTGCGGTGTTATTTAATCTTTTCAAGAAAAAGATTGATGTTTCTCCTTACTGTCCAAGGTGTAATTCTGGATTTGAAACTATCGAGCATCTCATTTTTCAGTGTAAATCATCCAAGAAAGTGTGGGAAAATTCCCCCTTTGCTAATGTTGTCTCACCCTCTTGCGATTCTCTCTCATTTACTAAATGGTGGATTGGTATGGTCCAATCGGTTTGTAATTCTAGTGGAGTGGAAGATCTCTATGCTATTTTAGCCACTTTGTGCTGGATGTTATGGAAGGGGAGGAACACTGCGTACTTTGATAAAAAGTTCTGGACTTGCTCTACTACAGTTGAAAAAGTGATCACCCTATGCGAGGAGTTCAAGGCAGCTACAGAAATGGTCCATTCCCTCCCTAGACTCTCCACTCCACCCCACCCCTCGTCATGGCTTCCCCTTCCACCTAATGTTATTAAACTTAATGTTGATGGTGCAGTTAACAAGAAGAATGGCATTTCTGGTGTGAGTATTGTAGCAAGGAAGCATTTTGGTGAAATTTTGGGGTCTATTTCGATTCCTTTTGCTGGTTTCTTATCACCACGTTCTACTGAGGCTTTGGGATTTCGTGAAGCCCTTGTCACTGCGGCTATTAAAGGTTTTTCTGAAATTATTGTTGAAAGTGACTCGTTGCAGGTAGTTCAGGCTTTGATTCAAGATGGCAAGTCTCTCTCTGATTGTAGCTCTATTCTTGCTGATTGTGTAGAGCTTTTTCCTTTATTTTCATCTTGTTCCTTTATTCATGTTAAGCATTCTTGTAATAGGGTAGCCTATTCATTAGATTAGCTAAGCGTTCCCTATTAGGTGCACCACTGATTCACTGAGACCAGCAATCTAGGTAACCCTGTATCTTTCTCCCCCATAACTCTGAATTTATACTTAAGATTAGGGCTTTTCGGAATTAGGGAAAGTTTACAAGTGTTGTTGCTTCAGGTTTAGGGTTTTCCCCACATGAAACTCTCTCTCTCTCTCTCTCTCTCTCTCTCTCTCTCTCTCTCTCTAAATATACATACATACATGTATGTATACTCACGCACACACATTTTTAGGTTGTTTAGACTGACCGTATGCAATTCGTGAAAATCTGATTATTAGTCCAATTGTTCTCTTTTCAAGAATTGGCATGCCAGTATTAAATGTTTCTTGGAGATTTGCGAATTTTTCGTCATAGAAAGGTTAGAACATTTTTCTCGACAACTTTTGTAAAGTGACTCTCGAGATATCAAGTGGAGGTTTCTATTTACCTTGTAATGTCCAAAATACTGTGAACACATTGACATGGGTTGTTGACGGGGATTCAACATGTAGTCTGCTGTGCGGATCAAAAAATAAAAAATTAGAGTCCGTTTGTTTCGATGTAAAATATCTTACCATGTAAAATATTTTTTCAGAAAATAAACTTTCAACTTTTATTTTTCGGCGTTTGGCTGACACTTGAAAATATTTTCAGAAATCAACAAAATAGCGTAGAGAGATGGGAGAGGCTTAAATGGTGGAGATATATGAGAATATTGGAATTGAATGTGGGTCAAGACTGACGATTGAGGAAACTGAGTTGTGAGAATTACAGTAGAAGGCAGCGGATTCATTTCGAAAAATAACTTATGGAAGATTTTAGAGTAAGTCATTTTCATCCAATTGATGGAAAATGTTTTACATGTAAAATATTTTCCTAATTTTTTACACAATCAAACACCGAAAAATAGATAAAACATTTTACCAATAAATATTTTACGTCCAAACAAACGGAGCCGTAGTCTGCTGTCAATGTCTTTGTATGTGGTTGATTTAACACCAATAGCACATGGCTTTTGTGAAGACCACAGCTGATCACAGCTCTTCTACAGCTCAAGAAGAAGCCACGTCAGCTGCTGTTAGTTTGTTAGTTCAAGTGGGTTAAAATCAAACAAAACACTAGACAGTCTGGATCGGAGTAGCGGATCCAAATCCATTCGGAGGGGAGCAGAGCGTCGTGTTAAAACATTTTGGGGCAGGTTCGGGACGAGTAACGGGGCGGGCTAATATCATCCCGAACCATACCTGACTCGATTGGATTTTTGTAATTTCTCTCTAACCTACCTATTCCGAAACCTGAAAATTTGACGAAAACCTACCCCGATCGGGGCGGGCGGGATCGGAACGGTTCCGGTTGCCATCCTCTGAATTATCTCCCTTCTCATGCAACGGTCAAAAGTAATCTCATCATCTTTATTCCATCTTAATCTGACCCTCATGAGCAGAGAAAGTAGATACAAGTAAGGCCACTTTACCTTACCCAACTTTTTAAAATTTGTAATATGGGTTTGTGATAGTAATTTATAAATTTGACCCCTTTAAATTGGTATATTGCTCCAAACATTCTACACACATTATTATTATTAATGAAAAAAACAAGAAAATCTACAACACAAATCTTTAGGAATTGATACTGCGATTGAAAGAGGATCAATGGATAAATAATGTATTGCTTATGTACACAATGAAAAGGGCGTCTTTAACAATACATCAAGTGGTTCCATCATTTACATGTAAAGATTGTGTAATTAGATTCTATCATGGTAGTGACCAGATGATCAAATGACAGAAAATTCGCACACTAGTGAAAGACTCAATTAAAGTTGAAGCAAACTCCATATGAATTGGCCCGTATGTGTTAGTTTTAGTATCGCAAAGAGTATTGAGGCTGCTAGATTATAAGACAGGATTATCTGTGCTGAAAATTTTTGTGTCTATGTGCCAAGGGATTTTCCGGCCGTTGGATTTAAAACATAAAAAACATCACACAATTCAACGGCCAGAAAATCTTTCGGCACAGAGGCACAAAGATTTTCGGGACAAAGAAGATCGGACCCCGTTACATTACATCTCGTAACTAACGATACAAAATGTCGAAAATGATGGCTACATGATTGCATTCTACCAACCCCGGTCAATTTGGTGCTTATCTTACCTTATTTATCAAGGATTGTGGTCCGTTTCGCATGAAGTTAGATGAAAGGATCTAAAATGCTTAAGATAGACTTGCAGGACTGTGGCAATGACATTATCGTATTTTACCCTCAAGATTCTCTTCTGTAATACTGTGGTGACCTAAGCCCCATAATGCACGGCTCGGTACGAGTGTGGGAGCGCGAATACACGACCGTGAAAATGTTTTTTAAAAACCTCAGAAGCAACTAAAATCCGTGAGTGAGAGAATTGAGAACGGAAGCGAATGCTATTTTGAAGGATTTTGTGACTAAGGTGGTTAGCATGAGTTCCACAGCATAAATTGAAATCTTGGAAAGGTACAAATCGATATCTTGAAACCAAGAATTGTCATCAATTTGCAACTAATATACTTTTCATTGCAACTCCGAAGCTTGGCCAGGTGGTGAAGGCCGTGAATTTAAAAATTCGCTCCTTTCTGAGGATCGAACCTCTTGCGTGTTATCAACTTTTACGGCACTATTAACCTCAAGCGGTTGAAATTAGCTTCCTCCTGGTTCGCGGTTTGAAACCTCCAGCCTAAGTTGGCCAGTGTCATAAATTTTCAAAATAACAGCATCTTGATTTGGGGGTTTTGAAAAGCTTTTCCTTGTTCCTTTTTGGAGTGTTCATTTCTTATGCGAGTTACGTCTCATATTGCTTAGATGGGAAAAGTTTGAGTAAAACTATACGTAGAAGCACTTCTAGTATGTTTACTTTACTAGGTTTGCGCTGAAGTGGCTAAACTCTTGTTGTTCGGAGCATCGTTATCCAGCGACACCGGCTCACACACCTGCGTCATGACCATGTGAGCGCGCGGGTTGTTTGGCTGCAATGTTAGAAAAGGGACACAGTAACGCGCCATAAATTGATTTTCTCTTCTTGATTTTCACAAGAGACTCCATCAAACTCCAACCAGAAGGCCAGCTTTCCAACACCCTGTCCATACGGGTACTTTGCCTTCTTGAATTCGCGGGGACAAAATTGAATTAATTGATCCCTTATCGACATTGGAATGAGCTGATTTTTTATTTGTACTCTTGAAAGAATATTTTAAACAAATTGAATGACTTTAATCATTAGTATGGGACCCCGAAATAGATCACACACAATCTGGTGTACGTTTGGTATATACGAGAATTGGGCTATTTTTTGGGCCCTAAAACGGCCGCCCAAGGCCGGCACTGAGATTCCCAGGAGAGTGGACTAAAAATGAGTGAGACCATAAAACTAATATTTGAATTAAAAGGGTCACCTCACATGACCAAAGACGAGTTCTAAACTACTATTGGATCAATCAACAAATTAATCAAGTAAATATCTATATAGATTATAGAATACTAAAACTCAGCCAGAGCCAGGATATAAATGCACAACTAACGTGCTATCGAAACTAAAACGAGGCAAACATTCCTCTATGCTGCACTCGAGTAGCTAGCTAGCAAGGAATAGGAGTGAGAAAACAGTTATGGCTTCATCTTCAACTGTGAGCAGAATGAACCCTAACAAGCCTCATGTCATGTGCATCCCTTACCCAATTCAAGACCACATCAAGCCAATGCTTAAACTGGCAAACATTCTCCACTCATTCGGCTTCCGTATCACCTTTGTCAACACAGAGTTTAGTCACAACAACTTGCTCAAATCCGGGGCCCTCGAATCCTTTGCCAACCTCCTTAACTTCCGCTTTGAAACCATCCCCGCCATCCTCCCTCCTCCGGCCACCACCACCACCGCGGACTACTACCACTTGCTTTGTCAGTCTGCCCAGGAAAAATTCTTGCCTCCACTACACCATCTCATTACGAGACTGAACTGGTGCAAGACGGTGAGTTGTATTGTATCAGATGGTTTGATGCCTTTCAACATTATGATTGCAAGAGAACTGGGGATCCCTGGCTATCTCCTTTGGGTTCCAAATGCTTGTGCCTTCATGGGATACCTCCACGAGAAAGGCCTAATGCCACCTATGGGTAAATCCCATTGAACACCACAAAACATGTATATCTTGTGTATGAGTTGCATCTATTTCAAGCTAGCTAACAATTTTGAACTGATTTACAGATGTGCAACTGGAAATGGTTCTAGATTCGACCTCCGTATTGAAAAACATCCATCTGAGTGACATCCCACATGCTAAGCTATACGAGAATGGCTTCCCCACAGGAGAAGCAGAGGAGGCTTTCCAAGCTTCGGGTATCATCTTTGAAACATTCGAAGCTCTGGAACACGATGTTTTCGATGCAATCAAGCCCATGTTTCAACATGTGTATGCCGTTGGCCCCCTCCAAATGCTGCTCAACTCGGCTACCACTGGCTCCGGTGATCATCTCGAATCAGTTCCCTTCAATCAACGTGGAGACGAAATCCGTTGCCTGAAATGGCTAGACTCCATGGAACCCAATTCAGTTGTATACATAAGCTTTGGTGATCTCGCGGTCATGACCCCGCGACAACTATGTGAGTTTGCCTTGGGCATTTGCAATAGCAACCAGCCATTTCTTTGGATGATTACACCAGATTTCGCCAAGAGCCAATTGGCGATTCTGCCACTTGAGTTCTTGGAAAAGACTAAAGAAAGGGGTCTGATAGCCACATGGTGCCCCCAGGAGCAAGTTCTTGCCCACCCTTCAGTGGGAGTGATCGTGAGTCATTTTGGGACTAGCTCAATGCTTGAGAGCATTTGTGCTGGAGTGCCTATGATCGGTTGGCCGTATTTTGGTCATGACCATCAAGTGACTTGCCGGTACAGCTGTAACCGATGGGGTATCGGGATGAAGATCAACGAGGATATGGAGAAGGAAGAAGTGGAAAGCCTAGTTCGCGAGTTGATGGAGGGAGACGAGGGTAAAGCGATGAAGAGGAAGGCGATGGAGTGGAAGAAACTAGCAGTTGAGGCCACCAGTAAAGGCGGGTCATCGTCGAAAAATTTCAACAGCCTTTTGAAGGCATTATCAAGGTCACAAAACTTCATGGGTCATCAAATTCTCAGCTCCTTATAAGTTTGGTAGGTTAGGTTAGCTAATGTTACGTTTCTTTTCTTTTCCTGTCGTGCTATGAACTGCTCAATTAGGTTGGTCTCCAGGGTATTAACGGAGGTGCACTTAAACTGGCCACCCTAAAATATCAAAAGGTTAGATTAGTCAATGATATGTATCCCTGTAATTATGAGTAATGAGTGTTCTTAATTTATTAGTCAGTTTGAATTGTTCTAAGACTCCTTTCATAAGTATGGTTTCTGGTGCTTTTATTAGCAATAAAAGGAAATTGTCTCATTGTTGATGAAGGGCATCTAAAATGATTAAATGAACAACAACCAACCCAGCCCAAACAGGAAACCAGGTTCAGTTTTTGGATTATTGAATTGGTATAACTTCGCATTTTCAAATAAAGAATCTATACTTCAGCTTTTACATGATAAAGTCAATTGTTAGTATATCATAATCCCATGGGTTGAACCGGTGGTCAAGATCTGAAATTTAGAGGTTTATTCTCTCCTACATTCCGTGTTTGAAATCTCCTTGTGTTATCAACTCTAGTGGGATTAGTTCATACGGAGCTTTTGTCGCGATTTTAAGTAGGCCACTCACAAGTGAACAGTGAAATTAGACTCAGGAATTAGTCTACTTTCACATCAGCAAAATTTGAGTTTAGGAGTATATAACTTGGTAACAAGCAGAGGGTTCACATCGCATGACCAAGGATTGAGAACTGATTCTTGGACCAGAAAATTAGTTAAGAAAAAATATCTTCTGTAGAAAAAAGGGAGTGACTTTTGCACTTCCCAAATTGTTAAGCGCACTCCCAAGGGGTGTTGGGAGTGCAAAAATCAACTAACAATTTGGGGAGTGCGAAAATGACTAAAAAAACTAAAAATCAGTTCAGGATAAATTTAGCCTTTGTCGTGCCTATGATCTTTGAATCGATCTCTCTTCGGCCAACTTTTCTTAAATAAAACTTTATTGTTTTAATTGTTCGTTTGCATCGTCTTTCAATATAGTGAAAACCTTATTTATCATTATATAATTGGTCTTAATCAGATTTAAAATGAGAGCGATACGAAAGTTTAACTAAAATAATTTGATTTTTGACCAATTGAGGGTAAATGGTCATGTATTTTGATGCACAAATTATTTTTCATCAAAACTGATTCGTGGGAAAGTAGATTGGACAAGCTTTCTTACGGTTCAAACCACGCGCAAATTGGAGTTCAGGAGCGTCCGGGGCAAGCCCGCAAAGTTTGGCAGCATTAATGCGCCTCAGGCGAAATTCTATGCGCCCAGGCACCTTTCAATGCGTCCCGGGCGCATCATGGACATGCACAACAAGTCCAACTTTGCTAACTTGCTCCGGATACTCCCAAACTCCAACTTACGTGAGGTTTGGACCGTTAGAAAGTTTGTCCAATTTACTTTCTAGACCAAGTAGTTCCAATCAAAAATCATTTGTACATCAAAATAAGTGAACATTTTACCCTTGATGGGTCAAAATATATTTCATTATGGTAAAACGCGTGTATGTTTCTCATTTTAAATTGGATCAAGACCTATTGTATATCAAAAAATAAAGTTTTCAAAGCACTAAAAGATAGCAGAATCCAACCATAAAAATAATTGCATTTCGTTCATGGAATTTGAGTAGAAAAAAGACAACTACAAAAATTGTCAAAGCCACTAAGGCTAAAACACGTTTTACGTTTCATTTGTTAATCAGACTCCTAATTCTAAGGTATTTCTTCTTTGCCTAAATATTTCATAGTGTTCAGCAAGTATCCACACTTCATCAAAGCGTAGAAAGAACCGTTTCATCATCGACACTTCAGGAAGTCTTTGCTCCCCTTGAGTTCCATTTGTTCTGCTTTTTAGCACTGTAATCCCTTTCTTCTTTCTGTTTTGGTTTGGGCCCTGTCTTTTACATGGCAGGTTTTCGTGTTAGACTCTCAAGGATATCCAATATCCCCTTGTTCGATGTTTCTTGGTTTGTTTTTTTCTTAAGGAAACGCAACTTACCAAATAAAACTTAAACTAAAGCTCATTGAGTGGACTTGTGTTGTGCGTCGAGGATCAAAATCAAACACTCATACACGAATTGACGAGAGAAACTTAACTATTAATGGATCATATGCAATAACATTACAAAAAAAAAACTCTCAAGAGGAGCACCCCTCTGAGCTTGACTCCCTTAGGTTATCTCTCACCCTCATCGCAAGCCTCGCTTTGGGTGAATTCTGATGATGAAATGGTTTCTGATTAGTTAATGTAGTGTGGAGAGCTCTATGAACCTTGTGGACACTCTTACATAATGCAGTACCCTAGAACTAGGGATGTATGAAGCGAATGGATCTTAGATGTGGACATGGGCTTAGAAACATACTTTAGCCTTTGTCGCGCCGATGATCTTTGAAACGATTTCCTTTTGACCAACTTTTCATAAATAAAATATCATTATTTTAATTGTTCGTTTCCATCATCTTTCAATGCAGTGAAAACCTTATTTATCAATATATAATTGGTATTAATCTGATTTAAAATGAGAGAGATACGAAAGTTTTATTGAAATAATTTGATTTTTGACCAATTGAGGGTAAATGGTCATGTATTTTGATGTACAAATTATTTTTCATCAAAACTGATTCAGTAGGAAAGTAGATTGGACAAGCTTTCTTACTGTTCAAACCACGCGTAAATTGGAGTTCGAGAGCGTCCGGGGCAAGTCCACAAAGTTTGGTATTTTTTGCAGCATTAATGCGCCTCAGTCCCAATTCTATGCGCCCAGGCGCCTTTCACAACAAGTCCAAGTTTGCGAACTTGCTCTGGACACTCCAAAACCCCAGTTCGGGAGTGGTTTGGACCGTTAGAAAGCTTGTCCAATTTACTTTCTAGACCAAGTAGTTCCAATCAAAAATCATTTGTACATCAAAATAAGTGATCATTTTACTCTTGATGGGTCAAAATACGAGTGTATGTTTCTCATTTTAAATTGGATCAAGGCCCATTGTATATCAAAAAATAAGGTTTTTAAAGCACTAAAAGATGGCAGAATCCAACCATAAAAATTATTGCATTTCATTCATGAAAACTAGGTAGAAACAAGAGAACTACAAAAATCTTCGAAGCCACTAAGGCTAAAATGCGTTTTACATTTCATTTGGTAATCAAACTCCTAATTCTAAGGTATTTCTTCTTTGCTTAAGTGTTTCACAGTGTTCATAGAGTATCCACACTTCATCAAAGCGTAGAAAGAACCGTTTCGCCATCGACACTTTAGAAAGTCTTTGCTACCCCTGTAACTATGAGTAATGAGTGTTCTTAATTAACAGTACAAAAACTTGTCAGTTTGAATTGTTCTTTGACTCCTTTCATAAGTATGGTTTCTGGTGCTTTTATTGGCAATTAAAGGAAATTGTCTCATTGTTGATGTAGGGCATCTGAAATGATTTAAATGAACAACAATCAACACAGCCCAAACTGGAAACCAGGTTCAGTTTTTGAATTATTGAGTTGGTAATAACTTGCATTTCCAACTATAAGAACCTATATTTCAGATTTCACTGATAAAATTACCATACCTCAATTGTTAGTATATCATTATAATCCCATCGGATTGAACCAGCAGTCAAGGCCTTTAGAGGTTTATTCTCTTCTACATATCGTGTTCGAAATCCCCTTGTGTTATCAACTCTTGTGGGACTACTTCATACAGAGCTTTGTTATACGGTAGGCTCCTCAGAATTGGACGGTGAAATTATACTCAGGAATTAATCTAGGTTCACATCGGCAAAATTTGAGTTTAGGAGTATATAACTTGGTATACTCGATAATTGCATACACCCTGATAGAGTTGACCAAAAATGAGAGAGAGAAAACAAAAATAATACTAACAACAGAGGGTTCACGTCGCATGATAAAAAATTGAGAACTGAACTATTCTTGGACCGGAAAATTAATTAAGAAAATATATACACTGTATAAAAAAAGGGAGTGATTATTGCACTCTCAAAATTATTAACTGCATTTCCAACTTGGGAGTACAGTTAAAATTTTGGGGAGTGCAAAAATCACTCCCTAAAAAAAACTAAAAATCAGTCCAAGATAAATTTAGCCTTTGTCGCGAACAGTTACTTTAGCCTTTGTTGCTCCAATGATCTTTGAATCGGTCTCCCTTCGACCAACTTTTCATAAAAAAAGTTTCATTATTTTAATTGTTTGTTTCCATCACCTTTTAATAAAGTGAAAATCTTATTTATCATTATATAATTGGTCTTAGTTTGATTTAAAATGAGAGCGATACGAAAATTTTACTGAAATAATTTGATTTTCGACCAATTGAGGGTAAAATGGTCATGTATTTTGATGTACAAATTTTTTTTCATCGAAACCCAATATAGTAGGAAAGTAGATTTCACAAGCTTTCCAACGGTTCAAACCACGCCCAAATTGGAGTTCGGGAGTGTCCGGGGCAAGTCCGCAAAGTTTGGTAAGATTTGTAGCATTCATGCGCCCAGGCGTCTTTCAATGCGGCCCGGGCGCATTAGGAACATGCACAACAAGTACAACTTTGCAAACTTACCTCGGACACTCCCGAACTCCAATTTGTGCGTGGTTTGGACCATTAGAAAGTTTGTCCAATTTACTTTCTAGATCAAGTAGTTCTAATAAAATATCATTTGTACATTAAAATAAGTGACCATTTTACCCTTGATGGGTCAAATATGATTCATTCCAGTAAAACACACGTATGTTTCTAATTTTAAATCGGATCAAGACCCATTGTATATGAATAAATAGTGTTTTCAAAGCACTAAAAGATGGCAAAATCCAACCATAAACATAATTGTGTTTCGTTCATGAAAATTTGGAAGAAACAAAGACAACTACAAAAATCGTCGAAGCCACTAAGGCTAAAACACGTTTTGCTTTTCATTTGGTAATCAAATTCCTAATTCTAAGGTATTTCTTCTTTGCTGAAGTGTTTCATAGTGTTCATGGAGTATCCACGCTTCATCAAAGCCTAGAAAGAACCGTTTCATCATCATCGACACTTCAGGAAGTCTTTGATCATTGCTATCCCTTGAGTTCCCTTCATTCTGCTTTTTGGCACTGTTATTCCTTTCTTCTTTCTGTTTTGATTTTGGCATTGTCTTGAACATGACAAGTTTTCTACTAATGCTCATTGAGTGGACTCGTGTTTTGTGTCGAGGATCAAAACCAAACACTCACACACGAATTGAGAGAAACTTAACTATTAGTGGATCATATGCAATAACATTAAAAAAAAAAAAAAAAAACTCTCAAGAGGAGCACCCCTATGAGCTCGACTCCCTCAGGTTATTATCTCTGACCCTCACCATAAGTCTCGCTTTGGATGAATCGTATGATGAAATGGTTTTTGATTATTTAATGAAGTACGGAGAGCCCTGTGAACCTAGTGGAAACTCTTACCAAATGAAGGAGTAGCCTAGATCTAGGGATGTATTAATCGAATGGAAGAATATGGAAAAGATGGGCGCAGAAATATACTTTAGCATTTGTCGCTTCGATGATCTATGAATCGATCTCCTTTCGACCAACTTTTCGTAAATAAGACATCATTATTTTAATTGTTCGTTTCCATCTTCTTTTAATATGGTGAAAACCTTATTTATCATTATTTAATTTGTCTTAATCCGATTTAAAACGAGAGTGATACGAGTGTTATACTGAAATGATTTAATTTTCAATCAATTGAGGGTGAAATGGTCTTGTATTTTTGGTGTACAAAATATTTTTCATCGAAACCAATTCGGTAGGAAAGTAGATTGGACAAGCTTCCTAATGGTTCAAACCACGCGCAAATTGGAGTTCGGGAGTGTCTGGAGCAAGTCTGCAAAATTTGGTATGTTTTGCACCATTAATGTGCCTCGGGCGCAATCCTATGCGCCCAGCAAGGGCAGTAGGCAAAACACAGTACATCAACCATCTTCTGCGCCTATCCCCGATAGATTTGCATTTCCCATTGGAGTGTTTTGAATCAAATGGAGCCTGTATTCAAATCTGCTATCCGTGTGCGCACAGACACCACAAGATATACATATCTTCCGACATATGTAGAAGGAAAATGCTAAAAACAGCCCTCAGTTTCAGTTCTATGCCAAAGGATGAATTTTTTTGAATGGCGAAACAAACATTTTACTAAGGGGATGGGACAGGTATGGCAAAGGATGATGATATGAATTATGATGCTAAAGTAAAAAAATATCCAATTCCGAAAAATTAAGAACAGATAAGATGGAAGCATTGCATCCCAATATATTCGGAGGCATTACGCCGAGTCCCCAGATAAAGAAACCCTCGCGCGAGTAGAGAAGCTTCAAGGAAGGTCCCTCTGCTCCAGAAGAAAGAGGAAGCTCAACTGGCAATAACCAAAGGAACCCTCGCCCTAAGGGACCCTCAAATGTCGAACTCAATACACAACGCGACTGCCCCCAACTTCTGTGGGTGGTTACAGTGACTTGAAAAGGAAAAGTTAAGAGCCTTGTGGTAGAGAGTTCCCAAAGCCACATTTGTCAGAATGGACTTGTAGTGCGGTGCTCAGGATGCGCACGGGGCACATTGAAGTGCGCCTGGGCGCAAAGGATTGCGCTAAGGCGCATTAATGCTCTGTAACGTATCAAAGTTTGTGAACTTGCCCCGAACACTTCCGAACTCTAATTTGCGCATGATTTGAACCATTAGAAAGTTTGTCCAATTTACTTTCTAGCCCAAGTAGTTTGTATTAAAAATCAATTGTACATCAAAGCAAGTGGCCATTTTATCCTCAATAGGTAAAAATAAGATTCATTTCGATAAAACGCGTGTTTGTTTCTCATTTTAAATTGGATTAAGACCCATTATATATCAATAAATAGTGTTTTTAAAGTACTAAAAGGTGGTGAAATCCAACCATAAAAGTATTTGCGTTTCGTTTATGAAAATTGGGTAGAAACAAGACATCTACAAAAATCGTCGAAGTCGCTATCCAACTTGTTAACCGCACTTTCCACTTGGGAGTGCGGTTAACAATTTGCAGAGTGCGAAAATCTCTCCCTAAAAAAACCTAAAAAAATCAGTCCAGCATAAATTTAGCCTTTGTCGCTCCAATGATCTTTGAATCGGTCTCCCTGCGACCGACTTTTCATAAAATAAAAAAAAACTTTATTGTTTTAAATGTTCGTTTGCATCGTCTTTCAACACAGTGAAAATCTTATTTATCATTATATAATTGGTCTTAATCTGATTTAAAATGAGAGCGATATGAAAGTTTTATTGAAATAACTTGATTTTCAAACAATTGAGGGTAAAATAGTCATGTATTTTGATGTACAAATTTTTTTTCATGAAAACCAATCTGCTAGGAAAGTAGATTGGACAAGCTTTCTAACGGTTTAAACCACACCCAAATTGGAGTTCGGGAGTGTCCGGGATGAGTCCGCAAAGTTTGGTAAGTTTTGCAGCATTAATGCGCCCCAGGAACAATCCTATGCGCCCAGGCGCGTTTCAATGCGCCCCGGGCGCATTAGAAACATGCACAATAAGTACAACTTTGCGAACTTGCCTCGGACACTCCCGAACTTCAATTTGTGCTTGGTTTGGACCGTTAGAAACCTTGTCCAATTTACTTTCTAGATCAAGTAGTTCCAATCAAAAATCATCTGTACATTAAAATAAGTGACTATTTTACCCTTGATGTGTCAAATATGATTCATTCTAGTAAAACAGGTGTATGTTTCTCATTTTAAATCGGATCAAGACCCCTTATATATCAATAAATGTTGTTTTTAAAGTACTATAAGATGGTGGAACCCAACCATAAAGGTATTTGCATTTCGTTTTTGAAAATTGGGTAGAAACAATACAACTACAAAAATCGTCGAAGCCACTATCTAGCTTGTTAACCGCACTTCCAAATTGGGAGTGCGATTAACAATTTGGGGAGTGCGAAAATCAATCCCCAAAAAAAATTAAAAATCAGTCCAGGATACATTTAGCCTTAGTCGCTCCAATATTCTTTGAATCGGTCTCCTTGCAACCAACTTTTCATAAAAAAAACGTTTTACACTTCATTTGGTAATCAAATTTCTAATTCTAAGGTAATTCTTCTTTGCATAAGTGTACCACAGCGTTCATAGAGTATCCACACCTCATCAAAGTTTTGGAAAAGCCATTTTATTATCGACATTCGCTCAAAGTGGGGCTTAAATATTTTCAAATTCAAAAATGGGTGTCTAAAACTACCAACACAACAAAAATTGAAAATATTTTCAAACAAGAACACCGAAAAGGATTGACATTATCTTCTATATTTCAATCTACTACAACAACATTACGACTACGATCTTTAGTGCCGCCACAGCGAATTCCTAACATTGTATATTCAGAAAAATATATATATTCTCAACCCAAATATACATTGGTAAAGTGCTCAAAAATTTTAGATTGCGAAATATTCTTAATGTATTAGTTGATAGTGGAGATTATGTTTCCGAAGTGTGTCTGTTGATTTTACCATTGCGTTCATTTGAAACTATTTTGTGTGTTTGGTTGCAGTAAAAGTGGTGGTGAAATGACAGTGGTGTAGTATACTAAGATGTTGCGTCGATGATCAAAACAAAACACTCAAACACGAATTGATGAGAGAAACTTAACTATTAATTGATCATAGCAATAACATTACAGAAACACTCTCTAGAGTAGCACCCCTCTAAGCTCAACTCCCTTTGGTTATTTCTCACCCTCCTCACAAGTCTCGTGCACCTTGAGTGAATCCTAATAATGAAACGGTTTTTGATTATTTAATGAAGTGTGGAGAGTCCTATGAACCTTGTGGACACTCTTACAAAATGAAAGAGTACCCTTTAACTAGGGATGTGTGCATCAAATGGCTCATGGAATGTGTAAATGGGCGGCAAAACGTCCTTTAGCCTTTGTCACTCCGATGATCTTAGAAACGGTCTCCCTTCGACCAACTTTTCATAAATAAAATTTTATTATTTTAAATGTTCTTTTCCATCACCTTTATCATTATATATAAAGTGAAAACCTTATTTATCATTATATAATCTGTCTTAATCTGATTTAAAATGAGAGCGATACGAGCATTTTATTGAAATGATTTATTTTTTGACCAATTGAGGGTAAAATGGTCATGTATTTTGATGAACAAAATATTTTTCATCGAAACCAATTTGGTAGGAAAGTAGATTGGACAAGCTTTTTAACGGCTTAAACCACTCGCAAATCGGAGTTCGGGAGTGTCTAAGGCGCATTAATGTTGCATAACATGTCAAACTTTGTAGACTTGCTTTGGACACTCCCAAACTCCAATTTGCACATGGTTTGAACTGTTAGAAAGCTTGTCCAATTTACTTTCTATCCCAAGTAGTTTGGATAAAAAAATCATTTGTACATCAAAGAAAGTGACCATCTTACCCTCGATAGGTCAAAATAAGATTCATTCCGGTAAAACATGAGTATCTTTCTCATTTTAAATTGGATAAAGACCCATCATATATCAATGATAGTGTTTTTAAAGTAGTAAAAGATGGCGAAATTCAACCATAAATAAACTAGAAATAAGACCACTACAAAAATCATTGAATCCAAGCGAACCTCTTCTGTGTGGCACCCGCTTGAGCCTGTGGCCGGGCACTTTAGAGCAGCTTTTGGGGGTGGGGTGGTGCCCCAGCTTGTCTCAGGTGGTGGCTTTCAGCACACCTGGCTGGCAACAACTTTCAAGTAGGATCAGATCCATCGATAGAGCTTGATTGTTTGGGGGCTTTGAAAACCTTGCGCACAGTTCCTAATACATTTTCTTTATCTATCTCTCTTCACTCAAACCTCCTTCAAAATCTTAAACGAACAATCATTGAGCAGTTGACCAACGCCTTCCTAATCTACTTGCATGGAGCCTGAGGGACCTTATTTGCGAAAAAGGGCATGCAATACTATCCATGTCCAGTTCTTGACTCCTTTGGGTGTCCTGCACGCGGACTACGTTAAGTACATTGTTAGCGTACGTGTGGATGTTCGGAAAAAGTTTGAACCAACAATCAAGAACCCGAGCCGTACATTTTGGACGTATGGTCTCACCCACACGTACCCGACGTTGCTTAGCGTTCATTGCAAGACTTCTTCAACCAAGGGCGGAACCAGAAAATTATTCTATCCCGGGCTAACCAAATTATATATATATATACCAAAAAAATACAAACTTGTACATAAATATGCAAATGTTCAAAATAAACAAAAGAAAAGTACAAAAATGCACCTATTTAAGTTGTACCCTACAAAAAGGTACCCTATCGATTTCTGATATATTCACAGTTGGTTTTAAAAACGATGAAATTCCTCTCTTCTTTTTTTGTTGTTCCATTATAATTTAAATCTAAAAAAGAAAGATCGTCAGAATCAACATTTTAAAAGTTAAACACACCAGCCAATGCTTTGGACGAGTACTAAACTACTATTGGATCAATCAACAAATTCATCAAGTAAATATCTATATATATTATAGAATACTAAAACTCAGCCAGAGCCAGGATATAAATGCTTGTGCCTTCATGGGATACCTGGCTATCTCCTTTGGGTTCCAAATGCTTGTGCCTTCGTGGGATACCTCCGAGAAAAAGGTCTAATGCCACCTAAAGGTAAATCCCATTGAACACCACAAAACATGTGTATCTTGTGAATGAGTTGCATCTATTCGACCTCCGTATTGAAAAACATCCGTCTGAGTGACATCCCACATGCTAAGCTATACGAGAATGGCTTCCCCGAGGGAGAAGCAGAGGAGGCTTTCCAAGCTTCGGGTATCATATATCTTCGAAACATTCGAAGCTCTAGAACACAATGTTTTCGATGCAATCAAGCCAATGTTTCAACATGTGTACGCCGTTGGCCCCCTCCAAATGCTGCTCAACTTGGCTTCCACCGGCACTGGTGATCATCTTGAATCAGTTTCCTTCAATCAACGTGGGGACGAAATCCATTGCCTGAAATGGCTAGAATCCATGTGGAACCCAATTCAGTTGTATACATAAGCTTTGGTGATCTCACGGTCTTGACCCCACGACTACTATGTGAGTTTGCATGGGGCATTTGCAATAGCAACCAGCCATTTCTTTGGATGATTACACCAGATTTTGCCAAGGGTCAATTGGCAACTCTGCCACTTGAGATCTTGGAAAAGACTAAAGAAAGGGGTCTGATAGCCACATGGTGCCCCCAGGAGCAAGTTCTTGCCCACCCTTTAGTGGGAGTGTTCGTGAGTCATTTCAAGCCCATGTCACTACCACGAAAACCAAAAAAAAAAAAAAACTCTGTATGCAAAATTGAATCTAAGTAATTTTAGCCCAACCCACCATCCAAATGATTTCAGCTGGCAATACCTCGAATCGCGAGGCTTCCGTAAGTATTTTCTTATTATGCAGAGCACAGGTTGGTGTGCTTAAATTTGTACTGATTCAATTGATGCAGAGCACTGGCTAATTTGCTTATATTGGCTTAAAATGTTAGTTCTCACAATCTTACTCTTTTAGGTTTAAATATAATGGGACAAAAAAAATGGAACATTTTTTGAGATCCATTGATGTCAAAGAGTTTTTACAGGAGCTTTTTTTTTTTATTTTTATATATTGTGCATTTTAAAGACACAACTGCATTAACTCTTAATAAATAAATATCTGATGTCCTCACTCGTTACAATTTGGACATTCGCAATATGAGAGGTCAAGGGTATGATGGTGCTATCAATATGCGTGATGCATGAATTGGATTACAAGCCTTATTTCTTAGAAATTGACCGTATGTATATTATATACACTATTTTGCCCACGTCGATTTTTTTTTAGTAGCCCAGGGTAGAATCAAGTCCAGGTTCCGCCCTTGAGTCATTTTGGGACTAGCTCAATGCTTGAGAGCAATTGGGCTGGAGTGCCTATGATCGGTTGGCCGTATTTTGGTCATGACCATCAAGAGACGTGCCGATATAGCTGCAACTGATGGGGTATCGGGATGAAGATCAACGAGGACATGGAGAAGGAAGAAGTGGAATGTCCAGTTCGCGAGTTGATGGAGGGGGATGTGGGTAAAGCGATGAAGAGGAAGGCAATGGAGTGGAAGAAACTAGCAGTTGAGGCCAACAGTAAAGCCGGGTCAGCGGCGAAAAACTTTATTTAATTGTTCATTTGCATCGTCTTTCAATACAGTAAAAACCTTATTTATCATTGTATAATTGGTCTTAATCTGATTTAAAAGGAGAGGGATACGAACGTTTTACTGAAATAATTTGATTTTCGACCAATTGAGGGTAAACTGGTCATGTATTTTGATGTACAAATTATTTTTCTACAAAACCAATTTTGTAGGAAAAGTTGATTGAACAAGCTTTCTGGCAGTTAAAACCACGCGAAAATTGGAGTTCGGGAGTATCCGGGACACGTCCGCAAAGTTTGGTATGTTTTGCACCATTAATGCGCCACAGGCGCAATCCTATGCGCCCAGGCGCCGTTCAATGTGCCTCATGAACATGCACAACAAGTCCAACTTTGCGAACTTGCTCCGGATACTCTCAAACTCCAATTCGCGCGTGGTTTGAATCGTTAGAAAGCTTGTCCAATTTAGTTTTTAGATGAAGTAGTTCCTTTCAAAAATCATTTGTACATTAAAAATAAGTAACCATTTTACCCTTGATGGGTCAAAATATGATTCAATCCGGTAGAACACATGTATGTTTCTCATTTTAAATTGAATAAAAAACCCATTGTATATCAATAAATAGTGTTTCTAAAGCACTAAAGGATGGCAGAATCCAACCATAAATGTAATTGCGTTTCGGTCGTGAAAACTGGGTAGAAACAAGACAACTAAAAAAATAAGGCTGAAACACGTTTTATGTTTCATTTGGTAATCAAATTCCTAGTTCTAAGGTATTTCTACTTTGCTTAAGTGTTTCTCGGTGTTCATATAGTATCCGCACTTCGTCAAAGCGTAGAAAGAACCGTTTTATCATCGACACTTGAGGAATTCTTCGCTACCCCTTGAGTTCCCTTTGTTCTGCTTTTCAGCACTGTAATTCGTTTCTTCTTTCTGTTTTGGCTTGGGCCTTGTCTTGTACATGACAGATTTTCGTGTTAGACTCTCAAAGATATCCAACATCCCCTCGGTCCATGTTTTTTTGGTTTGTTTTTTCTTAAAGAAAAGCAACTTATCAAATCAAACTTGTACTAAAGCTCATTGAGTGGACTCATGTTGTGAGTCGAGGATCAAAACCAAACACTCATAGACGAATTGATGAGAGAAACTTAACTATTAGTGGATTATACACAATAGCATTACAAAAAAAACTCTCAAGAGGAGCACAACAAGCCCAATTTGGCGAACTTGCTCCGGACACTCCCGAACTCCAATTTGCATGTGGTTTGAACCATTAGAAAGCTTGTCCAATTCTGTTTCTAGATCAAGTAGTTCCTTTTAAAAATCATTTGTACATCAAAATAAGTGACCATGTACCCTTGATGAGTCAAATTATGATTCAATCCGGTAAAATGGATGTATGTTTCTCATTTTAAATTGGATCAAGACACTTTCTATATCAATAAATAGTGTTTCTAAAGTACTAAATGATGGTGGAATCCAACTATAAAAGTAATTGCATTTCGTTCATGAAACAAGTTAGAAACAAGACAACTATAGAAATCGTCGAAGCCACTAAGACTGAAACACGTTTTACGTTTCATTTGGTAATCAAATTCCCAATTTTAAGGTATTTCTACTTTGCTTAAGTGTTTCTTGGTGTTCATAGAGTATCCACATTTCATCAATGCATAGAAAGAACCGTTTCATCATCGACACTTCAGGAAGTCTTTGCTACCCCTTGAGTTCCCTTTGTTTTGCTTTTTAGCACTGTAATTCCTTTCTTCTTTCTGTTTTGGTTTGGGCCTTGCCTTGTACACGGCAAGTTTTCGTGTTAGACTCTTGAAGATATTCAACATCCCCTTGGTCCATGTTTTTTTGGTTTGTTTTTTCTTAATGAAAAGAAACTTACCAAATCAAACTTATAAAAAAATACATTGAGTGGACTCGTGTTGTGCGTCGAGGATCAAAACCAAACCCTCACACATGTATTGACGAGAGAAACTTAACTATTAGTGTAACATCCTGTATTTTCCTAAATATTAATTTTACTTTAGACAAAATAAAATAAAAATAAAAAAGTAAAAGAAAGGCATTCGGTGCCTTTGGAACTTGTAGTGCATGTAGTAGTGTGCATGTGTGTCTTGTAGAATTGGACGTGGAACACATAGGGTGAGTTGGTGGCTTTAAGACTTGATGACTAAGCATGTATTTGGTATATAGGTTAACTTTGAAACATTATGGTGGAAAGAAAACTGAAAATAATTGGCATATTTCAGAGAACAGAGCTAGACGTGTTATTAGTTCAATTTCGGTGGTGATGAAATTTTACTATCTCGCTGTTGGAGGTGTATCCTGTATGTCGCTATGGTCGCGATTTAAGGTACCGGGTAGTGTGCAATACATTCCTAGCTAAATCTCTTTGCAAAGAGTATTCTTTGATTCTTTCATATTTGTATTCATTTGATCTCTAAGTCCATTGATTCAGATATTGTCACTTCTTGTATCGTGACACAGAAAATGTTTGGCTGAAAGCCATGGAACAGATTGGTACGTGTATAAGCCCATCAGGTCACAGAAGTATGAAAGATGTATGATTGACTGTCCTACGGGGAGTCTGGAATGTTTATGGGCCCCAAGTGGCTATTCAGAGTTTGACCTGGGTGGTGCTTGGCATGTTATCGAAATGAGCCGGGTTTAAGGCTACAAATGAAAAACGTTCAGATTGATCCTAATTGATTTGCTATCCTCGTTTATTGAGCATAATCTTATTGATAGCCACGTTTATTGTCCTCGTATTGCATATACTACCCGGGCTTTTTATATTTTTCAGGTGCAGAGGAAATTAGTGAGGACCCGAGTTGGAGTATTTGAAAGATTTAGCTTTAGAAATCTGTAACGTTTTGGAGGTTTTTAGGCCCACCATGTATATTTATCTTGAGGGCTTGTAATTATTGGAGATGTATTATTTTTGAGGCAATGTGAAATTCGGGTCGTCACAATTAGTGGATCATATGCAATAACATTACAAAAAAAACTCTCAAGAGGAGCACCCCTCTGAGCTCGACTCCCTCAGGTTATCTCTCACCCTAACCACAAGTCTGCCTTTGGTGAATCCTAATGATGAAATAGTTTCTGATTAGTTAATGAAGTGTGGAGAGCTCTATGAACCAATTGACACTCTTGCAAAATGAAGGAGTACCCAAGAACTAGGGATGTATGAATTAAATGGAACTTAGAATGTGGAAATGGGCGCAGAAGCTTACTTCAACATTTGCCACTTCGATGATCTTTGAATCAATCTCCTTTTGACCAACTTTTCATATATAAAAATATCATTATTTTAATTGTTCGTTTCCATCATCTTTTAATACAGTGAAAATCTTATTTATCATTACATAATATGTCTTAATCCAATTTAAAATGAGAGTGATATGAGTGTTATACCGAAATGACTTATTTTTCAATCAATTGAGGGTAAAATGGTCATGTATTTTGATGAACAAAATATTTTTCATCAAAGCTGATTCAGTAGGAAAGTAGATTGGACAAGCTTTCTAACGGTTCAACTCACGCACAAATTAGAGTTTGGAAGCGTCCGGGGAAAGTCCGCAAAATTTGGTATGTTTTGCAGCATTAATGCGGCTCAGGCGCAATCCTATGCGCCCAGCAAGGGCAGTAGGCAATACGCAGTGCATCCATCATCTTCTGGCTATCCCTGATAGCTTTGCATTTTCCATTAGAGTGTTTGGAATCAAATGGAGCCTTTACTCAAATCTGCTATGCGCGTGCGCGCGGACATTCAGGAGATATACATATCTTCCGACATATATAGAAGGAAAATGCTAAAAACAGCCTCAGTTCCAGTTCTATGCCAAAGGATGATGATATGAATTATGATAGTGAAGGAAAAAAATATCCAATTCTAAAAAATAAAAGCAGATAAGATAGAAGCATTGAATCCCAATTTACTCGGAGGCATTAATGCCGACTCCCCAACTAAAGAAACCCTTGGGTGAGTAGAGAAGCTTCAAGGAATTCTCGGCTCCAAAAGAAAGAGGAAGCTCAACGGGAAATAACGGAAGGAACCCCCGCCCGAAGAGACCCTCAAATGTCGACCTCAGTACACAACGCGACTGGCCCCAACTTCTGTGGAGAGGCTGGTTACGGTGACTTGAAAAGGAAAAGTTAAGAGCCATGTGGTTGACGATTTCTTTGATGTTTACAGCCACTAGAATCGAAGCAAGCCTCATCTTTCCCAAAACCACACTTGTCAGAATGGACTCTTAGTGCAGTGTTCAGATGCGCCCGGGGCGCATTGAAGTGCGCCTGGGCGTATAGGATTGCGCCTGAGGCGCATTAATGCTCCAAAACATACCAAATTTTGCGGACTTGCCCCAAACACTCCCGAACTCCAATTTGCGCGTGGTTTGAACCATTAGAAATCTTGTCCAATCTACTTTCTAACCCAAGTAGTTTGTATCAAAAATCATATGTACATCAAAAGAAGTGACCATTTTGTCCTCGATGGGTAAAAATAAGATACATTTCGGTAAAACGCGTGTATGTTTCTCATTTTAAATTGGATCAAGACCCGTTATGTATCAATAAATAGTGTGTTTAAAGTACTAAAAGATGGTGGAATCCAACCATAAAGATATTTACATTTCGTTTATGAAAATTGGGCAGAAAAAAGACAACTACAAAAATCGTCGAAGCCAATAAGACTAAAACACATTCTACGCTTCATTTGGTAATCAAATTCCTAATTCTAATATAATTCTTCTTTGCATAAGTGTACCACAACGTTCATAGAGTATCCACACTTCATCAAAATTTTGGAAAAACCGTTTCATCATCAACATTCGCCCAAAGCGGGGCTTAAATATTTTCAAATTAAAAAATGGGTGTCTAAAACTATCAACACAAAAAAAATTGAGTATATTTCAAAACGAGAGCACTGAAAAGGATTGACAATATCTTTTATATTTCAATCTACTCCAACCCCATTACAACTACGATCTTTAGTGCCGCCACAACGAATTCCTAACATTGTATATTCAGGAAAATATATATATATTCTCAACCCGAATGCATCGGTAAAGTCCTTAAAATTTTTAGATTGCGAAATATTCTTAATGTATTAGTTGATAGTGGATATTATGTTTCCAAAGTGTGTCCATTGATTTTACCATTGCGTTCATTTGAAACTATTTTGTGCGTTTTGTTGTGGTGAAAGTGGTGTAGTATACTAAGATGTTGCATCTATGATCAAAATCAAACACTCACACACGAATTGATGAGAGAAACTTAACTATTAATTGATCATAGCAATAACATTACAGAAACACTCTCTGGAGTAGCACCCCTCTAAGCTCGACTCCCTTTGGTTATTTCTCACCCTCCCCACAAGTCTCGCGCTCCTTGAGGGAATCCTAATGATGAAACGGTTTTCGATTATTTAATGAAGTGTGGAGAGTCCTATGACCCTTGTGGACACTCTTACAGAATGAGAGAGTACCCTATAACTAGGGATGTGTGCATCAAATGGAACATAGAATGTGTAAATGGGCGGCAAAACGTCCTTTAGCCTTTGTCACTCAAATAATCTTAAAAACGGTCTCCCTTCAACCAATTTAAAAGGAGTATCTTTCTCATTTTAAATTGGATAAAGACCCATGACATATCAATAGATAGTGTTTTTAAAGTAGTAAAAGATGACGGAATCCAACCATAAATATACTAGAAAAAAGACCACTACAAAAATCATTGAAGCAAAGTGAACCTCTTCTGTGTGGCGTCCGCTTGGGCCGGTGGCTGGGCACTTGAGAGCAGCTTTTGGGGGTGGGGTGGTGCCCTAGCTTGTCTCAGGTGGTGGCTTTCGGCACACCTGGCTGGCGACGACTTTCAAGAAGGATCAGATCCATTGATAGAGCTTGTTTGTTTGGGGGTGGGGTGGTGCCCCAGCTTGTCTCTGGAACACGATATTTTCGATGCAATCAAGCCAATGTTTCAACATTTGTACGCCGTTGGCCCCTCCAAATGCTGCTCAACTCGGCTTCCACTGGCACCGGTGATCATCTCGAATCAGTTTCCTTCAATCAACGTGGGGACGAAATCCGTTGCCTGAAATGGCTAGACTCCATGGAACCCAATTCAGTTGTATACATAAGCTTTGGTGATCTTGCGGTCTTAACCCCGCGACAACTATGTGAGTTTGCTCAGCCATTTCTTTGGATGATTACACCAGATTTTGCCAAGGGCCAATTGGCAACTCTGCCACTTGAGTTCTTGGAAAAGACTAAAGAAAGGGGTCTGATAGCCATATGGTGCCACCAGGAGCAAGTTCTTGCCACCCTTCAATGCGAGTGTTCGTGAGTCATTTTGGGCTCAATGCTTGAGAGCATTTGTGCTAGAGTGCCTAGCTATGATCGGTTGGCCGTATTTTGGTCATGACCATCAAGTGACCTGCCGGTACAGCTGTAACCGATGGGGTATCGGGATGAAGATCACCAAGGATATGGAGAGGGAAGAAGTGGAAAGCCTAGTTCGCGAGTTGATGGAAGGAGACGAGGGTAAAGGAATGAAGAGGAAAGCTATGGAGTGGAAGAAACTTGCAGTTGAGGCCACCAGTAAAGGCGGGTCATTAGCGAAAAATTTCAACAACCTTTTGAAGGCATTATTAAGATCAAAAAACTTCATGGGTCATCAGATTCTCAGCTCCTTATAAGTTTGGTAGGTTAGGTTAGCCAATGTTACGTTTCTTTTCTTTTCCTATTGTGCTATGAACTGCTCAATTAGGTTGGTCTCTAGGGGATTAATGGAGGTGCAAGTAAACTGGCCACCCTAAAACATCAAAAAGTTAGGTTAGTCAATGATATGTATCCCTGTAATTATGAGTAATGAGTGTTCTTAATTTATTAGTCAGTTTGAGTTGTTCTAAGACTCCTTTCATAAGTATGGTTTCTGGTGCTTTTTTTAGCGATAAATGGAAATTGTCTCATTGTTGATGAAGGGCATCTAAAATGATTAAATGAACAACAACCAACACAGCCCAAACTGGAAACTGGTTCAGTTTTGCATTTTCAAATAAAAGAATCTATACTTCAGCTTTTACATAATCCCATGGGGTTGAACCGGTGGTCAAGGCCTAAGATTTAGAGGTTTTCTCTCTCCTACATTCCATGTTTGAAATCTCCTTGTGTTATCAACTCTTGTGGGATTAGTTCACACGGAGCTTTGTCGCAGTTTTAAGCATGCTACTGACAAGTGGATGATAAAATTAGACTCAGGAATTAGTCTAGGTTCACATCAGCAAAATTTGAGTTTAGGAGTATATAACTAGGTATACTCGATAATTGCATAAACCCCGATAGAGTTGACCAAAAATGAAGGAGAGAAAACTAAACTAATGGTAACAAGCAGAGGGTTCACATCGCATGACCAAGGATTGAGAACTGATTCTTGGACCAGAAAATATGTTAAGAAAATATGTACTCTGTATAAAAAAAGAGTGATTTTCGTACTTCCCAAATTGTTAACCGCACTCTCAAGGGGTGTTAGGAGTGCAAAAATCAACTCCATATTGATTTTCGTACTCTCCTTGGGAGTGCGGTTAACAAATGGGGAGTGCAAAAATGACTTAAAAAAACTAAAAATCAATCCAAGATAAATTTAGCCTTTGTCGCGAAAATGTACTTTAGCCTTTGTAGCGCCGATGATCATTAAATCGATCTCCCTTCAGCCAACTTGTCATAAATAAAACTTTATTGTTTTAATTGTTTGTTTGCATCGTCTTTCAATATAGTGAAAACCTTATTTATCATTATATAATTGGTCTTAATCTGATTTAAAATGAGAGCGATACGAGAGTTTTACTGAAATAATTTGATTTTTGACCAATTGAGGGTAAAATGGTCATGAATTTTGATGCACAAATTATTTTTCATCAAAACCAAATCGTAGGAAAATAGATTGGACAAGCTTTCTAAAGGTTCAAACCACGTGCAAATTGGAGTTCAGGAGTTTCCGGGGCAAGTACGCAAAATTTGGTATGTTTTGCAGCATTAATGTGCCTTAGGCGCAATCCTATGCGCCCCGGGTGCATCAAGAACATGCACAACAAGTCCAACTTTGTGAACTTGATCCGAACACTTCCAAACTCCAATTTTTATGTGGTTTGGACTGTTAGAAAGCTTGTCCAATTAACTTTCTAGACCAAGTAGTTCCAATAAAAATCATTTGTACATCAAAATTAGTGACCATTTTACCCTTGATGGGTCAAAATATGATTCATTCTAGTAAAACTTAACGCGTGTATGTTTCTCATTTTAAATTGGATCAAGACCCAATGTATATCAAAGAAAAAGTTTTTAAAGCACAAAAAGATGGCACAATCTAACCATAAAAAAAATTGCATTTCGTTCATGAAAACTAGGTAGAAACAAGACAACTTCAAAAATTATCAAAGCCACTAAGGATAAAACATGCTTTACGTTTCATTTGGTAATCAGTCTCCTAATTCTAAGGTATTTCTTCTTTGCTTAAGTGTTTTACAATGTTCATAAAGTATCCTAACTTCATCAAAGCGTAGAAAGAACCGTTTCATCATCAACACTTCAGGAAGTCTTCGCTACCCCTTGAGTTCCTTTTGTTCTGCTTTTTAGCACTGTAATCCCTTTCTTCTTTCTGTTTTGGTTTGGGGCCTCTCTTGTACCTGGCAGGTTTTTGTGTTAGACTCTCAAGGATATCCAATATCCCTTTGGTCCATATTTCTTGGTTTGTTTTTTTCTTAATGAAAAGCAACTTACCAAATCAAACTTGTACTAAAGCTCATTGAGTAGACTCATTTTGTGCGTCGAGGATCAAAACCAAACACTCACACATGAATTGACGAGAGAAGCTTAACTATTAGTGGAAAATAGCAATAACATTACCAAAAAAACTCTCAAGAAAAGCACCCCTCTGAGCTCGACTCCCTCAGGTTATCTCTCACCCTCACTATAAGTCTCACCTTGGGTGAATCCTGATGATGAAATGGTTTTTGATTAGTTAATGAAGTGTGGAGAGCTCTAGTAACCTTGTGGACACTCGTAATAAATGAAGGAGTACCCTAGAACTAGGGATGTATGAATCGAATGGAACTTGGAATTTGAGTTTAGGAGTATATAACTTGGTATCCTCAATAATTGCATACACCCCAATAGAGTAGAGAGAGAGAGAGAGAGTAATAGTAACAAGCAGAAGGTTCAGATCGCATGACCAAAGATTGAAAACTGAACTATTCTTGGACCAGAAAATTAATTAAGAAAATATATACTTTGTATAAAAAAAAGGGAGTGATTTTTACACTCCCCAATTGTTAACCACACTCTCAAAATTGTTACGGTAATAATATGGGGAGTGCTAAAATCACTCCCTGACTTTATCAAAAAAACGTACTTCAGCCTTTCTTGCTCCGATGATCATTGAATCGGCCTCCCTATCATCAATAAAATTTTATTCTTTTAATTGTCCATTTCCATCATCTTTCAATACAATGAAAACATTATTTATCATTATATAATTGGTCTTAATCCGATTTAAAATGAGAGCGATATGAGCATTTTACTAAAATAATTTGTTTTTCAACCAATTGAGGGTAAAATGGTCATGTATTATGATATGCAAATTACTTTCATCAAAAGCAGTTCAGTAGGAAAGTAGATTAGACAAGCTTTCTAACGGTCCAAACCACACGCAAATTGGAGTTCGGGAGTGCCCGGGGCATGTCCGCAAAATTTGGTATGTTTAGCACCATTAATGCGCCTTAGGCGCAATCCTATGCGAACTTGCCCCGGACACTCCCAAACTCCATTTTGCACGTGGTTTGAACCATTGGAAAGCTTGTCCAATTTAGTTTCTAGACAAAGTAGTTACTTTTAAAAATCATTTGTAAATCAAAATAAGTGACCATTTTACCCTTGATGGGTCAAAATATGATTCAATCCGGTAAAACTCATGTATGTTTGTCATTTTAAATTGGATCAAGACCCATTGTATATCAATAAATAGTATTTCTAAAGCACACAAGGGTGGCGGAATCCAACCATAAAAGTAATTGCATTTTGTGCATGAAAATTGGGTAGAAACAAGACAACTATAAAAATCATCGAAGCCACTAAAGTTGAAACACGTTTTACGTTTCATTTGGTAATCAAATTCCCAATTCTAAGGTATATCTTCTTTGCTTAAGTGTTTCACGGTGTTCATAGAGTATCCACACTTTATCAAAGCATAGAAAGAACCATTTCATCATCATCAACACTTCAAGAAGTCTTTGCTACCCCTTGAGTTCCCTTTGTTTTGCTTTTTAGCATTGTAATTCCTTTCTTCTTTCTGTTTTGGTTTAGTCCTTGTCTTGTACATGGCTGGTTTTTGTGTTAGACTCTCAAGGATATCCAATATCCCCTTAGACCATGTTTTTTGGTTTGTTTTTTCTTAATGAAAAGCAACTTACTAAAACAAACCTCTACTAAAGCTCATTGAGTGGACTCATGTTGTGCGTCGAGGATCAAAACCAAACACTCTGTCATGCCTCAAATCTGAGAGCATGACCGGTCATGCACCGTGAAGCAATCATGGGACACGAAGCCTAATTAAAAATATTTTTAACAACTTGAAACAAATAAAGAAAAACTGGATATTTTATTACAAAAAATGTGCGACACGAAACCAATATTTTTCTTAAGCAAATGACACGATATCCGATTTTCCAATCTCCAAATTCCACAATGAACTGCCAATAAATAAAAGTGCGGAAGCTAATAAATAAAAGTGCGGAAGCGGTTTGACACGATAAAAGAAATAAAAATGCAAACACCCTAGAGGTTCAATCACAAGGTCCCGACAACGCCGCAGAGTCCACTACAATGCTCCATGAACTAACCTGAAAAAAATGTGGAATAAATCCGTCAGCTGACGAGCTCAGTGAGTAGTTAAGCATGCTAAAGGTAAAGCGTACAACGTGGCATACATATAGACAAATGATAACCGAAAGCTCCAAGAAATGGTTCTCAATAGTGATGATTGATGGGTCAACGAATATCAATAACTAACTAAATAAGAAAGGACAAGGTGAATGGCCAACAAGTAGTACCAATGGCCTCGACAATTGATTAACTAATACCAGGATCAATAATCGAATCGCACTAATGGGCATTTACATCAAATAGTTTGCCAGATGATATTCAGAATGACCAACAACAATAATATGGAAATTCAAATCAAAGTGGGAACCATAATCACCAAGTACCAATTACCAAATGCCAAATATTTTCTCAAGGCTTTGCCCGTTGGATCCAACACCGTACTTAGAGTCACCTCAGGATGGCGCCTGGGACCTTTTTGCTAAGCCGATCCAGAATAGGGTCACAGGGTATTTCACAAGTCTTTTCCCTATCCGTTGAGCACTAGAGTTACAGGGTATTTCACAAGTCTTTTCCCTAGCGGCCAAAGTCACCACGATATCTCACGGGTCTTTTCCTTGGACTTAAATAAATATAAACATAGTCCATGGTCTTAAACACAAATAGAACAATGGCGAGCCGGAGGCACCTGCACCAGGATTATTCTCCGTGTTGTTGCAGAGTCACAATAATATTATGGAGTCAACGAATCGAAGACAGTAAAAGTAAGGGCAATCGATCAATCACAAATATTCTCAATTAACCTTGTATGCCAAAGGGTACGTCAGTTGTCAATAATTATGAGGGCAATGAATAAGATTAATTATCATCGGATCACAAGAAATGACGAAATATCAAGAATAGATTGGCTCAAGAGGATTCCAAAAAAGGGATCACATGCTTAACCACTCACCTCGATTCCGAACGAATGCTACCAAATACGAAGCGTGATACTAATCAGCTATTCTAAATCACAAATAAAAGAAACATATAAAACTGTAAGTATGTATAACTATTAATCTAAGTTATGATGACTATGCAATTAAATCTAACACTTACACCTCCATTTCCCCTACACCTGCATGCACACACACGGCACCCATACAGCACCTCTCTCTCTCTCTCTCTCTCTCTCTCTCTCTCTCTCTCTCTCTCCACGCCACCAAGAAAACCCATTGATCTTCCTCAAGCAACACACCAAGAAAACCCATGTTCCATTATATGAATATAGCATCAATTAATTTCAAAGAGGAGTGATCAGGAGACTTACCAACCCAAAACTCACGATGGAACCCTCCCAATTAACGTCGGCTCGATATTTATGTCTATCTCGTTCTCTAACTCTTTCTCACAGCACCCCTTAGAAAATAAACTAACCCTAGGTCTCTCCAACTTATATACAAATACACGCCCACTCTCCTAATCGGGCCCATCATTAATTACCAAGATTAAGCGTGACTCAACGATAAAATAAGTGGTCCAAAATATAACATACACATTACTCCACATAACACAAAATATGAGTTATCTGAGTTTATTTATTTTTATTTATTTTTTAATCAGAAAGAAGTTTTGGAAAAAGAGAAATGAAATAAATGAATTATTTTTGTCAAAAATATTTTTTTTTTTTTTTACCTGAAAAAGTGGGATGTCACACACTCACTCATGAATTGAGAGAAACTTAACTATTAATGGATCAAATGCAATAACATTACAAAAAAAAACTCTCAAGAGGAGCACCCTTCTGAACTCGACTCCCTCAGCTAGTTACCTTTCACCCTCACCACAAGTCTTGCCTTGGATGAATCCTAATGATGAAACAGTTTCTAATTATTTAACAAAGTACGGAGCGCTCTATTGACCTTGTGGACACTCTTAAAAATGAAGTTGTACCCTAGAACTAGCCACTAGGAATGTATGAATCGAATGGAACTTAGAATGTGGAAATGGGAGCGGAAACATACTTTAGCATTTGTCGCTTCGATGATCTCTAAATCAATCTCCTATTGACCAACTTTTAATCAAAAAAAATATCATCATTTTAATAGTTCGTTTCCATCATCTTTTAAGACAGTGAAAACCTTATTTATCAGTATATAATTTGTCTTAATCCAATTTAAAATGAGAGCAATACGAGTGTTATACTGAAATGACTTATTTTTCGATCAATTAAGGGTAACATGGTCATGTATTTTGATGTACAAAATATTTTTCATCAAAACTGATTCAATAGGAAAGAAATTGGACAAGTTTCCTAACGGTTCAAACCACGCGCAAATTGGAGTTCAGGAGCGTCCGGAGCAAGTCCGCAAAAATTTGGTATGTTTTGCAGCATTAATGCGCCTCAGGCCCAATCCTATGCGCCCAACAAGGGCAGTAGGCAATACGCAGTGCATCCACCATCTTCTTTTGCAAAATCATGATTTTTGCTTCCGAGAATAAGAAGATTGGGCAGAGGAGGCTTTCCAAGCTTCGGGTATCATCTTCGAAACATTCGAAGCTCAGGAACACAATGTTTTCGATGCGATCAAGCCCATGTTTCAACACGTGTATGCCGTTGGCCCCCTCCAAATGCGGCTCAACTATGTTTCCTTCAATCAATGCGGGGATGGAATCCGTTGCCTGGAATGGCTCGACTCCATGAAACCGAATTCAGTTGTATACATAAGCTTTGGTGATCTTGCGGTCATGACCCCACAGCAACTATGTGAGTTTGCTTGGGGCATTTGCAATAGAAACAAGCCATTTCTTTGGATAATTACACCAGATTTCGCCAAGGGCCAATTGGCAACTCTGCCACTCGAGTTATTGAAAAAGACTAAAGAAAGGGGGTCTGATAGCGACATGGAGCCCCCATGAACAAGCTCCTGCCCACCCTTCAGTTGGAGTGTTTGTGAGTCATTTTGGGACTAGCTCAATGCTTGAGAGCATTTGGGCTGGAGTGCCTATGATAGGTTGGCCTAGTTCGCGAGTTGATGGAGGGAAACGAGGGTAAAGCTATGAAGAGGAAGGCGATGGAGTGGAAGAAACTAGCAGTTGAGGCCACCAGTAAGGCAGGTCATCAGCGAAAAATTTCAACAACCTTTTGAAGGCATTATCAATATCACAAAACTTCATGGGTCATTAGATTCTCAGCTCCTTATAATAAGTTTGGTAGGTTAGGTTAGTCAATGTTATGGTTCTTTTCTTTTACTGTCGTGCTATGAACTGCTCAATTAGGTTGGTCTCCAAGGGATTAATGGAGGTGCACATAAATTGGCCTGAAACATCGAAAGGTTACATCAAAAGGTTAGGTTAGTCAATGATATGTATCCCTGTAACTATGAGTAATGAGTGTTCTTAATTTATTTTATTGGTACAATACTTGTAAGTTTGAATTGTTCTTTGACTCCTTTCATAAGTATGGTTTCTGGTGCTTTTATTGGCAATAAAAGGAAATTGCCTCATTGTTGATGAAGGTCATCTGAAATTATTTAAATGAACAACAATCAACACAGCCCAAAGTGGAAACTAGGTTCAGTTTTTGGATTATTGAATTGTTATAACTTTTGCATTTACTGATAAAATTACCATACCTCAATTGTTAGTATATCATCATAATCCCATCGGGTTGAACCTGAGGTCAAGACTTGAGATTTATAGGTTTACTCTCTCCTACAATTCGTGTTCGAAATCTTCTTGTGTTATCAACTCTTGTGGGATTAGTTCATACAAAGCTTGGTCATGGTTTTAAGTAGGCTCCTCACAAGTGGACGGTTAAATAAGACTCAGGAATTAATCTGGGTTCACATCAGCAAAATTTAAGTTTAGGAGTGTATAACTTGGTATACTCGATAATTGCATACACCCCAATACAGTTGACCAAGAATGAGAGAGAGAGAGAGAGAGAGAGGGGGAGGGAGAGAGAGAGAGAGAGAGAACAAAACTAATAGTAACAAGTGGAGGGTTCAGATCGCATGACCAAAGATTGAGAACTGATCTATTCTTTGACCAGAAAATTAATTAAGAAAATATGGACTCTGTATAAAAAAGGGAGTGATTTTTGCACTCCCCAAATCGTTAACCGTACTCTGAAATTTGTTACGGTAAACATTTTGGGGAGTGCTAAAATCACTCCCTGACTTTAGCACAAAAACGTAATTTAGCCTTTCTTGCTCGGATGATCATTGAATCGGCCTCCCTTCGACCAACTTTCATAAATAAAATTTGATTCTTTTAATTGTCCATTTCCATCATCTTTCAATACAATGAAAACATTATTTATCATTATATAATTGGTCTTAATCCGATTTAAAATGAGAGCGATATGAGCGTTTTACTAAAATAATTTTTTTTCAATCAATTGAGGGTAAAATGGTCATGAATTTTGATATTCAAATTATTTTTCATCGAAACCAGTTCAGTAGGAAAGTAGATTGGACAAAAGCTTTCTAACGGTCTGAACCACGCGCAAATTGGAGTTCGGGAGTGTCTGGGGCAAGTCCCCAAAATTTGGTATGTTTTGCACCATTAATACGCCCCGGGCGCATCATGAACATGCACAATAGGTCCAACTTTTGCGAACTTGCCCCGGACACTCCTGAACTCCATTTTGCACATGGTTTGAACCGTTAGAAAGCTTGTCCAATTTAGTTTCTAGACGAAGTAGTTCCATTTAAACATCATTTGTAAATCAAAATTAGTGAGCATTTTACCCTTGATGAGTCAAAATATGATTCAATCCGGTAAAACGCATGTATGTTTCTCATTTTAAATTGGATCAAGACCCATTGTATATCAATAAATAGTATTTCTAAAGCACTAAAGGGTGGCGGAATCCAACCATAAGAGTAATTGCATTTTGTTCATGAAAATTAGGTAGAAACAAGACAACTATAAAAATCGTTGAAGCCACTAAAGTTGAAACACGTTTTACATTTCATTTGGTAATCAAATATCTGATTCTTTGCTTAAGTGTTTCACGGTGTTCATAGAATATCCACACTAAATCAAAGCGTAGAAAGAACCGTTTCATCATCATCGACACTTCAAGAATCTTTGCTACCCCTTGAGTTCCCTTTGTTTTGCTTTTTAGCACTGTAATTCCTTTCTTCTTTCTGTTTTGGTTTGGGCCTTGTCTTGTACAAGGCAGATTTTTGTGTTAGACTCTCAAGGATATCCAATATCCCCTTGGACCATTTTTTTGGTTTTGTTTTTTCTTAATGAAAAGCAACTTACTAAAACAAACCTTTACTAAAGCTCATTGAGTGGACTCGTGTTGTGCGTCGAGGATCAAAACCAAACACTCACACACGAATTGAGAGAAACTTAACTATTCATGGATCAAACGCAATAACATTACAAAAAAAAACTCTCAAGAGGAGTACCCCTCTAAACTTGACTCCCTCTACTGGTTATCTCTCATCCTCGCCACAAGTCTTGCCTTGGATGAGTCCTAATGATGAAACGGTTTCTAATTATTTAATGAAGTACGGAGAGCTCTATGAACCATGTGGACACTCTTACAAAATGATTGAGTACCCTAGAACTAACCACTAGGGATGTATGAATCGAATTGAACTTAGAATGTGGGAATGAGCACGGAAACATACTTTAGCATTTGTTGCTTCAATGATCTCTCAATCGATCTCCTTTTGACCAACTTTTCAAAAAAAAAAATCATTATTTTAATTGTGCATTTCCATCATCTTTTAATACAGTGAAAACCTTATTTATCAGTATATAATTTGTCTTAATCCGATTTAAAATGAGAGCAATACGAGTGTTATACTAAAATGACTTATTTTTCGATCAATCCAATTTAAAATGAGAGCAATAAGAGTGTTATACTGAAATGACTTATTTTTCGATCAATTGAGGGTAAAATTGTCATGTATTTTGATGTACAAAATATTTTTCATCAAAACTGATTCAATAGGAAAGTAGATTGGACAAGCTTTCTAAAAGTTCAAACCATGCGCAATTTGGAATACAGGAGCGTCCGGGGCAAGTCCAATAAGTTTTGTATGTTTTACAGCATTAATGCGACTCAGGCGCAATCCTACGCACCCAGCAAGGGCAGTAGGCAATACGCAGTGCATCCACCATCTTCTTTTGCAAAATCATGAATTTTGCTTCTGAGAATAAGCAGATTGGGCAGAGGAGGCTTTCCAAGCTTCGGGTATCATCTTCGAAACATTCGAGGCTCTGGAACACGATGTTTTCCATGCGATCAAGCCCATGTTTCAACACGTTTATGCCGTTGCCCCTCCAAATGCTGTTCAACTCGGCTTCCACTGGCACCGGTGATCATCTCGAATCAGTTTCCTTCAATCAACGTGGGGACGGAATCCGTTGCCTGGAATGGCTCGACTCCATCAAACCCAATTCAGTTGTATACATAAGCTTTGGTGATCTTGCGGTCATGACCCCGCAGCAACAATGTGAGTTTGCTTGGGGAACTTGCAATAGAAACCAGCCATTTCTTTGGATAATTACAACAGATTTCGCCAAGGGCCAATTGGCAACTCTGCCACTTGAGTTCTTGAAAAAGACTAAAGAAAGGGGTCTGATAGCCACATGGAGCCCCCAGGAGCAAGTTCTTGCCCACCCTTCAGTCGGAGTGTTTGTGAGTCATTTTGGGACTAGCTCAATGCTTGAGAGCATTTGGGCTGGAGTGCCTATGATCGGTTGGCCGTATTTTGGTCATGACCATCAAGAGACCTGCCGGTATAGCTGTAACCGATGGGGTATCGGGATGAAGATCAATGAGGATATGGAGGGGGAAGAAGTGGAAAGCCTAGTTCGCGAGTTGATGGAGGGGGACGTGGGTAAAGCGATGAAGAGGAAGGCAAGGGAGTGGAAGAAACTAGCAGTTGAGGCCAACAGTAAAGGCGAGTCATCGGCAAAAAACCTTATTTAATTGTTCATTTGCTTCGTCTTTCAATACAGTAAAAACCTTATTTATCATTGTATAATTGGTCTTAATCTAATTTAAAAGGAGAGCGATATGAACGTTTTACAGAAATAATTTGATTTTCGACCAATTGAGGGTAATATGGTCATGTATTTTCATGTACAAATTATTTTTTGACGAAACTAATTCGGTAGGAAAAGTTGATTGAACAAGCTTTCTAATGGTTCAAACCACGCTCAAATTGGAGTTCAAGAGTGTCCGGAGCACGTCCGCAAAGTTTGGTATGTTTTGCTCCATTAATGCGCCTCAGGCGCAATCCTATGTGCCCAGGTGCCTTTCAATGCGCCCTAGGCGCATCATGAACATGTACAGCAAGTCCAACTTTGCGAACTTTCTCCGGACTCTTCCAAACTCCAATTCGCACGTGGTTTGAACCGTTAGAAAGCTTTTTTCCAATTTAGTTTCTAGATGAAGTAGTTCCTTTTAAAAATCATTGTACATCAAAATAAGTGACCATTTTACCCTTGATGGGTCAAAATATGATTCAATCCGGTAAAACGCATGTATGTTTCTCATTTTAAATTGGATAAAAAACCCAATTGTATATCAATAAATAGTGTTTCTAAAGCACTAAAGTATGGCGGAATCCAATGATAAATGTAATTGCATTTCGTTCGTGAAAACTAGGTGGAAACAAGACAACTAAAAAAATCACCAAAGCCATTAAGGCTAAAACACGTTTTACATTTCATTTGGTAATCAAATTCATAATTCTAAGGTATTTCTACTTTTCTTAAGTGTTTCTCGGTGTTCATAGAGTATCCACACTTCATCAAAGCATAGAAAGAACTGTTTGATCATCGAAACTTCAGGAAGTCTTTGCTACCTCTTGAGTTCCCTTTGTTCTGCTTTTCAGCACTGTAATTCGTTTCTTCTTTTTGTTTTGGCTTGGGCCTTGTCTTGTGCATGGCAGATTTTCATGTTAGACTCTCGAAGATATTCAACATCCCCTTGGTCAATGTTTTTTTTGTTTGTTTTTTCTTAATGAAAAGCAACTTACCAAATCAAACTTGTACTGAAGCTCATTGAGTGGACTCGTGTTGTGCGTCGAGGATCAAAACCAAACACTCACACACAAGTTGACAAGGGAAATTTAACTATTAGTGGATCATACACAATAACATTACATAAAAAACTATCAAGAGTAGCAGCCCTCGGAGCTCGACTCCCTCAGTTGGTTATCTCTCACCCTCACCACAAGTCTTGCCTTGGATGAATATTAATGATAAAATGGTTTCTAATTATTTAATGAAGTACGGAGAGCTCTATGAACCTTGTGGACACTCTTACAAAATGAAGGAGTACCCTAGAACTTGCCACTAGGGATGTATGAATCCAATGGAACTTAGAATTGGTCCATTGCTTGTATCTGTAAGAATGTTGCCGAAAACTTCTTTTGCACAATCATGTATTTTGCTTCTGGGAATAAGAAGATTGGGTAGAGGAGGCTTTCCAAGCTTCGGTTTTCATCTTCGAAACATTCGAAGCTCTGGAACACGATGTTTTCGATGCGATCAAGCCCATGTTTCAACACGTGTATGCCGTTGGCCCCCAACAAATGCGGCTCAACTCGGCTTCCACTGGCACCGGTGATCATCTCGAATCAGTTTCCTTCATCAACGCGGGGACGGAATCCGTTGCCTGGAATGGCTCGACTCCATCAAACACAATTCAGTTGTATACATAAGCTTTGGTGATCTTGCGGTCATGACCCCGCAGCAACTATGTGAGTTTGCTTGGGGCATTTGCAATAGAAACCAGCCATTTCTTTGGATAATTACACCAGATTTCACCAAGGGCCAATTGGCAACTCTGCCACTCGAGTTCTTGAAAAAGACTAAAGAAAGGGGTCTGATAGCCACATGGAGCCCCCAGGAGCAAGCTCTTGCCCACCCTTCAATCGGAGTGTTTGTGAGTCATTTTGGGACTAGCTCAATGCTTGCAAGCATTTGTGCTGGAGTGCCTATGATCGGTTGGCCGTATTTTGGTCCTGACCATCAAGAGACCTGTCGATATAGCTGTAACAGATGGGGTATCGGGATGAAGATCAACGAGGATATGGAGAGGGAAGAAGTGGAAAGTCTGGTTCGCGAGTTGATGGAGGGGATGTGGGTAAAGCGTTGAAGAGGAAGGCAATGGAGTGGAAGAAACTAGCAGTTGAGGCCAACAGTAAAGGCGGGTCATCGGCGAAAAATTTCAAAAACCTTTTGAAGGCAATATCAAGATCACAAAACTTTATGGGTCATCAGATTCTCAACTCCTTACAAGTTTGGAAGGTTAGGTTAGGTTAGGTTAGTTAATGTTATGGTTCTTTTCTTTTCCCTTCGTGCTATGAACTGCTAAATTAGGTTGGTCTCTAGGGAATTAATAGAGGAGCATGTAAATTGGCCACCCTGCTGAAACATCAAAAGGTTAGGTTAAGTCAATGATATGTATCCCCTTTCTTTAGTAAGTTTTTCCTGTTAGTTATTCTACCAGTTTCAAAGCGGAAGTTACGGAGTTTGGCAATTGATTCAAGGCTCCGGATGTAAGCAAGTTGTCGCAATTGAACTCTATGTTGATGAAGGTGAGATGCGGAAGCCGAATGAGTTGAGAATGTTTGCCAGTTTAAGCATTGGCTTGATGTGGTCTTGAATTGGGTAAGGGATGCACAGGACATGAGGCTTGTTAGAGTTCATTCTGCTCACTGTGGAAGAAGAAGCCATAGCTGTTTTCTCACTCCTATTCCTAGCTAGCTAGCTACCCGAGTGCAGCACAAAGAAATGTTTGCCTAGTTTTAGTTTCGATAGCACGTTAGTTGTGCATTTATATCCTGGCTCTGGCTGAGTTTTAGTATTCTATAGTATATATAGATATTTACTTGATTAATTTGTTGATTGATCCAGTAGTAGTTAAGTACTCGTCCAGAGCACTGGCCGGTGTGTTTAAATTTTAAAATGTTGATTCTTGCGATCTTACTTTTTTAGGTTTAAGTTATAATGGAATAAGAAAAAAATAAGAGGAATTTTATCGTTCTTCAAACCAACTGTGAATATATCAGAAATTCATAGGGTACGTTTTTGTTGGGTACAACTTAAAGAGGTATGTTTTTGTACTTTTGTTTATTTTGAACATTTGCATATTATGTAGAAGTTTGTATCTTTTTTGTTTATATATATATATATATATATATAGGGCCCTTCAGTTGCGGGCGTCCGCAGTTAAGGAAAATGCAGACTTTGCTCCGCAGCCATTGGATCTCATCCAACGGCTCTGATAAAAGGGGATAACTCACGGGTAAAATATAGGGGTCGGGTCGGGTGAAACTGGTCTCGGTCACACCAGCTCCCACACACGCAAATCCTTTTGTTCCTAGCTTCCAGAGTACGCTTCAAACGGAGAGAGAGAAGAGGGCGATTGAGTGAGACGACGATGAACAGACCGACAAATGGAACATGAAGAAGATGAAATCGACCACGAAGACCACGAAGGTATCTCTCTCTCTCTCTCTCTCTCTCTCTCTCTCTCTCTCTCTCTCTCTCTCTCTCTCTCTCTCTCTCTCTCTCTCTCTCTCTCTCTCTCTCTCTCTCTCCCCTCTCGATTTTCAACAAGCAGAAACCATAACTCGAATTTTTTTTTCTCCTGTAATACCAGATACACGAAGCTATCTCTCGATCTTGTGAAGGAGAACACAAAACACTACCAGATTAGGGCTCCATTTCAAGGTATCTTACTCTCTCGATTTGGATCTGGTTTTTTTTATTTTTCAGAAAATGTAACTCGGAAAAAAAAGAAAGAAACAGAGTTCTAAAATGCCCATTTGTTGAGGCTTGTTATCTGGTTTTGAATCTTTTTTTTTCGAGAATGGGTATTTTAGAAGCTCTCTCGGTTTGGATCTTCCCTTCTTTTCTTTTCTTTTTTCAGAAAATGTAACTCGAAAAAAAAAACAGAGTTCTAAAACACCCATTTTCTTGGACTATTGGAGTTAGGGTTTGTTTGATTTACCAGAAAATGGCACAGAAATTAGGGTTGTGATATTGGGTTAGGGTTTGTGTATTATTTTTCCGAGTTATGGTTTTTTACAAGTTAAATTTTCTAAAAATTGAAAGTTCTGTTGTAGAAAATCAGTTCAAGTGAGGGCAAAGAACACAGTAATTTTTTTTTTGATAAGCAAGAACAGAACACTGTAGTTAACTGCCCAATTGTTGGCATTTGGTTCATGCTGTTGATAAAAGTAATTTTGCTAGAGTGATTGTGGTGGAACGGTAGTCCTTCGAAGGCAAACAATATTCATACAACTGTTATTAACTGCCCAATTGTTGTTTCCTAGCTTTTCGAAAAGTTGGTTTTTGATATGAAACAGTAGATGAGTAAATTGATATTCTGTCAGCTCTTTGGTAGTTCATTTTTCCACTTTTGATTGTTTATAGTCTTCAATTATGTGATTTCCCCCTCATTTTATAATGCAGTGTTTGGAAAATTTGGAAGAAATGGACGTAGTATCACCATTACCATCTGAAATGTGTCAATCATCTGCCAATTCTTCCCAAAAATGTTACATTCCTCAAGTTAAGAATGACGTGATACCGAAAATTAATCAAGAGTTTGTCAATTTAGACGCCGTTCATAAGTTTTACAACAATTATGGTAAAGAATCAGGATTTGGTACGCGAGAACATTCTAGCAGGAAGAATGGGGATAAAGAAGTCATTAGGAAAGAGTATGTGTGCTGTAAACAAGGCTACTCGGTGCCCAAAAAACCTGTACAAATTAATGGATCCTCCAAACGGCGTCGGGGGATAATTAGAGAGGGTTGTGGTGCGAAATTGGCAGTTGTGGGATCAAAGTCCGGTGACAAGTATGTTGTCTCCCAATTTGTTGAGGCACATAACCACCCTCTTACGTCTCCAAGGAGGACACATTTGTTGCGATCTCATTGCAAAGTGACAGCTACCAAAAGAGCTTTGGCAGAACAACTATCACAAGCAAATGTGCCAACTTCCCAACAAATGAGTATTTTCGAGGTGCAATCCGGAGGTTTGGAAAATATTGTGTTCGGACTGCAAGATCTCTATAACACTCAAAGGGATATAAGGACTACGTTACTAGGGCAGGACACCGATATGTTGTAGTTGGGGAACCATCTCACCCCCAAAAGCTGCTCTAATGTGCCCGGCCACCGGCCCAAGCATTGGCCATACAAAAGAGGGTCGTTTGGCTTCAACAATTTTTGTAGTGGTCTTGTTTCTAGTACATTTATGGTTGGATTTCGCCATCTTTTACTACTTTAAAAATACTATCTATTGATATGTGATGGGTCTTTATCCAATTTAAAATGAGAAAGATAATCATGTTTTACCGGAATGAATCTTATTTTGACCCATCGAGGGTTAGATGGTCACTTCCTTTGATGTACAAATGATTTTTAATCCAAACTACTTGGGATAGAAAGTAAATTGGACAAGCTTTCTAATGGTTTAAACCACATGCAAATTGGAGTTCGGGAGTATCCAGAGCAAGTCCGCAAAGTTTGACATGTTATGCAACATTAATGCGCCTCAGGCGCAATCCTATGCACCTAGGCGCACTTCAATGCGAGGCCCGTGCGCATCCTGAACACTGCAAACAAGTCCAACTTTGTGAACTTGGCCCAGACACTCCTGAACTCTGATTTGTGAGTGGTTTGAACCGTTAAAAAGCTTGTCCAATCTATTTTCCTACCGAATTGGTTTCGATGAAAAATATTTTGTGCATCAAAATACATTACCATTTTACCCTATTGGTCAAAAAATAAATCATTTCAGTCAAATACTCATATCCCTCTCATTTTAAATCGGATTAAGATAGATTATATAATGATAAATAAGGTTTTCACTTTATTAAAAGATGATGGAAACAAACAATTAAAATAATGAAATTTTATTTATGAAAAATTGGTCGAAGGGCCATTTCTAAGATTATCGGAGTGACAAAGGCTAAAGGACGTTTTGCCACCCATTTACACATTCTATGTTCCATTTGATGCACACATCCCAAGTTATAGGGTACTTTCTCATTCTGTAAGAGTGTCCACAAGGTTCATAGGACTATTCACACTTCATTAATTAATCGAAAACCATTTCATGATTCACTCAAGGCACGCAAGACTTGTGGGGAGGGTGAGAAATAACCGGAGGGAGTCGAGCTCAGAGGGGTGCTACTCTAGAGAGTGTTTCTGTAATGTTATTGCTATGATCAATTAATAGTTAAGTTTCTCTCATCAATTTGTGTGTGAGTGTTTGGTTTTGATCATCGATGCAACACCTTAGTATACTACACCATCGTCACTTCACTGCAACCAAACACACAAAATAGTTTCAAATGAACGCAATGGTAAAATCAACGGACACACTTCGGAAACATTATCTCCACTATCAACTAATACATTAAGAATATTTCGCAATCTAAAACTTTTGAGGACTTTACCAATGTATTCGGGTTGAGAATATATATATATATATTTTCTTGAATACACAATGTTAGGAATTCGTTGTGGCAGCACTAAAGATCATAGTTCTAATGTGGTTGCAGTAGATTGAAATATAGAAGATACTGTCAATCCTTTTTGGTGCTCTCGTTTGGAAATATTTTTAATTTTTGTTGTGTTGATAGTTTTAGACACCCATTTTTTAATGAGAAAATGACGGCCCAGGACGTGTTTTGATAATTAATACCCTCCAATGACATGCTAAGAATAAATTTTAATGCTGAAAATGTCCTTGACAGGTATTAATTATCAAAACAAGTCATTGGCCGTCATTTTCCCTTTTTTAATATGAAAATATTTAAGCCCCGCTTTGGGCGAATGTCGATGATGAAACTGTATTTCCTAAACTTTGATGAAGTGTGGATACTCTATGAACGTTGTGGTATGCTTATGCAAAGAAGAATTACCTTAAATTAGGAATTTGATTATCAAATGAAGCGTAGAACGTGTTTTAGTCTTAGTGACTTCGACAATTTTTGTAGTTGTCTTGTTTCTACCCAATTTTCATAAACAAAACGTAAGTATCTTTGTGGTTGGATTACGCCATCTTTTAGTACTTTATAAACAATATTTATTAATGGGTCTTGATCCAATTTAAAATGAGAAACACACACATGTTTTACCGAAATGTATCTTATTTTTACCCATTGAGGATAAAATGGTCACTTCTTTTGATGTACAGTTATTGTTGATACAAACTACTTGGGTTCAAAGTAGATTGAACAAGCTTTCTAATGGTTCAAACCACGCGCAAATTGGAGTTCGGGAGTATTTAGGGCAAGTCCACAAAATTTGATATGTTTAGGAGCATTAAAGCGCCTCAGGCGCAATCCTATACGCCCAGGGGCACTTCAATGCGCCCCGGGCGCATCTGAACACTGCACTACAAGTTCATTCTGACAAGTGTGGCTTTGGGAAAGATGAGGCTCGCTTCGCTTCTGGTGGCCTTAAACATCAAAGAAATCCTCAACCACATGGCTCTTAACTTTTCCTTTTCAAGTCACTGTAACCAGCCTCTCCACAGAAGTTGGGGCCAGTCGCGTTGTGTATTGAGGTCGACATTTGAGGGTCTCTTCGGGCGAGGGTTCTTTCGGTTATTTCCCGTTGACCTTCCTCTTTCTTCTGGAGCCGAGGATTTCTTGAAGCTTCTCCACTCGCGCAAGGGTTTCTTTATTTGGGGAGTCGGTGTTAATGCCTCCGAATAAATTGGGATGCAATGCTTCTATCTTATCTGCTTTTATTTTTTGGATTTGGATCTTTTTTTTCCATCAGTATCATAATTCATATTATCATCCTTTGGCATAGAACTGAAACTGAGGCTGTTTTTAGCATTTTCCTTATAAATGTCAAAAGATATGTATATCTCATGGGTGTCCGCGCGCACGAGCATAGCAGATTTGAGTAAAGGCTCCATTTGATACCAAACACTCCAATGGAAAATGCAAAGCTATCAGGGATAGGCAGAAGATGACGGATGCACTGCGTATTGCCTACTGCCCTTGTTGGGCGCATAGGATTGCGCCTGAGGCGCATTAATGGTGCAAAACATACCAAATTTTACGGACTTGTCCCGGACGCTCCCAAACTTCAATTTGCGTGTGGTTGAACCATTAGAAAGCTTATCCAATCTACTTTCCTACTCAATCAGCTTTGATGAAAAATATTATGTTCATCAAAATACACGACCATTTTACCCTCAATTGATTGAAAAATAAGTCATTTCGGTATAACACTCGTATCGCTCTCATTTTAAATCGAATTAAGACAAATTCTACAATGATAAATAAGGTTCTCACTGTATTAAAAGATGATGGAAATGAACAATTAAAATAGTGATATTTTATTTTTGAAAAGTTGGTCAAAAGGAGATCGATTCAAAGATTATCGAAGCGACAAATGCTAAAGTATGTTTATGTGCCCATTTCCACATTCCAAGTGCCATTCGATTCATACATCCCTAGTTCTACGGTACTCCTTCATTTATTAAGAGTGTCCACAAGGTTAATAGAGCTCTCGACACTTTATTAACTAATTAGAAACCATCTCATCATCAGGATTCACCCGAGTTGAGACTTATAGTGAGGGTGAGAGATAACCTGAGGGAGTCGAGCTCAGAGGGGTGCTCTTCTTGAGAATTTTTTTTTTTTTTTTTTGTAATGTTATTGCGTATGATCCACTAATAGTTAAGCTTCTCTCGTCAATTCATGTTTGAGTGTTTGGTTTTGATCCTCGACACACAACACGAGTCCACTCAATGAGTTTTAGTACAAGTTTGATTTGGTAAAAAGCAGAACAAAGGGAACTCAAGGGGTAGCAAAGACTTCCTGAAGTGTCAATGATGAAATGGTTCTTTCTACGCATTGATGAAATGTGGATACTCTATGAACTCCGAGAAACACTTAAGCAAAGTAGAAATACCTTAGAATTAGGAATTTAATTACCAAATGAAATGTAAAACGTGTTTTACTCTTAGTGGCTTCGACGATTTTTATAGTTGTCTTGTTTCTACCCAGTTTTCATGAACGAAACGCAATTCCTTTTATGGTTGGATTCGTTAGAAATACTATTTATTGATATACAAAGGGTCTTGATCCAATTAAAATGAGAAACATACATGCGTTTTGCCAAATTGAATCATATTTTGACCCATCAAGGGTAAAATGGTCACTTATTTTGATGTACAAATGATTTTTAAATTTAAATACTTTGCCTAGAAACTAAATTGGACAATCTTTCTAACGGTTCAAACCACGAGCAAATTGGAGTTCGGAGTGTCCGGAGCAAGTTCGCAAAGTTGGACTTGTTGTGCATGTTCATGATGCGCCTGGGGCGCACTGAAAGGCGCCTGGGCGCATAGAATTGCGCCTGAGGCGCATTAATGGTGCAAAACATACCAAACTTTGCGGACGTGCTCCGGACACTCCCGAACTCCAATTTGCGTGTGGTTTGAACAGTTAGAAAGCTTGTTCAGTCAACTTTTCCTACCGAATTGGTTTCGTTGAAAAATAATTTGTACATGAAAATACATGACCATTTTACCCTCAATTGGTCGAAAATCAAATTAGTTCTGTAAAACGTTCGTATCGCACTCCTTTTAAATCAGATTAAGACCAATTATACAATGATAAGTAAGGTTTTTACTGTATTGAAAGACGATGCAAACAAACAATTAAAACAATAAAGTTTTATTTATAAAAAGTTGGTCGAAGGGAGACCGATTCAAAGATCATAGGAGCGACAAAGACTAAATTATGTGTTCGCGACATTGGCTAAATTTATCCTGGACTGATTTTTAGTTTTTTTAAGGGAGTGATTTTTGCACTCCCCAATTGTTGACCGCACTTCCATAATCACTCCTTTTTTATACAGAGTATATTTTCTTAATTAATTTTCTGGCCCAAGAATAGTTCAGTTCTCAATCTTTGGTCATGCGATGTGAACCCTCTGCTTGTTACTATTAGTTTTGTTTTCTCTCAGTCAACTCTCTCGGGGTGTATGCCATTATCGAGTATACCAAGTTATATACTCCTAAACTAGATTAATTTTTGCTGATGTGAACCTAGATTAATTCATGAGTTTAATTTCATCGTCTACTTGTGAGGAGCCTACTAAAAACTGCGACAAAGTTTTCTATGAAGTTATCCCACAAGAGTTGATAACACAAGGAGATTTCGACCACGAAATATAGGAGAGAGTAAACCTCTAAATCTCAGGCATTGACCACCGGTTCAACCCCATGGGATTATGATGATATACTAACAATTGAGGTATGGTAATTTTATCAGTAAAAGCTGAAATATAGTTTCTTATACTTTTTTTTTTTTTATCTATAGATTCTTATAGTTGGAAATAACTGATTCTTAGACCAGAAAATATGTTAAGAAAATATATAATTTGTATAAAAAAAAAGGGAGTGATTTTTGCACTTCCCAAATTGTTAACTGCACTCTCAAGGGGTGTTGGGAGTGCGAAAATCAACTCCAAATTGAGAGTGCGGTTAAATTTTTGGAGAGTGTGAAAATGACTAAAAAAAACTAAAAATCAGTCCAGGATAAATTTAGCCTTTGTCGCGAAAACGTACTTTAGCCTTTGTCGCACCAATGATCTTTGAATCGGTCTCCCTTCAGCCAACTTTTCATAAATAAAACTTTATTGTTTTAATTGTTCATTTGCATCGTCTTTCAATATAGTGAAAACCATATTTATCATTATATAATTGGTCGTAAACTGATTTAAAATGAGAACGATACGAAAGTTTTACTAAAATAATTTGATTTTTGACCAATTGAGGGTAAAATGGTCATGTCTTTGATGCACAAATTATTTTTCATCGAAACCAATTCAGTAGGAAAGTAGATTGGACAAACTTTCTTATAGTTCAAACCACACGCAAATTGGAGTTTAGGAGTGTCCGGGGCAAGTCCGCAAAATTTGGTATATTTTGCAACATTAATGCGCCTCAGGCGCAATCCTAAGCGCCTAGGCGCCTTTCAATGCGCCCCAAGCGCACCATGAACAATCACAATAAGTCCAACTTGGCGAATTTGCTCCAAACACTCCCAAACTCCAATTTGCGCATAGTTTGAATCGTTAGAAAGCTTGTCCAATTTACTTTCTAGACCAAGTAGTTCCAATCAAAAATCATTTGTACATCAAAATAAGTGACCATTTTACCCTTGATGGGTCAAAATGTGATTCATTCTGGTAAAATGCGTGTATGTTTCTCATTTTAAATTGGATCAAGACCCATTGTATTTCAAAAAATTAAGTTTTTAAAGTAATAAAAGATGGCAGAATCCAACCACAAAAATAATTGCATTTCGTTCATGAAAACTGGGTAGAAACAGGACAACTAAAAAAATCGTCCAGACCACTAAGACTAAAATACGTTTTACGTTTCATTTGGTAATCAAATTCCTAATTCTAAGGTATTTCTTCTTTGCTTAAGTGTTTCACAGTGTTCATTGAGTATCCACACTTCATCAAAGCATAGAAAGAACCATTTCATCATCGACACTTCAGGAAGTGTTTGCTACCCCTTGAGTTCTCTTTGTTCTGCTTTTTACCAAATCAAACTTGTACGAAAGCTCATTGAGTGGACTCGTGTTGTGCTTCGAGGATCAAAACCAAACACTCACACACAAATTGAGTGAAACTTAACTATTAGTGAATCATATGCAATAACATTACAAAAAAAAATTTCAAGAGGAGCACCCCTCTGAGCTCGACTCCCTCAGGTTATTATCTCTCACCCTCACCATAAGCCTCACTTTGGTTGAATCCTATGATGAAATGATTTTTGATTATTTAATGAAATACGGAAAGCTCTATGAACGTAGTGGACACTCTTACAAAATCAAGGAGTACCCTAGACTAGGGTGTATGAATCGAATGGAAGAACGTGGAAAAAATGGGCGCGGAAACGTACTTTAGCATTTGTCGATTAGATGATCTTTGAATCGATCTCCTTTCGTCCAACTTTTCATAAATAAGACATCATTATTTTAATTGTTCATTTCCATCATCTTTTAATACAATGAAAACTTTATTTATCATTATATAATTTATCTTAATCCGATTTAAAACGAGAGTTATACAAGTGTTACTCTAAAATGATTTATTTTTCAATCAATTCAAGGTAAATGGTCTTGTATTTTGATGTACAAAATATTTCCATCGAAACCAATTCGGTAGGAAAGTATATTGGACAAGCTTCCTAACAGTTCAAACCATGTGCAAATTGAAGTTCGGAAGTGTTCGGGGCAAGTCCGCAAAATTTGGTATGTTTTGCACCATTAATGTGCCTCAGGCGCAATCCTATATATGCGCCCAGCAAGGGCAGTAGGCAATCCGCAGTACATCAACCATCTTCTGCGCCTATCCCCGATAACTTTGCATTTCCCATTGGAGTGCTTGGAATCAAATGGAGCCTGTATTCAAATCTGCAATCCGCGTGCGCATGGACACCCACGAGATATACATATCTTCCGACATATGTAGAAGGAAAATGCTAAAAACAGCCCTCAGTTTCAGTTCTATGCCAAAGGATGATTTTTTTTGAACGGCAAAGCAAACATTTTATTAAGGGGAGGGGAATGGCATGCCAAAGGATGATAATATGAATTATGATACTGAAGGAAAAAAAGATCCAATTCCGAAAAATAAGAGCAGATAAGATAGAAGCATTACATCCCAATATATTTGGATGCATTACGCCGACTCCCCAAATAAAGAAACCCTCGCACGAGTAGAGAAGCTTCAAGGAAGGTCCCTCAGCTCCAGAAGAAAGAGGAAGCTCAACGGGCAATAACCAAAGGAACCCTCGCCCTAAGGGACCCTCAAATGTCGAACTCAATACACAACGCCAACTGCTCCCAACTTCTTTGGAGGGTTACAGTGACTTGAAAAGGAGAAGTTAAGAGCGTTGTGCTTGAGGGTTCCCAAAGCCACACTTGTCAGAATGGACTTGTAGTGCGGTGTTCAGGATGCACACGGGGTACATTGAAGTGCGCCTAGGCTCATTAATGCTCAAAAACATACCAAAATTCGTGGATTTGTCTCGGACACTTCCGAACTTCAATTCGCGCGTGATTTGAACCATTAGAAGCTTGTCCAATTTACTTTATAGCCCAAGTAGTTTGTATCAGAAATCAATTGTACATCAAAGGAAGTGACCATTTTATCCTCGATGGGTAAAAATAAGTTTCATTTCGGTAAAACGCGTGTATGTTTCTCATTTTAAATTGGATCAAGACCCATTATATATCAATAAATAGTGTTTTTAAAGTACTAAAAGATGGCAGAATCCAACAATAAAGATATTTGCGTTTCGTTTATGAAAAATGGGTAGAAACTAGACAACTACAAAAATCGTCGAAGGCACTATCCAACTTGTTAACCGCACTTCCAACTTGGGAGTGCGGTTAACAATTTGGGGGGTGCGAAAATAACTCCCTAAAAAAACCTAAAAAAAAGTCCAGGATAAATTTAGCCTTTGTCGCGAACAGGTACTTTAGCCTTTGTCTCTCCAATGATCTTTGAATCGGTCTCCTTTCAACTAACTTTTCATAAAAATAAAAAAAAAATTTATTGTTTTAATTGTTCGTTTGCATCGTCTTTCAATACAATGAAAATTTTATTTATCATTATATAATTGGTCTTAATCTGATTTAAAATGAGAGCGATACAAAAGTTTTACTGAAATAATTTGATTTTCAACCAATTGCAAGTAAAATTGTCATGTAGTTTGATGTACAAATTATTTTTCATCTAAATCAATTTGGTAGGAAAGTAGATTGGACAAGCTTTCTAACGGTTCAAACCACGCCCAAATTGGAGTTCGGGAGTGTCCGGGGCAAGTCCGCAAAGTTTGATAATTAAGTTTGGCAGCATTAATGCGCCTTAGGCGCAATCCTATGCGTCCAGGCGCCATTAAATGCGCCCCGGGCGCATCATGAACTTGCACAACAAGTACAATTTTCCGAACTTGCCTCGGACACTCCCGAACTCCAATTTGTGCATGGTTTGGAACGTTAGAAAGCTTGTCCAATTTACTTTCTAGATCAAGTAGTTCCAATAAAAAATCATTTGTACATTAAAGTAAGTAACCATTTTACCCTTGATGGATCAAATATGATTCATTCCAGTAAAACACGTGTATGTTTCTCATTTTAAATTGGATCGAGACCCATTGTATATGAATAAATAGTGTTTTTAAAGCACTAAAAGATGGCGGAATCCAACCATAAACATAATTGTGTTTCATTCATGAAAACTGGGTAGCATCAAAGACAACTACAAAAATCGTCGAAGCCACTAAGGCTAAAACACATTTTTACGTTTCATTTGGTAATCAAATTCCTAATTCTAAGGTATTTCTACTTTGCTGAAGTGTTTCACAGTGTTCATAAGGTATCCACACTTCATCAAAACGTAGAAAGAACCGTTTCATCATCATCGGCACTTCAGGAAGTCTTTGAATTGCTACCCCTTGAGTTTCCTTCGTTCTGCTTTTTAGCACTGTAATTCCTTTCTTCTTTCTGTTTTGATTTGGGCCTTGTCTTGTACATGACAGGTTTTCTACTAAAGCTCATTGAGTGGACTCGTGTTGTGCGTCGAGGATCAAAACCAAACACTCACACACGAATTGAGAGAAACTTAACCATTAGTGGATCATATGCAATAACATTACAAAAAAAAAACTCTCAAGAGGTGCACCCCTCTGAGCTCAACTCCCTTAGGTTATTATCTCTCACCCTCACCTTAAGTCTCGCTTTGTACGAATGCTATGATGAAACGGTATTTGTGAGCACGCTACCCGGAAATGCTCGATTAGTGAAATTGGGTGCGGCCCTTTTTGTATTTGGAAAAGCGCGGCGAAACGCCTCGATTCAGAGTCGCCACTCAGGTTTTAGCGGTGAAAGCACCCAAGGAACCGAACTCGAAAACGTTTTGCCACGTTTGTTTGATTTTGAAAAGGCGTAGACCGGTCCGTCGTCACCTTCGATATCTGAGGTTCGGGAGCCATGTTACGAGAGGGGAAGGGTTTTATGGCACCCCTCTCGCCCAATCCGTAGATCGGTCTCTACTCGGGCATTTTATAAAACATTTGCATTTTTTCTCTCATTTGATCATTTTTTAGCCAGTTAGGGCGGGGGAACAGTTAGTGGGGGTTAAAACTGTAACAAGTCGCAACTTATGTGACAAAATGTTTATGGATGATTTTGCTTGCAATGATAAGTATAGATTGAAAACAAGCACTGAGCAGCTTGAATAAACTGGAGTACGCTGTCCTGAAGGGACGTAAACAAGCCCTGTCAGCATGCACTGGCCGAGCCACTGCATGCTGATTGGACATGCGCACGCCACCTCATAACTGGCGTACTCCACTCTTTTAGTTGCTCAATCTTTGTTTTCGATCCTCTGGGCTCTGGAAAGGAACCAGCGCACACCCAGGACATACCCCACGGTTAATCAGAGCAGAATATACATAATTACAGACAGATGAAATGGCTTGAAGCCATACAAACAGACAGGAAACCCCCTAAACAGGGTGGGGACAGGAAGGAGGCCAAGACTAAGCTAAAATGCAAGGGCCAGCCACTGGGTCCTGGACAACACTGCCGTACGCCAGTAATTAGGCACCGTACGCCAGTTTGTCGTTGGATCCAGTGCTTGGCTTTGCATCGTCTGGGCTCTGGAACATGACCAGAAGGATCCCAAAGGCCTTTTAAACAAGCAAAGAGTAAGCAATAACTACTACATCTAAACAGTTCTAAATGCAGAAAGCAGTAAACTGATTATTAGCATACAACGGTGATTGACAGAAAGATAAGACAGCAGAAATGATGATCCATGATCCCCACGCCAGTAGTGCTCGTACTGCCATGACTGGCGTACGGCATAAGTTCACTGGCGTGCGCCATGTCTCATCTCACACGGTTGTTGTATTTTACCAGTTCAAGGCCCAGACTAGTATTGTTTACTAGCCTGGGCCTTGCTGGTTCCCCTCAGGGGCCGAAAACAGCAAGGAAAACAAAGGTGATATACCTTTTTGGGTGTTGAGGTTTGAAGGTGGTTTTGAGCCTAAAGGTGGAAGATGGATGTTTTATGGTGACTGGATATCAGTGGGGGGGGGGGGGTATATGGAAGTGTATGACTTTCTTTTCTCTTTTAATGAAAGAAAAGAGATAGAAAGCTTAAAGAAAGGAGAGAGGGAGAAAGATGGCACCTCTTAATGTGGCTAACTCCTTACAAATGAATGCAAGGGGAGTATTTATAGAGGGGAGAGGGACTGAGATCAGTTGGGGCTAGGCCTTGTTTGGCTGGTTGGAAGAGGAAGGGAGCCTTCCATGCATTAAATGCATGGGACTTGGCTTGATGGGGGGTGTAGGAGAGAGGGAACGTCTCTGCCGAGAGTAATCATCAGGGACACTGTAGCCGACGTCAGGGTGGCACAAAAGTCCCGCCCAAGTGGCTGAATAAAGTTGATTTGACTGGGTTTGACTGGCGTGCGCCAGTAAAAGCTGGGCCACTGGTCGATGACTGACACGTGACAGATACCTAGCGTACGCCTCCAAGACACTGGCGTAAGCCAGTTTGGTTTTGCTGGGGCAGTTTGGCTCTGGTTTGAAGGGTTTGATATGGGTTTGAAAGAGGCTTGGGATGCTCAAAGTTCAAACACACATTCGTCCTTAGACTGTTTTCGACCATTAATCATTATTGGGGGGATAAAAGATCGACAAATAACGTTATCTGGGCAGACCAGAATGGGGTGTCTACAGTATTTGATTATTTAATGAAGTACGGAGAGTTCTATGAACCTAGTGGACACTCTTACAAAATGAAGGAGTACCCTAGAACTAGGGATGTATGAATCGAATGGAAGAATGTGGAAAAAATGGCCGCAGAAACATACTTTAGCATTTGTCGCTTCGATGATCTTTGAATTGATCTCCTTTCGACCAACTTTTCATAAATAAGACATCGTTATTTTAATTGTTCGTTTCCATCATCTTTTAATACAGTGAAAACCTTATTTATCATTATATAATTTGTCTTAATCTAATTTAAAATGAGAGTGATACGAGTGTTATACTGAAATGATTTATTTTTCAATCAATTGAGGGTAAAATGGTGATGTATTTTGATGTACAAAATCTTTTTCATCGGAACGAATTCGGTAGGTAAGTAGATTGGAGAAGCTTCCTAACGGTTCAAACCACGCGCAAATTGAAGTTCAGAAGTGTCCGGCGCAAGTCCGCAAAATTTGATATATTTTGCACCATTAATGTGCCTCAAGCGCAATCCTATGCACCCAGCAAGGTCAATAGGCAATACGCAGTACATCAACCATCTTCTACGCCTATCCCCGATAGCTTTGCATTCTCCATTGGATTGTTTGGAATCAAATTGAGCCTGTATTCAAATCTGCTATCCACGTGCACACGGACACCCACGAGATACACATATCTTCCGACATGTGTAGAAGAAAAATGCTAAAAACAACCCTCAGTTTCAGTTCTATGCCAAAGGATGATTTTTATTTTTTTTGAACGGCGAAGCAAACATTTTATTAAGGGCAGGGGAAAGGTATGCCAAAGGATGATGATATGAATTATGATACTAAAGGAAAAAAATATTCAATTCCGAAAAATAAGAGCAGATAAGATAGAAGTACAGCTCTGCTATGAGCAGGGACACTTCGCAGGGACAATCCGCAGGGACGAACGCGTTTGGCCCCATTTGGATCCCGAAAAAATCTAAAAAAATATCCATAAATTTTTGAATAACAGAATTCGCCCCTACTTATCCAAAAGTAATACTTACCGATATCCACTGGAGCTGATTTTTTACAGGGCCCCATAAAATAATATTCAAAAATTTATGAATATTTTTTTAGATTTTTTCGGGATCCAAATGGGGCCAAACGCGTTTGTCCCTGCGGATTGTCCATGCTCATAGTTTTTTTGATAGAAGTACAGCTCTGCTATGAGCAGGGACACTTCGCAGGGACAATCCTCAGGGACAAACGCATTTGGCCCCATTTGGATTCTGAAAAAATCTAAAAAATTTCGCTCCTCCTTATCCAAAAGTAATACTTACCGATATCCACTGGAGCTGATTTTTTACAGGGCCCCATAAAATAATATTCAAAAATTTATGGATATTTTTTTAGATTTTTTCAGGATCCAAATGGAGCCAAACGCATTTGTCCCTGCGAATTGTCCCTGCTCATAGTTTTTTTGATAGAAGTATTGCATCCCAATATATTCGGAGGCATTACGCCGACTCCCCAAATAAAGAAACTCTCACGCAAGTAGAGAAGCTTCAAGGAAGGTCCCTCGGCTCCAGAAGAAAGAGGAAACTCAATGGGCAATAACCAAAGGAACCCTCGCCCTAAGGTACCCTCAAATGTCGAACTCAATACACAACGTGACTGCCCCCAACTTCTGTGGAGGGTTACAGTGACTTGAAAAGGAAAAGTTAAGAGCCTTGTGGTTGAGGGCTCCCAAAGCCACACTTGTCAGAATGGACTTGCAGTGTGGTGTTCAGGATGCGCACGGGGCACAAAGATATGGGCCTGGGTGCAAAGGATTGCGCCTAAGGCGCATTAATGCTAAAAAAATATATCAAACTTTGCGGACTTGTCCCGGACACTTCCGAACTTCAATTCACGCGTGATTTGAATCATTAGAAAGCTTGTCCAATTTACTTTATAGCCCAAGTAGTTTGTATCAAAAATCAATTGTACATCAAAGGAAGTGACTATTTTATCCTCAATGGGTAAAAATAAGATTCATTTTGGTAAAACACGTGTATGTTTCTCGTTTTAAATTGGATCAAGACCCATTATATATCAATAAATAGTGTTTCTAAAGTACTAAAAGATGGCAGAATCCAATCATAAAGATATTTTCGTTTCGTTTATGAAAATTGGGTAGAAATAAGACAACTACAAAAATTGTTGAAGCCACTATGCAACTTGTTTACAGCACTTCTAACTTAGGAGTACGGTTAACAATTTGGGGAGTGCGAAATCACTCTCTAAAAAAAAAAACTAAAAATCAGTTGAGGATAAATTTAGCCTTTGTCGCAAACAGGTACTTTAGCCTTTGTCACTCCATTGATCTTTGAATCGGTCTCTCTTCGACCAACTTTTCATAAAAAAAAAAAAAACTTTATCGTTTGCATTGTCTTTCAATACAGTGAAAATCTTATTTGTCATTGTATGATTGGTCTTAATCTGATTTAAAATGAGAGCGATATGAAAGTTTTGCTTAAATAATTTGGTTTTCAACCAATTGAGGGTAAAATGGTCATATACTTTAATGCACAAATTATTTTTCATCAAAACCAATTTCGTAGGAAAGTAGATTCGATAAGCTTTCTAACGGTTCAAACCATGGCCAAATTGGAATTCGGAAGCATCCAGGGCAAGTCCGCAAAGTTTGGTAAGTTTCGCAGCATTAATGCGCCTCAGGCGCAATCCTATGCGCCCCGGGCGCATCATGAACATGCACAACAAGTACAACTTTGAGAACTTGCCTCAGACACTTCCGAACTCCAATTTGTGCATGGTTTGGACTGTTAGAAAGCTTGTCCAATTTACTTTCTAGATCAAGTAGTTCCAATAAAAAAAATCATTTGTACATTAAAATAAGTGACCATTTTACCCTTGATGGGTCAAATATGATTCATTACAGTAAAACACGTGTATGTTTCTCATTTTAAATTGGATCAAGACCCATTGTATATGAATAAATAGTATTTTAAAGCACTAAAAGATGGCGGAATCCAACCATAAACATAATTGCATTTCATTCATGAAAACTGGGTAGAAACAAAGACAACTACAAAAATCGTCGAAGCCACTAAGGCTAAAACACGTTTTACGTTTCATTTTTAATCAAATTCCTAATCTAAGGTATTTCTTCTTTGCTGAAGTGTTTCACAGTGTTCATAGAGTATCCACACTTCATCAAAGCGTAGAAATGACCGTTTCATCATCATTGACACTTCAGAAAGTCTTTGAATTGCTACCCCTTGAGTTCCTTTCGTTCTGCTTTTTAGCACTGTAATTCATTTCTTCTTTCTGTTTTGGTTTGGGCCTTGTCTTTTCCATGATAGGTTTTCTACTAAAGCTCATTGAGTGGACTCCTGTTGTGCGTCCAAGATCAAAACTAAACACTCACACATGAATTGAGGGAAACTTAACTATTAGTGGATCATATGCAATAACATTACAAACAAAAAAAAAAAAAAAAACTCTCAATAGGAGCACCTCTCTGAGCTCGACTCCCTCAGGTTTTATCTCTCACCCTCACCATAAGTCTCTCTTTTGATGAATCTTATGATGAAACGGTTTTTGATCAAGATCCATTGCATATCAATAAATAGTGTTTTTAACGTAGTAAAAAATGGCGGAATCCAATCATAAACATTAGAAACCAGACCACTACAAAAATCGTTGAAGCCAAGCGACCCTCTTCTGTGTGGCGCCCACTTGGGCCCGTGGCCGGGTGCTTTATAGCAGCTTTTGGGGGTGGCGCCCCAGCTTGTCTCAGGTAGTGGCTTTCGGTACACCCGGCTGGCAACGACTTTCAAGAAGGATCAGATCCATCGATACTAAAGCTTGTTCGTTTGGGGGATTCAAAACTCCAATGCATGGTCCCTGATACATTTTCTTTATTTATCTCTCTCCACTCAAACCTCCTTCAAAACCCAAAATGAACAACATGACTCCTAAGCAGTTGACTTGCGCCTTCCTAATCTAGCTAGCTACTTGCATGTAGCCAGGAGGGACCTTATTTGCGAACAAGGGCATGCAATACTATCCATGTCCAGTTCTTGACTCCTCTGGGTGTCCTGCGGACTACGTCAAGGTTTGATTGCGGAGGTACTAGTGGTGCTGGCTAAGAAAAGAATACATCGTTATTTATAGGCCTCATTGGACCATTTCTACTCACTTTTTCCCTAAACTCAAGTACGTATAGGTAGTTTTGTTTTAGTTTTTTTGAACTGCAAGTAGGTTGTGGTACTTGGAAGCTGACATTAATTAAGGTAGTTGGATTTGGGCTCTGCACAAAACAAAAAAAACTGGGTTAGGATCCCATCCAGTTTGTTAATGTCCATTTTGGTCCAGTCAACGGCGCAGCTGTGATTAACTCAACTAAATCCAAAGCTTCACCTCGTGCCACGTCCAACTCTCTGACTTTACTCTCAAAGGAGATAACGAATGTTAACGGAAGTTTGTCCCACTTGAAGAACTTCTTTCTCTAATACGTACGTTCAGCTAAGCACTATGCCATGTTTGGCTTAATAAGCCAGATTGTTTTTTACACTTAAATTCAAATATCTTTGTATTTGTTAGTTTTTTTGTCCTAGTTTAATTTTTTCTGTATTTGTTAGTTTGTGTCAAGTTTTCGTGAATTATCATTTGGGGTCAATTCATACGAAACTTTGCTCCAACTTTAGTTGGATACCCTGTAAGTGGGTGGTGGAATTGGGCCCTCAAGATTAATTGAGGTGCACGTTAGCTGACCCGAACACCTGAGTTATAAAAAAAAAGTAAATTATTGGTTGTCTCAAAGAGAGGAATTGAAAAGGTAAAAAAAAAAATCCCAACACAAAATTTTTATTTTTTTAAAAAAAAGTCGCTCAAGTTGTGTAATATTACCCAGTCATATTATTAAACGATCATTACTTAATGGGTAATACCGACACCATTCAAACCTTATTCGACAACATATAATCAATGTTTAATTTTGTAATCTAGGTAGGCTCATCAACAGAAAATTACTTACACAATTTTCATCTTCTAGGGTTTTGTTTGACAACTCTCTATTAGAATGTGTTTGTGTAATGTTAAACAAATTGAGCGACTTCTTTTTTAAATAAGAAAATTGTGTTTGCATTTTTTTTTTTTACTTTTTTGATTCTTCTCGTCATGAGACAACCAATAATTCACAAAAAAAAAAAAAAATGATAACTCAACTGTTTGGACTAGCTTACACGTATCTCAACTTATCTTGGGGGCCGGGACAAAAAAACTAACTAATACATAAATATCTGAATTTTTATAATAATAAAAAATAAGCTAGCTTAAGCTAAGCAAGGCCAAAAAGCTTAGCTGGACGTATTACAGAAAAAAAGTTCTTCAAGTGGACAAACTTCCGTTATTATCATTCGCCGTCTCTTTTGAGAGTAAAGTCTGAGATTTGGACGTGGTATGAGGTGAAGCTTTGGATTTCGTAGAGTTAATCACAGCCGTTGACTGGACCAAAATGGACATTTACAAACTAGATGGGATCCTAACCCCAAAAAAAATGGTGATTGGATTTAGGGGCCATTCGGCTAAATAAGTCACTTGGCTTATTTTTTTGTCCTTATTCAAATTTTTTTCGCATTTATTAGTTTTTTATCAATTTTTTGGAAATTATTGCTTCTTAATGACAAGAGGAATCTAAAACGTAAAAAATTACGATCGAAATCCTTTTTTTTTTAATAAAGACGAAAAAATTGGCTTATTAATTTATTTTTGTCTTTATTAAAAAAAAGTTTTCAATCGTATTTTTGAACGTACATATGATCTCAACCACACGTACCCCGACAATGCGTAGCGTTCATTGCAAGACTTCTTCAACAGATTACATTATTCATTGTGTTTGTCTTGTCGCTTAGGTAGTGTTTAGATGGGAATTTATTGGCCCAATCGGCTAGTGACAAGTGGCCATTTATTTTAAACAAAACAGACCATGCAATGCTTGGAATCACACAATTAACCGATGACATTCTAATCAAATTAGTGTCGTTTTATAGGTAAAGACAATTATTTCCGGGTGTCGATCACTCAAACAACAGCACAGAAAATAAGCAATTCGAAGCTCAAAGGCGCGAATGGTTTAATTCAAACAAGAGGCAGTTACGGTTGACACAGTCAAAAGAGTTAAGATTCGAGCACATAACTACCCATATCCAACACGATGCAGTTGAGGGAAAGTGAGGTGATGAATTAAACTGAATTGCTACAATCAGGAATTGGAGGGAAAGTTTGAATTCAAGTTGAGATGATTTCGAAGACAGTCAGGTGGGAAATAGAAGACGTGGAGAAGACTTAAGAGTTTGTCTTTAAATAGAAAAATGAAGGAAGGAAAACCCCTAGACAAATCATCAAACAAACAGTTATGCTATGCTTGGTTTGTCCTTTAGGCAGTAGTTAAAAGAGCTTATACTTAAATTCGAAGTAATTAGGAGTAGTTTGTAGTAGTAGTAATCACTTTGTAACTCATTCTGTTCGTTAGTGGAAGTTTGGAGAATCAATTGGAAAGCAAGTTCGTTTTTGAATTGATCAAGACATCTTGCTTGTTCTTTGAATTATCAAATTTCCAGTTAATCGTTTTGCCGTTCTAATACTTCTAGATAGAGAAATCCTCTTCATTGTGGAAATTAAACCGACACCACAATCGCCTGATTAAGTTTGGCTTTTTATAAGTTGAAATTTGAAAAGGATAATTACAAATCTTTTCTGGCGCACCCGCACCCAATCATATTCCAAAAGTAAGCCAAAATACCAGCCAAACAGGTAGTCAAATTGATCAAACATCGATAACTATGTTTTCAGAATGATTTTTTCTTTTAAAAAAAAATAGCTATACATGGCATATATATTCAACGAGACGAAGCAAATAAACGGTTCAAATCAAATAACGAAACCCATAGTGGGTCCCATAATGGGTGCACCACACACAGACACCACTCCCGCTCTATCAAGACGATCAACGTTCATGTTGTACAGAAAAATATTATTGGATCAACCCATTAGAAATTTGGGTCCGGATCCTCTCCAATCCATAAGACAATCCACATTTAAACCGTTCATTGGCATATTCAATAGTTAGAATTTGCTAATCAATTCTTGCTATAAGAATTAATTTTGAACGGTAAAAATTGGCAAACAAATCCAAATCCTTGATTGCGGCAAATGGACGGTCTAAATCATGACGGTCTCCTCTAGTCGAAAACATGGACCGGAGATAATAGATTTCCTAGAGATTTTCATTGCATAAATAATTTTCACTTTAGACAGCAAAATAAATTACTGATACGGATCGACCCAATGGCCGAAACCGCGCGAAAATAAACAGTAGTTAAGGGTTTTTTTTTTTTTCTTTCCCCGTCTTCCAACGGCTCGTTCGGTGTGACACTTCTCAATTAAGATTCTCTCACCACCGCGACCAGCGGCGTCTCTCTCTCTCTTCACTGGATCGTCTTTTTCCGATCAATTTTAAGCACCACTGATTCCAGCAATCTAGGTAACCCTGCCTCTTACTCCCCCATAACTCTGAATTTATGCTTAAGATTAGGGCTTTTCGGAATTAGGGAAAGTTTACAAGTGTTGTTGCTTCAGCTTTAGGGTTTTCCCCGCATGAAATTCTCTCTCTCTCTCTCTCTCTCTCTCTCTCTCTCTCTCTCTCTCTCTCTCAATATACATGTATGTATACTCACACACACACACACATTTGTAGGTTGTTTAGACTGACTGTATGCAATTCGTGAAAATCGGATTATTTGTCCAATTGCTCTCTTTAAGAATTGGCGTGCCAGTATTAAATAGTATTTCTTAGAGATTTGCGAATTTTTCGTCATAGAAAGGTTAGAACATTTTTCTCCACAACTTTTGTAAAGTGACTCGAGATTTCAAGTGGAGGTTTCTATTTACCTTGTAATGTCCAAAATACTGTGAACACATTGACATGGGTTGTTGACAGGGATTCAACATGTAGTCTGCTGCCAATGTCCTTGTATGTGGTTGATTTAACACCAATAGCACATGGCTATACACATTTTTGTTGGTATTAGTGAGTTATTTTCTTTTGTAGCGGAAAATAATTTAGCCATGCGTCCCTATTGGATTCGACAAAATTAAAGAGGAGATTTAATTTCATTTGTTTAGGTAGAAGTGAACATTTGAAACTTCACGTTGGAGAGAATGTCTTTTGCTTCCGTTTTATCTTTTTAACGAAGAGGGAACCTCTTAAGTCTTTTCTTACTATGAGTCCTTGCACGCTTTTTGTTGCCTCTATGATGGGAGTGAAAATTCCTTTTTGTTTCTTCCTTTTCATAGATATTCGCCACTCTCTATGTAGATTAGTGATTGTGACGGGGAAATGGCAAGTCATCAATCTGTCTCAATGCCACCGTGTAAGTTTGATCACGGGAATTAGCATCTCTACATTAAGAAAAATGAAATTGAAAGGTGTATGCAACCTTCCGTAAATCCGCATAACTTCTGCTATAAAGTAGAAGTCCTGGCTCTAGGCAAGGCCTATGCACTTCCTGATGAAAACACGGCCAGTTGAAGAAAGTGTATCATATGCATGGAAAACATCAAAATAATTTAGGGCTAAGTTCGGAAGAGTAGCAGTGAATGATGTTATGTATGCTATCGTATTTTCCTCTCTCTTTTAATCAGGGCTATAGCATTTTCCTTGGTCTTTGTATTTTCAACCCTGACACCTTTGTTTTTTGGCTAACTGAGAGATTTCATAAAAGATCAAACAAAAAAGCACACAAGAAGTAAAGCCTTCGAACAAACAAACCTAGAGTCAACAAAGAAGGATACATCAACAACAACAAACAGAGAAAAACAAGAAATCCTAGCATCTAGGGGGCCAAAGATACCATGTTGGAAAGGACGGACTAAGGACTAAGGAGCAGTAGATTAAACAATGGATGAGTGTGCGGCGGGGATGAAGCTTATTTCTTCTCTTCTTGGAACATGGTATGTTACATACTACTACTGCTTATATAATATGTCCTGCTTATGGGGCTAATTACTTAATCACCTTTCTGTAGATACCATGTCTTTCTGGAAGTGGAGGAATATCAGAGCTGCAGATTCTGGTGAGTAACTTTGATATGGTTGTGATACTTGGCGTACCATCTGATTTCAAACCAAATGTACTTGCTCACAGTCCTTTACTGTGTTTTTGGTTCTGACGTTATGCTACTCATCACTTTCTATTAGTACAACAGAAGTAAATAAGTCTTTGAGCTGAGCCTGAGAGTAAAGATAAAAAGAAGGTTGGGGTAGGATTTCAACCATTATAATTGGAATCTGGAACACAGACACTTTTACGTGTAGCATGCCTCATTTTGTCTGCTTAGTTACTGACCGCTCATTTTCCGTTGACTAGTATATTGCAATATGCCTTTTATGGATTGCAATCTTGCTCCTTGAACCTATTCCCTAGGTTCTGAAAAGAGTTGCATGAGTTAGACTTGCTTTTGTTTCTTCATTCTGATCCTCAAAGAATTGTCCTAGTGGATATGAATACCTTACTAGTCAATCTTGCATTGATGAAAAATTCTGAATGGAGTGGCTTTTGACAAAAAGTAGATCTTTTTTCTTGGTGTCTGACTCACCAGCAGCTTGTGCTTCTGTCACCATAAAAGCAACATTTATAAAGTTCTCTCTTCAATGAAGGTACCGCCTCTTACTAAGTTTAACTCTATAACTTTGATGTTTTTACTAATAGTTATTCAATATTGAGTAAGTGGTAAGAAACAATGGCTTCAGTGTTGTTTTTAAAGGGGGATAATTTTGTATGGTGAAACTTGTTTCTTATTGCATCCTAAGCTGACATGGTATCGTCCTTTCTGGCTCGGTATGTTGTGTTTTCTTTGGCCACGAAGTAGCTTAAAATGCTTCTTTGATATGTAAAGCTCATCAATTTCGTGTTTATTATACGAGTAGTTGCTTTTTCTTCTGAATCTGTCTCTTTTGTTTTCAATGACAAATTGGTACTCCTCTTGATTAGGTAATAATATCTCAGAGTAGAGTTATTGGAAGTTTCAGTGAACACAACTTTAGTACTTTAGTACTCCTCTTGATTAGGTAACAATTTCAAATTGGTACTCCTCTTTTTCTTCTGTCTTTTACATTTCAGGAATCCCAGAGGTGGCCTTGTGAACACAACTTTTGTACTTCAGAAATAAAGCATGTAAACAGTACCATGCACTATGTGAACTGTTGAACGGCAGCTCCAAGCAGCATCTATCCTTATGTAATCTCTTAAACAGTTCTCCAGTAGTTGGAGTTCAATTTTTCTTTCTATATCCTTTCTTTATTTTATAGCAGAATTTGAATAAAATTCAAGTGGGTAAGATGCATTACAGTGATTGACTTTATGGAGACGCCTATGGAATAACAAAAATTAAAAATGATACAATGGGTAAATTGACCTATTAGTAGTAAAATTAGCGACTCAAAGACTAATCTCGGTCTTGCAACTAAAAGATTTCTTGTCTATCTAGCTGTCTACGTACCGAACTTTAATTATGAATGATAGTTTATGAGAGGGATGAAAGCTATCCAGCTCTCAAATTTTTTTTCTTTATGATATCTTGCTTCTGATCGTGCTCCTATGAAAAGAGGTGTAGATACTTTCAATTGAGCAAAAATCACCTGAATGGCTCGCACGAACATCTCAACCCGCTTGGGTTGGTATTTCTAGTTCAAACTTAAAAGTGAACTTTTGGTCTTGTATTGTTCAGGTAGCGTGAAGGAAGCTTTTTTTAAGTGCTTAATCTGATAATTGAGACCTAACAAGAGCCTGATGCTTTAAAGGCACTGTAAATTTATATACAAGGTAGGAAGGTTTGAACTTTGAGGGGATGTTTTATTGCTATTGCATTTGGCGATGCTCACTTTAAGGGAACTAATCACTAGGGGGGGGGGGGGTTTCTCAGAGTAATAATGTGCCCCTTTGTCACACAAATTTTCATTTTTTCAGCAGAATTTAAAAAAAAAAGGGCCATGTGCTTTTAGTGCTCTATTGAATTGGTGAAAGCTTCCATGTGATGCTGAATGGTGCAACTTGCATGAGGTTTGGTTATCTCAGAAAGAACACTTAATCGTATCTGTTCTGTTACCAGATTCAGGTGTGTCCAGCCTATTAGGTACATTGCCAGAGTTAAGCCAACCAACCTAATGCACACCTCTTTCTTCTGTTCCCTTTCCTTCAGCATTTTATCTTTTTCCCCCTCTCTCCACCCTGGGTTGATTCAATTAATAAATATTTATCTTTCTTCTTGGGAAAGAAGCTCATCTTTCTGTTATACACATCAAATTGCCTAATTTCTTGCCTTTGGAATTCCCATTTTATTCTTGTTTACCGGCATGACGTGTGCATATCTTGGGGGATGTTGCTCTACTGCACCTTGTACAAGGTTGTTTAATGAATTTAAACTCAAATATATGACTAGTTTCGTCAAGTAGTTCAACTAGCTGGTCCGGCCTCTCGGTTATACATACAATACCGAGAAGGCAATAAACCTTGAAATTAATTCTGATCAATCTAAACACAAGCTAGCAGACACATTCCTCGAAGGCCCTTTTAGCATTTTCTTTACTTAATTATGTGGCACTTTGTCATAAGATTGATATAGCCTTTTGAAAGATTTTCTGTCCAGGAGCAAGGATTGCTAAGGGGTCATAAGCTGTTTTCCTTTGCATGAAAACTTGCCAACGTGGGCCAAAGTGAGCCCGCCATTCTTTCTGCGTCGTGTAGTGGGGCAAATATTGCTTTACTCCAAGGTGGGCTGCCTCACAGAAATCCAGAATCCTTTTGTTCTGAGTCAAAATGTGTTCTAAGCCATCGGTTCCTGTGGAAGAGGGAACTGCAGAGGTAAGGAATGCCACCAGATAGAAAACATCTCCTTCTGGAAGAACAACTGAAGTTCTGTTGTCCCACCTGAAAAAATTCAAAAAAAAAAACCCATAAATTTATTGTTTCTAAGACATACTTTGAGGATTTGTTTAGAGGAAATGTTTTCTTTTCAATTGGGCTTACTTTGACTTGTGAACTGGGTAGATGAGGATTGGTCCATTGCTTGTATCAGTAAGAATGTTGCCGAAAACTTCTTTTGCAAAATCATGTATTTTGCTTCTGGGAATAAGAAGATTGAGCCATGGGTGTGGGACTTCCCACAAGCCTTTTGATCTTAGTTTGACCTCCGACACGTGAACTCTGTCCAAGAATTCTATGTATGAAACTTCTGATAGGAAAAGTGTTGAGGAAATATAGCCTAGTTGAGACAGTAAGTTCTCAATTTCCTGTACCAAGCAAAAGGAAAAAAAGAGAAGGTATTAGAGCCATTATGTTAAAATACGTGGTACATATCTTGTTAGGGCTATATTGCTTTACCTTGTTTGTTGTATCGATTTCGTCTGGGTTGAAGTGTTTGGCCAATTCGAGACAGAAGAGCTTTCGTCCATCTGATTCAAATTGGCTTGCTTGGACTGGGTCTTGAGGATTGAAGGATGATCTCCAATTGTTTAAGAGACCAGTCCTGTTTATTATTACAAATCCTTCAATGTAATCAAATGTGTTTTCTGCAGATATCAAATGCTCCTGGTCTCTGGTAAATGTGGAGAAGTCCGAGTACAGAACTCTTATCCATTTGACCTGTTAAATAAGATAATGTTATACAAGAGGTAAATCCTAGCACACTGGAGTTCGGTTAGGAGAGTCCCAAGTATGTGTTTTACCATTTTTGGTGCTGGTTCTAGAGATATTCTTGCTCGTGTAATTATGCCGAACTGACCAAGTCCTCCAAGGACACCATGAAAGAGGTCTGCATTCTGCTCCTCTGAACAATTCAGAACCTCCCCTTTTCCTGCACATAGATTTCACTCAAATCTTTTAGCAAAAAAAAAAATTGTTGATTATAATTGTTTGGTGAGCAATTAGGACCATTGTTATATTTCTTTCATGAGAACAAGGTCCGCTCTAACACAAATATGACGTAGATCCAACTTAGGTGTAGTGAGGGCTACATCCAGAATGAATCTACCACATATTTATTTTCCGGTACTTTTCTTGTCATTTTTTCTGCTAGTCTTATAACAGCTTTTATTGGACAAACCTGTAACAACTTCTAGCTGGTGGACATTACTGATCTGGGGGCCATGCCGGAAGGCCTGCCCGCTAATCCCTGCATTTGACAAAGTACCTCCAACTGTCAGATGCAGGTAATCTGTCCAGGATTTCGGTGCTAATCCGTATTTCAGTGTCTCCTGCAGGATGTTTATCCACAACTCGCCTCCATATGCATCTACGTAGGGACTTTTTCCTGTGTGAACCCGCATTTGCTTTTCTAGTCCGCTGAACGATTCCATGTTGATCACCACTCCTCGGTGTGCTTGTGCCTGTCCCTGAAGAGAATGCCCGTGTCCTCTTGCTGCCACCGTCAGCTCCGAACCTGAACCCATCTGCCATACATGCATAATTGTGGTGGCAATATCGGAAACGGATTTTGGGTGTAGAACTGCCAAGGGCAGGAATTGGTGCCGGTTGCCAAAATCTCTTGATGCATGATAGTTTTCGTGGAAACTCAAATGCCCGTCGAGGGAGAGGGTTTGCAATGAAGGTGTACCCAGGAAACCGAAGTTGATATTGATAGTTATACAGCTTAAGATCAAGATCATGAAGCTTCTTAGGGAAAGAATACTAATAGGCTGGTATCTCATTTTTTTTTCCCCTCTTATGAAAAGATAGCAGAAGCCCCAATATGAAGAACTCCTAGACTTTTGTGAGCTGTTTCTTTGTGAGAAGAAAGGAAAAGCAGAGGTGAAGAGGAGCCCAAGGAAATGAAGGGGTTGAGGAGGGAATTTAAAGAGGGAGATTTTGAGTCATTGAGTGGTAAAGGTCAACCTATCTCCAGTGGTAAGAATCCGTATGAAGACTGCCTACTTGGGTTGGAGAGTTTTAAGGATTTTGCTTTTAGTTCTCCTTTATGGGATCTTTTGCTTTATAAGAGAAGCCATCCCTCACATAGGCCAAGTTGAAGAGAAAAAGTCACCAGAAAGAAAGATTTCGCAAATCTTTTTCCACTTTTTCCCAACAGTTGCAACCACATTCCACCTCTTCCAACAAAGACAAACATGTCTCCAAATATTTTCTTGGTATCTATATTGAGGACTCTTTTGCCATTTTAAGAAAAAGTGACTCCGATGATAGGTAAAGCCCACATCTTTGTCTTTCTTGATAAATTCCAGTGCATTTCCTGGAACCCATTGTAGGTAACAAAGCAATCATCGATCCCGTATCTACGTCGGGATCGGATGAGGGGGACTAGCGGACCGGCTTTGATTCGTGCGGGTCCAAACGACACGTGAAACTTGAAGAGCTTTGTGGGGGTGAAGAGCTGTGATTGGTAATGCTGGGGACCCGGAGATGAGTACTTGACAGGCCAAGGGATGTGAAGATTGGACGCGGAGATGAGTACTTGAAGAAAATAGTGAAAGGCTTGTCTTGACTCTTATCCAGCAATAGCTGTGAATGATTGTGTGTTTATGTTCAAATTGCATAGCTTTAACAATTGTGCTATCTCTACATTTGGCTTTCCATTTCGAAGTGTTAATTCTTTCCCTCCACCTCTACTGGAAACAATGAAAAGCAAAATTCTAGGGGGTTCTGATAATAGTCTGTCTCATGAGATTCTGTTGAGTTCCTTTGAATCGTGCTAGGGATACCGAAACATGTGGGAAACATTTCCATTTTTGCCTTTGCTCGGCAAAAATCGGTTGTTAGTTTTCGTTAGTGAGATTTGAATTCCCATCAAATGCATGGGAGTACATGTTGCTTATCACTGGGCTACCCCAGTCGGAAATATTTCTATAGAAGCTTTCTTCTGCTAGATTTCACGAGAAATTACGCAACTGAGTTTCCTCTTGAGGTGGGTTTCCTGGCAATTATGGTACCACCTAGCTACCTAGGCTTTGCATTGAGCTTCATTATGTCATTGCAAATGCAATTACTGGTGACTGGTGGGTGTTGTTTCTGGGTTCATTGTCAAAATGGACCACAAATTTAGTTTTTGTGCTTAACATTGATAAGTTAGGAGAAGGGGTAGGAAAGAGAAATACTGAAGTTTCTCTCAAACTACAGCATCAATTTATTAAAAAAAACAAAACAATGTGCCATGTGAATGAAAAGCTTGATTTAGAGCATTTTCATAAGTTGTCCCATTCTCCACTCACCAAGGGAACCTTTGGGACCATTAAAACCATCAAAGCAGATCTCTCTGCAATACAAAAATACAAATTGAACCAGCATAGGTTCCCCACCGGTGTCCGTGTCAGGATTCCAGTTATGTTTTGTAGCATTATAAAAATATTGTACTACTTGATTTCCTTTTGTCCGAATTCATATCCGCGCTCTTTCTTTTGTCTCTATTCACATAAAATTACAATAATGCCCTTTCATTGTAAATTTTTCCTACATGAAAGGCCATTGCCATGCATTGACATGAAACAAAGATACAAAGATACAAATTAGAGCGCAGACGGTAAAAAAACAAGTGTGAAAATAATTACTTAAAATAAGATGCATAATAGTAAGTGTTTTGTAGCATTAGAAAAATACTGTACTACTAATTTCCCTTTGTCCGAATTCATATCCGCACTCTTTCTTTTGTCTTTATTCACATAAAATTACAATAGCGTCCTTTCGTTGTAATTTTTTCTTACATGAAAGGCCATGTCATGCATTGATACGAGTGAAGATACGAATCAGAGCGCAGATGGTAAAAAAAAAAACACGAGTGCGAAAATAATTACTTAAATAAGATGCATAATAAGTGTTTTTTTGTTTTTTATCCGAATAGTAAGCGTTTGTCCTCCTTAAAGTTGCATGTTCTAATCCCACGGAAGCTAAACACTCCAATCCTTGGGGCCACGGAAAGGTTTGTCCAGTCGTTTACTTCAAGACCCCAGAATTAGTCGAGGTGCATGCACGCGAGCTGGCCCGAACGTCCAGTCATCATAAAAATAATTTGGACTAGATATTGCACTCAATTCCTGCGATTTTGGACCTGTGTGAACACACGTAACCTGGTCCTCTCATTATTAGTGGTGGAAAACCTAATCTTGATTACATGTCATCTAGAAGGAGACAAACTACTAATAAACAAAAGAGCAATAATGGATTAGTGTAATTATGGTATGATTAAATGTTTGCACCAAATAACACGTATCCCGGGAGATCCCCGCCGTGGGGCCTTTTGGTGTCCATTCATGTTTACAAAAACACTAATCTTTTTTGGAAAGTTAAAAAGAAAAAATTAAACTCAACTTTTGGTGTCCATTCATGTCATTAGATGGACATTGGACGGTAAAATCATTGATTAGGAACATAAAACGACGAATATTAGAATGACATGTCGGCGTCATTTGAGTGCGTTATTAGTTAATTAAATTAAAGAATTAAGCTAATGATAACAAAGCTAGTGGGTGAAACGCCACTAGGCGGAAGGCGATGGGCTGGACTGCTACCTCATAGTTAGCACATAGTTAGGGTGTAAATAAGCCGGACCGTGTTTTAGAGCATTTGAGAGTGGATTGCTTTATATTCATGGAGCCCGAGCTCAGCTCGTGTTAAATCCCCACCCTTTTCTTGCATCTGTTAGATATGTTAAATATTCAGTAGCATATACCTTAATGCCTTCTAGATACCATTGACCTGAGTTATAATCCTGAGCCATGCACGTGGTTAAACTAAAGATTAAAAGGTCTGTTGGCTTGATCGTTATAATTAATAGTAGATCATATACCACTGGAAGTGTGAGGTGGGTCCTGCGAAGAGACATGCTTGCGTGGACTAAGTGGCAAGCTTGAGGAGCTTGATGGGCATAAATGTTTTGTCTCAAATCACTTTGTGGGAGGTTGTTGAACCATTTGGGCACAACAAGGACATTGCTAACTTAAATAGTACGAGAGATTGTAACCATTTGGGCACAACAAGGACATTGCTAACTTAAATAGTATGAGAGTTTGGGCACAACAAGGACATTGCTAACTTAAATGGTATGAGAGATTGTGGATCCCTCCCTAGTCCCATATCAATTAGATGTGTGAATTAATGTTGAGTAGCATATAACGTAATGTCCAACCAGATTAACATTTTTTGAGCCATATGATTAGGCTAAACATTAGCAGGTAACTAACATGGGTCGTTACAGCTCAAGCATAAAATAGAGCCTAGATATCCAAGCTCAATTATTTTGAGAGCTCGAGCTTGGTTCGAGTACTAACCAAGTCAAGCCCATGCATACGAGTCGAGCTTATCTATGCGAGCTCCACTACAGCTCACACAAGCTCGACTCATTTAGTAAGCGAGCCGAAAGCCCTGTTCAAGCTCAACCATGTTTACGAAACGAACCGAATCAAGTCGTGTCCTTACCGCTTCAAGCTTCAAACTGCTCGTGAACACCTCGATTCGTTTGCAGCCTATCCACATTCTCAAGTACGGATCCAGAATTTCAACCAGGTAAGCTCATACAACATTCTCAAGTACGGAGATAAATTCTTAGTACAATATTGTGATTACTTTAAAAACATTGCATATTTTCGTAATCCTCGTCTTCATTCGATTATAAGACAAAAGAAATGCGGTTGGTAGGGCACCGATTGATATGGTAATTGTTGATGTAAATCTTTTTAAGATTATATAACTAATCAAGTGCTCTTATCATGTTCCCTTTCTCACCTTCATTCCACATTAACCCATGCCACCTTGTCCCTTGCCTTGCCACCTACCCACCTTAATAAAGCCGGATTCAAACTCTTTTATACTATGCTTGTCCTCTCCAAAAAAAGCAAACTAACTACTTTTTACACTATCCGGTGTGCGCCGAACGCATACCGGATTATGTGCAATTCTGATATGGGTCTCGTACTAATGATCGGAGCTACCGTTCAATTTGTTTAAGATATGTACTTTCAAGAGTTTTTGCAGAGGACAAAAATTGAATGTATTGGTCGAGACCTACTACTATTCGAATGAGCTTATTTTTTGTCATTGCCTTATAAATAATATTTCAAACAAATTAAACAGCTTTGATCATTAGTGTGGGACTCTGAAATGGGTCTCACACAATCTAGAGTATATTTGGTGTACACCATTTACCCCAAATGGTGTACCTATCTTATTTGTAATTGGTTTAGTATGATTTGATTTTGTAAGTTTTTTCATCTAATGGCTACTTCATAAGGAATATTTATTAAAAAATAATAATAATAATCATTCACTGTCACTCTAATTGAAACAGCTAGTATTATTTTTGTAGCTATACGTGCCTTCTACGAACATATAGTGTACTTTTTTAACCAAATACATAGGGGAGTAATTTTGCCACTCCCTTTTTTTGCTAACGGTCCCGCTAATGGGTGCCCCTGGGGCAATGGTTTATGTGCAATTAATATGCCTTAATGTATGAGTTGTATTTATGGGTACTCACAAAGCATCATTTTTCATCACTATTTTATAAACTAGCCATAAATGCTTGTAATACTTTTTTGTAGTGACAATATTACCCTCATTTCCTTTTAGAAATTAGGTAGGTGAAAGATTTCAATACAAATAGAACTTGTAAATTATAGAGTAATTTTTATTCCGTTGTTCCTGTAACATGCATGTTTTATAAACCAAACAAAAATGGTTTAATCAACAGCGACATTAGTTTGGGATAATAAAGAACCTTAAATGCATGTGACTGAAATTCTGAGGAGTAGTTTCTAGTAGTACCCCTATACTCAAATGTAATTTTTTCCATTCTAGTAGTTCTTTACCGGAAGATAAACTATAAAAGAAATAGAGAAAAACAAAAACAATCTATAATCAGAGAATGAGATTTTTCCAGGAAGAGAGAGAAAAGGGATGAGCACTACCCATGGACAGCCACATGAAGAAAAAATTATTATACGCCTCTAGAGCACAGTCACATGATTTCCACCACACATACGCATTTTGATTTTTTTATTTTTAGAAATTAAGAAATGCATCTTGTTAGAAGCCTAGATTTGCGGTCCGAATATTTATTTAGGGATGAAGGGAGTAACAAGTAACGTGCTCAATAAAAAAAAAAAACTCATTATCCAATTCTTATTTATCCAAGAAAATTTGTCATTTATTATGTGAATATATAGCAAACATAAACCTTGCGTTTATTTTTTGAAACCAAATTGTATACGCGGTAAATTTGACACTTCAATAATGTATGCTCCAATTGATACAGGTAGTTAGAGAACTCTTCGTTTACCGATGCAATTAATTACCTTTACAAGTAAAAAATGGTGTGTACCAATATTTTTAACTCATTTAATATGCTTTTTCTTGTGCCCCAGGGGCAAACGTTAGCATTTGCCTTTTGCTAATGTCACTCTCATTTATGTCTTTATAAGATGATTTGTTTTGTAAAATAAAGGAAGTGACATTAACAAAAAAGGGTGACAAAATCAATTCCCAATACATAATGCTACTTCTAACTTTTGATAGGTTCATATGCAAACTATATGCACCATATGATCACCTTAACCTTTTTAGTTTTATATTTTACCATCTTATTTGTCGCCATGAGGCCATACTCAATCAATCATAATGTTTTTTTGGTAGCAGAGGAACAATCCTACAACCAGACCACTATATGAATCCGACTGTAAAACCTAAACCTCCAGAGGAGCTAGCGCGGCCACACGAGTTACAGCCCCCCGCTTACTTCAGGATACTCCTCCGGTGAAAAATTAAACCCCAAACAATATTCATGAAGAGTACTCTCAAAACCTAGGCATCTGCCCGAATCAATCATATTAATGTTGTTTTCCAGTGTTTATTTGTCTAGGTGTCTTACCCCATGTAATTAAAAGAGCTACAATTAATGACCTTGTTTCAAAATATTTACACAAGGTGTCATGTGGTATTAGCAGCATATTAATTCCCTACGGATCATGATTAACATCTGGCTGTCACCCATCATTGTAACTTATTATTCGAGGGGCTCGACCACTTTTGTATATATGCTGCAGTTACTGTCTTCTTTGTCAAGATGTTTTTGTAATTTCCCTTACAATATTCATTCGATCTGATATTGTGATATTTTTTTTTACCAAAAAACACTTTAGAAAAGCCACATGCATCAAGTATATATGTGATCAAGAGTCCCAATTATGCCTTCTGTTATTCTATGTTTAACGTACGTGCCATTGCAATATATGCGTATACAATGGCCTTCTACTAGGGGATTATCCTCAAATAATTAGTTATATGCAGACTTTTGTTTCCAACGGCTCAGAAAAAAAAGAAGAAATTCGCAGATTAAAAGAGAGAGATCCGGGTCAAAACCATTTCGCGGGTCACAGGTTAATGACACGCGAGTCTCCTTCTTCCCCTTTCATTTGAGAAACAGAGAGAGAGAAGGGGGACGACGACAAAGAAAGAACGACTAGGAAACCAGATATGACATGTAAATATTTATAAATCGCACCAGATCGAGCTGGTTGGTCTTCAAACTAATAATCCCCTCTGTTTCCACTCGCTGCGTCGTCATGCGAAAGAGTTAGTCAAACTATGGTGTATTAATGAGCAAGAAAAATAACATTGCATTATTTGAAAGCTAGCTGGTGAACTCAAAACTTTTTTTAATGATCCCATTCTTGACTATAAAATTGCACAACCATATGAGTCCCCTTCAGGTAAGGGCGTCCTCATTTTAAATAAAATGCGAACATCCCCTTTTCTTCATTTTTTCGATCAAATTTCGATGATCCGAGCCACTCAATGTATTCAGAACGTGATTTTAGGAGTACCCTATTGAAATCAGAAAAAAAAATGACCGGGAAGAGCTTGATTTGAGCAGTTTTTATTTGAACCGTTCGATAAAATACAAACAAAAACTGCTCGGATCAAGCCCTTTCCGATCTTTTTTTTTGCTGATTTCTCGCGGGTGCTCTTAAAATCACGTTCTGAACATATTGAGCGGCTCGGATCATCTCAAATTAGTCGGGAAAGGGACGTCCTTCACTTAATACGGTAAGGGAGCCCTTACTTGAAGTTTTGTGTATATATATACGGGGCGGTTCCAGAGACACCTATAAAAATATCTCATAATTTTTTATCAAATTTTGATGATCTAAGCTGCTCAATGTGATCAAAATGTGATCTTAAAGGTCTCCATGAAAGATCAATAAAAAAAATGACCGGAAAAAACTTGATCTGAGCAGTTTTTAATGGTATATAAAACATGGAAGAACCAGAGAATTACACGTTTATCTGAACACGTTCTAAAGAGATTTTTTTTTGGGTATCAGCCAAAAAAGCAGATTTTATTACTGTAGGAGATAAACGAAATAGAGACAATGGCATAATTAATGTAAAAGACTAACGTTCCAACTATGTTATCATTCATACATGTGATAATCATGTGTCATTGACCAACTGCCACGAAGCCGAGATTCGATTGGCAAGAAACCAACAAAAGATGAAGAACAAAAAAAACTAGCCGCGAGATTCATACAACCAAATCATTTCGATAAGGCATAATTACACAAATGTTTATTGTGTGCCTTGAGTCATTTGGAACCTTCCTATTGACCATAAAAGCGACGACTACAACTAGGACTGAAATATATACTAAAAATAGTGAAAAGCCATTAATCATCCTGTTTGCTTCTTTTTCTTCTTCTTGTGAGTCCTTCTATTTAATTAGAATTCCATGACTACTTTTCCAATTTATTCAAGATATAATTCTTTTTTCATGAGAAGAAATCACGTGGTTTAAAATAAAATAAGTAAATTAATTTCTCAACTTAATTAATATGTTCTAACCATTTTTAAGTGTGTAGCCTAAGAGCATCCACAATATAATAATCAAAACTAAAAGATAGTTAGCAATATTTACTCAAAAGAGTACTCACATTGTAATAATCAAACTTAGTAATCTCTTAGCAACTCATCAAATTTTAGCCTTTAAATAATCAAAACTAGAAACCATTTTGCCAATAATCAAATTTAATGGTCTCCATATTTTTTCAACCAAGTACACCCATCATTATATAAAAACCTTCTCTCTCTCTCTCTCTCTCTCTCTCTCTCTCTCTCTCTCTCTCTCTCTCTCTCTCTCTCTCAACAATGTTTCCAGAAAATTATTTTTAAAAACTGTTTTTTTTTCAGAAGCTTTAAAAAAAACAGTATTTACAAAAAACTTTTTTTTAAAAGTGTTTTTACACAAAAACTGTTTTTTTTTAAAAGTGGTTTCTAACAGTTTTTCAAAAAAAAAAAACTGTTTTCTTTTTGAAAAAAACTATTTTCAATTTTTTTTTTCACTAAACTATTTTCTTAAAAATGTTTTTTTTTTTTTTAAATTTAGTTAGAATTTTGAGGTTTAAAAAGGTGATGTTGCAAGTTTTAGTTATCCAATTTTGATTATTACATTGCAGATGCTCTAATGGGTTGGCCTCTTGGCTTGTGACTTGTGAGTTGTTTTGTAACGACCCGCGCAGCTTTGTACAAGCCCCCACCATATAGACTAGGGCAACACAATCAGAGTAGTATTCTTACTAGATTCTAGAGATGGCCCTACTATACTGATTAGAGTTGTGCTCTAATACCAACTAGAACACGACCCCCGCGTCGGCCGACTTGCTAACTATTATCTAACCACATGACTTAAAAACGAAACCTCAAGTTATACAATAGTTGGTGGGTGTTTCATTATAAACTATTTCATATTTTCTAAAGCTGCCGATGTGGGACTTGATTCCCACTTTTCCCAAAGTGGGTTCTCAAAAATTTACTCTCTCTTAAAGTCTGAGGTTCGATTCTATTTGTCTCCGATTAGTGGGGCCACCTCATCCCAAAGCGTTACCATGCGAAATGGAGGCTGGAGTGAGTGGTTTGACCACCCAAAATGTATAGCCATCGAATGTCAGCCAAGTCGACCCAACTGATTGGGTAGTTGAAAAATGAGTTTTTTGTGTCCCCCCCTCTGAGATATTGATCAGTTTCAAAACACTACTGACGTCTTGGCAATAACCATTAATTAATGGATTTGTTTGGGTACAGAAAAAAGAAGAAGAAAAAGAGAGAAGACTATTATAGAGCATGGAAACCATGGGCATCACCATGAATCTTGTGTTAGTCAAGAAAGGGGTCTCGGTGGGCAACAACGTATGGCCCATTGTCTGCTAACTTAATTAATTCAATTTGATGACTAGAAAGGAAACTTCACAATGAAATGTTTTAATTGCGGTCGAACGTAGTCGCGTGCAACGTCGAAGTCTGATCTGTTTGAAAACTATTTCATTCTCGTTGGTGCTGCCTTGACTCGATCGATATTAACCTGTGCGTGCATGGTTGAACTTGTTAGAGTGAGCCCAAAATGAACCTACCTTCAATGCGTTACCGTTGTAAAAAAAAGGGGGGGGAGGGGGGTTGTGAGTGTTCACTTTCAACATGGTATAAGCTTTGCAGAAAAAGGGGTTAAATCCTTTTGAAACCGTAATAAAGTGAGAAAATATGAAGTTTATAGTGTAAACCCAGCTCTTGTACGTAACTACCACCCGAGTCGTATATCTTCTTTGTTATGACCAAATTTTGATCCAAAACTAAGTAACAGTTAATTAAAATGACAGAAAATGAAAAAATAAATAAATAAATCTTTGAAAAGTTAGACCAAAGTCATTTGTGGTGTACTTTTTTTTAAAAAAGGGTTTTTTGTGTGTTAATTAATCGTTATGAGAAATTGTAAAATAAAAGTATATGATAGTATATAATTTTGTATACCTTAAACTTTTCCCCAATTTTAAAGGGAGGCACATGGCAAGCAGATAAGCCAAATCCCAAGTGTTTATTCCTTCTTCTCTCCCATCCAATTTCCTTCGAAGGAAGGTAGGGTTGTTGGAATAGTACTTAGCATTAGGATCTTTATAAGTGGCTGAGAGAGCTTCCAAAAGGGGAAAGAATTTTCAACTCTTCAACACAAAAGAAGAACCAAAGACATGTGAAAGTATTATAAGCTTTTAGTATTGGTTTCCTTTCTAGCTCATCCCCATGTGCATGCTTGTCAGTCCTCACTAACTTCTATTCTAAGGTTTCTCTCTCTCTCTCTCTCTCTCTCTCTCTCTCTCTCTCTGGTATGAATTTATCTAATTTATACTGGGCCAAAATGATGAGATGTGGACTACGTAATTACTTTCCCACAATTGGTCCTTGAGGACACAGGATTAGATCAAATGCGTGGTACAAACTCCCAACACTACGTTTGTTGCAAAGGGCTCGCGGACAATTTTTCTATTTGCCTCACCTTCTAGTACTTGTGTTCATTCACAGCAATATTCCATAGTTGTTGAATTTAGGAGAGCGAAAATTGAGAGAATATTTATGTATTTCTTAAATAAATACTTTACAAAGACACAAAGTCCTTCATATACAAAGAAATTAAACTAGGAAGGAAGTTAAACTATGAAAGAATAAATATACAATATTCCTATGCTACAATCGAGGATCTTCAATCAATCAATTAGGCAACCGGATTTTCCTTTTAACACTCCCCCTCAAGTTGGAGAGTGAATATCATGAAGTCCCAACTTGCCACTTAGATATTGAAATTGTTCCTTTCCTAAAGATTTGGTAAAAATGTTTGCAAGTTGAGATCTTGACTGAACGTAGTAAAGGCCCAATGCGCCCTCCAACAGCATGCACCTCACTGCATAATTTTTTTCCTCAAATTAAATTTGTTGTATCAAAAGTCCAAATACAATATGCATGCAAACCTATTTTTTGGTGCAATGGAAGTGTAAATTGAAAAACACCAAACAAGCTAAACGAAGGGGTTGAACCTGTGGCAAAGACTACTTCAGCAATATCAGCATCCCACAAATCTCGAATCTCTCATGAGGGGATGAAATGGGCCACCAAATTCGTGTTTTGTTCAGATACACCGCTTAGGATTATGTCTAAGATATGACGGTAATCAGAGCTAACCTGGGCTAAGGCCTAAGAGGCGGCCTTAGGCCTCTAAGACCCTCGACTATTTTTTCGGACTCAACATATGAGCTAAAAAAAAAAACATTTTAGTACTAAACATAGAAGCCAGAAATGAAAATTTTGGGCCCCTTCTTCAAAAAAAAATAAATAACATTTTCGTACCGAATTGCAGAGAGCTTATAAAACGGCTTGTAATTAAGAAATCACATCGCGTCCTAGTATTTTCGTTCTTGATTAACTTTCACTAATTTCGGGAAAACTCTTTTATTACACCAGCAATAGTTGTGAATATTTTAACTATATAGGTTCACCTTCTAGGATTTTTTGAAAAATGAGGAAAAATAATAACAGTTTTTTTTTTTTTGAACAACAGAAAAAGATTTTATTAACCTCTGAAACATAGGGGAACGTTACAAGGGAAGTGCTACAATACACACTTTTTATTTGGGTGTATATCATATGCACCCTCATTGAGACAAACCAAAAATGTTATAATTCTCAAAATGTTATGAATCTTTTGCTAAAAAGTTATAAATCATATTGATGAAAAGTTACGAATTTTTAGTATAAAAGTTACGATACGAAATAAAATGTTATGAATGACCGATCCTACAATTAATTTTTTATGAGGTGGCACAATATGAACCACACAATTGGTGCATATGGTACACATCTTAAAAGGGTGTGTAGTAAAGACTTTCCCACGTTTACAAAGATTAAACGGATTTGAAAAAAGACGGCATCACAACAAGAATGAAGCATTCCAACAACGTTAACACCTAACTACTCAACAATCATATGCCTCTCCCAACCCAAGGCGCAAATGGCTGGAAAGGTTCCAACCAAAGTGCAAGCAGAAACGAAGCTCGCTAGGACAGTGCCGGGCCCCAGCGAGGATAACAGTTACATAGTTAAAACAGGTACAAAAAAACAAGCCACCAGCGACATAATAATACCAGTTTTTGACGGATCTTTTTTTTGAACAAAAAAAAAATTATAATCTTTGAAATCGTTTTAAAGACTAAAGGACCAAGGATCTGACTGCATCATATCTCTAAATCTAAGAATAATATCCCTAACTCTAAGAATAATCTTGTGCCCAATAATTCAAGACCCAATCTCAAGTTTGGCAAAAAGCCAACAAAAGAAATATTCATTAGGACAAACTCACACCTATAGGACCAAGCCCAGAACACTTATTAGGCCAAACCCAACAACCTACAAGAAAAAAAACCCTAATCAATCAGATAGCAAGCATCACCGCCGTCCCACTTCAAGCTCCACCAGCAGCCGCCGCGAACAGCAACCACCGAACGCAGCCACCACACCACCACAGCGAGTTTTTGAGGAATCTGTTTCCACAATGACATTGGCTGCATGTAAACAGCAAATTGCATCTCCAACCCTTTTCTTTTTCTTTTCTTTTTTTTGAACAGCTAGCTATCTCCAACCTCGAAACCCCATGTCGGCGTGGCACATCAATTTCTAAATGCCTTGATATTTTAATTCTGACACGTAAAAAATTCTTCGAGAAAACCATGTGCTTAATTTGGCTGGTTAGGTTTACGTCCAATGAATAATTTCGGAGAGGTGTTGGAATATATCTTCATAGCTAGTGGGAGACAATCTTCACTTTCAAAAATAAAAGTTATTTTGACTTCAAATGATACAAGTCATTTTGACTTCAAATTTTCCCTCAAGCATGTGGTGCATGCACTCTTTTGGTGGAAACCAGTGGATTTTACTAATATCTACTGTAGTTTTGTAAGAACAAATAATGGAACTAATAGACCAAAACAGGGATTAATTAATTATGAGTGGGGTGGCGAAAGATCAAAACCAAAAGACTCTCTACAGCTTGCATGACTACAGTCTCAATTAAAGCATATGACCCTAATGTCACGTGCTTAGGTTTTTGTCAACATCCCATTTGAAAATTCGGGTGCTAGCTAGACAGTTGTACAAGGCAGATATATGTTGTTATGACCCGCTCCGGCTGCCAAAACCCCCCATGGACTTCCCAATAGATTATCCAATGAGACGAGCACGCTTGACTGCAAAGTTCCAAAAGAATTTGGTGCTCTCACGAATGTAAAAGGTCTTGTACAGAGTAAGATCAGGATCTATTACATATATCACTGAACCCTGCATTCACCAAGTAATGTGGGACCTCTGACCACCCATCCAGACGTCTACGGAACTATATCTACCGAAGCCCGACTCCAACTTGGCTATGGCTGTCACATACGTACGAAACAAATTTTAAAGGTTCAAACATTGTAGAGTTCGTTGATTATTCCTCTGTCAGATATGATAAGAAGTTGGTAGAATCAACTTCTTTAGATTAAACTCGTAGCTTTCGATTCTCGAATTTTTGTTCTAAATTCTGGAGAACGTATTTTTCGTACCCATGTTGTATGTTTCAGATCATTTGCTAGTAAAATAGCTAGTAGATGAGAAGAAATCCAACTTCAAGTTCAAATAATCATATATTTGGATGCATGCAAGATATGGTCTTGAAAGTTAAGAGGACTGGTGGCAGAGTTACAGCTCTGTTCGGCCTGCAATATCCATTCACTGAGATATTTGGCTGAGATTGAGAGTAGATTTGAGACTATAAGATTGTATCTAGGTGGTCCAAATATGATTAGCATATTGACCAATATGAGATTCTACAGTGAAAAATCTATTTGGTAATTAATCCAGTACATGTAATAACCCTATTCTATCGATAATCTTAATTAGAAACGATATTTGCCTGGATTGGGAGATGCTCCTTGGCAGCGGCGCCGAGCAGCCCATCCGACTGCTCGTTTTGGTATGGATGATTTGGATATAATCTTAGTGCATAAAAATCTCGACCGTCCTTTGCTCGGATTAAGATCCGAGCCATCCATTGCCGAGATGGACAGCTGGATGGACCACTTGGCAGCATCCCAATCTAAAGATTTGGGGATAAAAAAAACACACAAAATGCCTAGTTCAAGGACCATATGATATCAACTCATGCCAGAGTCATGAATAAAGTGACAATTATAGCACTTCCACCTAGATTGTTCAAATCTTGTGAAACACCAACTACTTCATATGCAATTTTTTTTTTTTTTTATCTCAATGAAAAGAGTGAGATGGATTGAACCAACGTAGCAACTCCCATCAACTTGGGAACCCACCCGACCTAGAATGTTCGGACTTAAGCCATATATAATTGACCCGGCCAGGAAGGATATATTGATTTGTCACCAAGTCATAGGCTCCGTTACCAGGCCCCCACCAAAATGCCAAGTTAAATTGAGCCATTTTTCCAGCCATCTAGCCCCAAGTACCAAACTCGAGACCGATGAAAGAGGGGCAACCTTATGTTAGCTGCTCCAACCACTTGAACTACCACCTCGGTGGCACTTCATATGCACTTCTCCATTTGAGTTGTATTCTTTTGAAGCCAGATAAAATTGAACGGCTGAGACCAGTACTTCTGGCCAGTCTATTAAATCCAAATCAAATCAACATTCCAAGGAGATACTTGAACTACAGATTCAAAACTATGCAAGTGTGAAAGTACATAGTTGGTTTTCTACATGTATGACAGTGATATTTACTTGTACAAGTTTTCGGATAGGGATCGATGCACTAATTGACAAACATATCAGAAGTAAAACAACAGAAAACCGGTTCATAACTTGACCAAGAAATCCAAAGAATTTTATTTAAGTTCCCAAAAGTTGGAGTTTATTTGTCCCACACCGCACACCCTACGTGTTTTGCAGGAAAGCACACCACTGGGAAAGGGACACGTGCATGTCCATGTCACCACCTAATATTTTGCCATGCGTAAGTTGGCCACGTGTCCGTGATATTGACCTATGCTTCCTTGGAGTTATTGCTTGAGAGCATGTTTGATCAAGAAGTTTTTACTTATTTCGTGTAGTCGCTTTGAGGCAGTTCATCATCAAAAATGCAAAAGTCTAGGAACGTGTAGTCGCTCTAAGGCAGTCCACCATCAAAAATGCAGAAGTCTAGGAAATGAAAAAGTCTAGGAACGTGTAGTCGCTCTACGGCAATCCACCATCAAAAATGCAAAAGTCTAGGAAATGCAAAACTCTAGGAACGTGTAGTCGCTCTACAGCAGTCCACCATCAAAAATGCAAAAAGTCTAGGAACATAATATCGAAACACAATTCTAGATATAATTGCGTCTGAAAATTGTGTTTGGAATCGTTGGAAGTATGTATGTAGAGCAACATGCATCGAACGGCTCTTGACGCGGTTGTATCTAGAGTCATGTTTTAAAATTTGTGTTCGTATCACTGCTCTTATAAAAAATTGGAGAAAAGGGGGAAAAAAGCTCACAAAATTTGTACTTCTCTTCGGCTAGAAATTACAACTTTTTTGGGCCGTGATTTATTGCACTTTCGATTTGTCATAGCCATAGGGCCTTGTGGCCCAATTTATGTTTATGGGCTGCAATTTTGTTGGGCCTAGCAGTTGAGCTGGACTATAACCAAGGACAGGGTCTTAGTATCGTCCACTTGGCAAATACATTTTGTCTTTCGTTTGTTTTGAAATTGCAAAGGGGCACAGAACCTTAGTCGCATAATCTTCAAAATGTCTCGTGCTTTCATGCTCAATTCTCGCACTGTGCTTGCGCTCTCAATCCTCACTCTTGCGAATTTTAGTCCTTCAAGATGAAATTTACTGACGCGTTCATGCTCTCGCATGCTCTCCTGCTCGGACACACGCACGCAAATTATGTGACTTAGGGCAGGACAAAAAATGCAAAACATAGACCCAAAAAAAAGTAAGTGCCCCCCCTCCCTGTTTTTTAAGCAAAACCAAAACTCTGCATCGTTTCACTGGTAAGAATCCGCAAACTTGCTCTGGTTCTTCAAGATATTGCACTTTCGACATGTCATAGGACCTTGTGGGACTGTGGCCCAATTTAAGTTTGCAAAAAGCAGGCCTTGGGCCCAGCAATTAAAGCTGGAGTATAACCCACTAACGAAGGTCTAGTGCTTCCACTTGACAAATACTTTGATTTTCGTTTTGATTTCGAAGATCGTGCCCAAAAATTTTGAAACCTCAAAAGAAACAAGGTCACATCTTTTTACTGGTTATAGAGCATTCCCCAACCTTGCTTTAGTTCTTCAAAACTCCGAACTAAAGTCTCTAAAATAGACATTTAAGTCTCATTTCATGCTTTCAAGTCCAAATATTCAAAATCAAAATCAGTACTCGTAATATTTGAATACGAGTTTATAGAATAATTTGAACTTTCGGTGGAAAAAAAAAATGTGCATAGAGTCTTAAAATGCGTCAAACTATGGCCTAATTTGAGATTATTAATAATCCATTTGAACTTTTTTGTCTTTATATTGAAATTTCATTCCCATTAATTAGAACTTAATTAATCTAGGCTGAATTTACACAATGACTGTGAGTTTTGGCCCAACCATTAATGACAGGCCAGCCAACTTTGGAGCGGAAGTTAATAATACGTTAAGACTAGATTTGGGTGGGGTACGCCGGGCCGAGGCTGTAGTGCAACGCCAAGGCGACGCGTGAGAAACCCCGATAGCAAGCTACCGTGATGAGCTCTCCCCCTTAAAAAATTAATTTAATATCATGTGAGCCAATGGCCCACGTATCAGATATTAAACTGATAAGAACAGATACTACACTTGATCTTAGCCAAAAGGCCGAGAAAGGTATGCTTGATCCCTCGTTGGGCCTTGGCTTTTATACACCGTTCTCTCTCCTCTTTTATCCCCTACTCAATGTGGGACAAACTTCCAGACTTCTCTGTGCTTAACTGTTACACTTTTGGACTCTCTCTCTCCTCAAACTTCTGTGTTTTTCATTTTGAATCCCTTCACTGATTTCGAAATCCATGGTAGTGATTTCTTTATCTGGAAATCTGATTCAGAGAAAAAAGAAGAAAGCATATTCTCTTGAGATTTTTGAAAAATCGCATGTACGTATTGAAAACCATGTTTGCTGCTTTCTGCATACCATTTTATTTGATGTCCAAGATTACTGGATCTTAGGAAAATATTTGGTGGTTCTTGTGGCATATGGGTGATGAAAGAATACGGAGTTGCAGAATCCTGGTCTAATGGGATTTAGGAAAGATGGTGAAGTTCTGTTGTCGACGAGTGACAATCGGCTACTTTGCTACTACCAAAACTTGACAAATACTGAATGTACCGAGAGTTGGGATGCATTTGCCACTGATACTGTCATGGAATCACTAGTTTTTAGTGAAACAAGAAATGGTGTCTTTCTAGGGGCAGTTGATTCGTTTGCGATGATGCTATATGCTTCCAAACTCCAAGAGAGCAAAGGATAAAGATGAAAGAGCAAGAATTTCGAAGAATGCTGGTCCAAGCAAAGATTTGGGAAACAAAATCAACATGTTCTACTTGATCTTGCTAGCTAGGAGACTGAGTAAATCACTGCCCAAAATCATGTCTGCACCTGGATTCTCAACATTTGTCGATGTGCACACAAACGCAAGTAATCCTTCCAAAGAAAAAAGATATCTAGACCATTCAATCTAATATAAGTTAGATTCAGGTCACAGAAGTATTCCTAGTTAAATTCCACCATATTTCTAAGTATCGAAATATTCTCCAACCGAATACTATATGAAGTATAATGACATACTATAAACATTTATATATCCGTAGTATAAGCAATGCAAAAATAATAGTACATGAATAGTACTGCAAATCATAACACCAGTGCAAGAATTATACACAAGCACCAGTATGTTAATATATAGGGAGAGAGAGTAGAATTGCACCACCCCTTGAAGTTCATCTGGAGGAGCCATTTCGAGCCCAATTCGGAAACGAGCATTCTGAATCAAAGCTGAGATCCTTCAAACTTCTGTTTGATTTAACCGGTCGAGGAAAACCCTTCAAGCATGGAGAGATCTGTTCAACGCCGCTGAAGTTGCAGTCGTTGACCCTGCTGCTGCTTGTCACTTCACTGTTGATAGAAGATTTGGGAGAGAGCTTGTGCTTGTATGGAGAATTGGACTCAGAATAAGCATCAAAGTTCACTCTCCTCAGCCTCGGCGAGCTCATTGACCGCAGCTTGGCCTTGGCTGATTCGGTTGCAGCCATGTAAGTTGGCACGATAGGAGAGCTAGGAAAACCGGTGTCGTTTCCAACGGAGTTCTGTTTCTTGTGGTGAAATGATCTTCTTTGAATGGATATTGGAGGATCCAATTCAAAATCTTCTATGTGATGAGGCCTGTGGGAATTTCTTGGTTTGAGTTTTGCCCCATATTCCTCTCTGATTCTGACATTGGAAGGGAAAGCTGTGTCTGAGTTCTTGGACAGTTGTGTATCCACCCATTGGTCTAACCAATATCTCCACCTTCCATCGACCTTGTTTTCTGATTCTGTCGATCTCTGATAACCATTGATAACTAGTAAACAACTATTGGAGAAACTAGATTTCAATGACACGATTGTTTGATACCATGTTTGTTTTCTCCCTTCTTTTCTTTCACCGTACCAGTACCACTTTTAGGTGTTTCCAGAAAGGAAAAAGAAATGACATATATCGAAAAGGACGAGTTTTTTCATGATACGAAAACAGGAAACAAGAACGATGCCAAACACGCAATCCACTTACTCGATGACTCAACGTGTATTCCTTTATCCGTTCCCTCTTGATAGCAGCCTCTCTTTTACTCAAGAATATGGCTTTTGCATCATCTTTTGACAGGAGGCTATCATCCCACCTTCTATCCCTATCTGATTCAATCTGCAAATTCGAATATTTTACCACTTATTGGAAATGAGGCCACTAAATTGTTGGACTAAGTAACCTGTTGGACTATATTTGCAGTTTACGATTTACTATTACCTTGTCTTTGAAATCTTGCACATTTTTATTCTCATGAGAATTCCTAGTGCCTTCCACCATTTGAAACCTCCTTGCACAGACCTGGGACTGGATTGTTACAACGGACTGCAAGCACTTAAGGGCAGTGATGGCCTGCCGTCTCACAGCTCGGCCTCTGATAATCGCTTGAAGCCTCACTAGTCCCTTTAATGCGCTTAAAGCTTTTCTAGCCTGTGATATTGACAAGGTAATATGAAACGAAAGGCAAGTACTATATCCATTGGGGGAAAAATAATTCAATGTTGTGCCGGCTGGTGATTCCTTTTTTTTTCTGCATCACTTTGAAAAACTGGAAGGAGTGTGTTTGGATAATGGATTCGTAGATGAGTTTCCCAGAGGGGAAAAGATACGAATTTTGTTATGTTAAGAGTATCATTTCTTATCCCCCACAAAACCAAGATACAAACACATCTTCAATGTTATGGACTACAAAATGGACTACTGATTATCACAAGCGTTGAACAAAAACTCACAAGATAACCCCGAAAGGCGGTTTGAATTCTGGTGGCTGCGAGGTCTAAAACCTTCCTCTCACATCGTTGTGTTGATCGAGGTGGGTTTTTTTTGACATCAACGGCTAGAAAATCTGCAGTTTCCCCACACTGATGCACGGATTGAGGGACGCCAGTGACTGAGACAACCTCAGCAGAAACAGCAGTTGCAATATCCACAGTTGTGTCATGATGCCTCTGCTCCTCTTCTGCTCCATTGTCTGGTCTTTCCCTTGACTGTGATATTGGTGCTGAAACTGAGGCCAATCTTTTTATCTTCACCCTTCCAAAAACCCATCTCCTTCTCTTCTCCAACTAAAAGAAAAGAAAGGAGAATCCCCATCACTTATATTTGGATAAATGAAAATGATGAGAAATAAAGAAAAAAGATGAGTCTTTATTGGTTTATCTTGTTTCTCTCCAAATCTTATCACTTCAGGTGAGATAAGGTGAGAAACCACAACCCTCTCTTTCCTCACAATCCAAATGACCTGTTAACTTACCTTTTCTTGTTTAGAACGTGTATCTGGATTGAAGAACCTCTTTAGTTGAGTAAACCAGCTCTTCTTTGCCATAGGACCATTACTTCATGGGAGCAAATGCCGATATTCTTGGAAAGTTTTCCGTATCTGCGAACGACATTAGAAACATTAGAATCATACCCCTGGACCATTACTTCATCGGAGCAAATGTCGATATTCTTGGTAAGTTTTCCGAATCTACAAACGACATTAGAAACATTAGAATCATGCCACTGAAAGAATAAGAGAGAGACAATGGTATCCTAATCCCATTTTCAAAACCTTGAACAATTGGGAAAGAATTGGGACTGTAACTCAATGAATCTACGGCATATGAACATCTAACATTGGATGCATCTCTAGACATAGCACACGCGTACAAAAAAACACAGAGAGATGAGATGTACGTGATTCGGCTACTGCCTGCATCCTTTAGAAGCCGAATTTTAAGCCCGGGGAGAATTTTACAAACACTCCCCTAAATATAAACCGAAAACTTTCTTTCTCTGATTTTGCCACACCTTGCTCTGTACAAAGGCACAGATATAGATATGAGAGAAAGGGAATCAATGAGCTATTCATCAAACATGCTTTTCCAACTTGGAAAGGGAATCAATGAGCTATTCATCAAGCATGCTTTTCCAACTTGGATGCTCAAAGTCCAAAAAGAGGGCTTGTGCCAATCCTCTAATCAATTGGAGCCAATCTGCTCAATCTCTCTCAATCCAAGTGTATCTGAGATGGATATTTGAGACAAATCTTCAACCGAATATACAATCAGAACACCTCCGATTAGTGCAATGGGACGTGTCTATTTGTCTATCTCTCGACTCGAAATGGAAGCAGGTTTGAAAAAGAATCTTTACCCAGTTTCAGAAAACTTGTGAACAAAACAAGAATCACCCCCATTAGAAAGCTTATTAGAGCCACTGTTTTATAAATGAATGTGGTACGTAAGAAACTCTCACCAAAGGTTGAGGTCAAAAGCAGGAAAAAAAATTCTCGAAGGACTGAAATCTCCCAACAACCACAAAATGGTTCACCAATAACTATCACCAGACGCAAAAATCAAAGAGGGTATCTTTTTGGAAATTGATTTCTACACTCTCCTAATTGATGCAAATACTCTTTTTTCGTCTTTTAGCAGGTGAATTTACGGAACAAGTCCCTCGAATTTGTAAAAAGCGTATGCATACAGGGACTATTTCGTAAATTTCCTCGCTAAAAGACGAAAAATGGAGTGTGTGCATCAATTAGGGGAGTGTAGAAATCAAATTTTTTTCATGTGTTGAATAATTCATGTCTCTCATGTTCGTCATGGTCAGGGGCACCTGCTCAGCACGTGGGTGAGGCCAAAATGGCAGTGGCCAGTGGGATATGGGCAGAGAGAGTAATTCAAACTCATGGCCTTTTTAAGGTACTGGAGAAGAGACTTTACTGCCTCATGGGACCTCTACTTTTTCAACATTCATTTGTTTGCTTCAACTGTGAGTGACATGTTCATATGCTTGTTGGAAATGGAAGTACTAAACGACCCTTGGTATAATTGTAACATGGAGCCAAATGGCATGCAATGGCAGTCCACAAAGAGTGTTGGGTGCACAAATGAAGATAAGAAGAGTCATATTATTATACCACTCTAGAGTGGAAACCTTATGTCCCGTAATAGCCCTTTGTATAAGAGAAAAGCAATAATACCAAACTGGGCAAAAAATACATATTCCAATTCATCGAATGGGCTAATGGGCCAAACGGGTCACCTACTAGATTAAGTTGAAAAATAGCCCATGACTCTGACAAGAAGACAATCCTCTCCGATCCCTTATAGGGACGAAGTAGTCATGTTGGGGGCATTGGTGGACCTCTTCCAAACCTATTTTGACAATGAAAAATGGTAGTTTTTAGAGTTGGTCAAGGACATTAACCGTACCAAAAATCATGTTCGGGTCTTCGACCAATGCATGATAGACCTAATATTGATGCACCTAACTCTGCTGCTGATATCATGTGACTTCTCCCCCATTGACAAACAATGTAAAGGCTTCTTTCTTTATACAATCACAAATAGATTGAAATTCTGCAACAAACAGAAAAGGGAAGGAGAAAGAGAGACCTATTATATATTGAAGTAAGTGGGGAACTCCTAGCGTGCAATAGGCCAGAGAATGAAGAGAAGATACAAAGCAACCTTAGGTTGTAAGAATGGAAGGACAGCTGTTGAGGGACCTAGTTCTTCTGTTGTCCTTTCACAAACTTATCATTCCTAAAATACAAACACGAGAAGTTACACAACTCATTGTCATCATCATCATCATCTCTCTCTCTCTCTCTCTCTCTCTCTCTCTCTCTCTCTCTCTCTCTCTCCAACCATGCAACATGTAGCCAGTCACTCGATCCTTAGAAATCATTTTTGTCACTTATCTCTTACTCCCCAAGCAAGATATGGTGGATGCTGTTCATTGGGCTGCTTCTAATTAGGCACCTAGCTAGGTGACATGAGCAAAGATAGTAAAATATTTCTTCATTTAGTGCGCGCCCTTCAATGGACTCCCTTGAGTGGCTCCTAAGGTTGGCTCTCTAGGTTGACTTCTAATTGGTGTGCTTATAGTTTAGGAGTGACTTGGAAGTGAAGAGAAGATATAGAGAGGGAATGGGGCCCGGCCACTTTTTTTTTTTTTATGCCTAAACAAACTCTAGGACTCATAGAAATTGAATTTAGGGAGTTCATTGGAGTACCATTCGACTCACAAATTAACAAATTCTTAGCCCACAAAATTGGGCCCACATTTATGCTTATGTGTCTAGACGAAGTTATGGTACACAGGGTATATCGTATGTCTAAATTATAACAATTTGTGATTTTCATTATGACGACTTTTGATTTCTAATGCATATCTTTTATGCTAGTTACGACTTCTATTTTACAATTTACCTGTTGAACAAGTCATTAGCAGGTTACCCATAGTTAAAAAATATTGTTATTATGTAACCATAATTATTTATATATACCAGAAACCATAATACTTGTACCCCAACCAAATATATGTGTACAATATCACAAATTAAATAATGCTACTCACAAATCTTATGACAACACCATAAATTGACATTATCTTACCACAATGAGTCGTACCAAAAATTCTTTGACACGTATGATATTCCATAACAAAATCAAAATATGTCGTACCAGAATCAATAATTCTTATACCCAAATAAAATACATGTGTAAAATACAACAAATTCAATAAAATAACCAAATTTGTTATGACAATACCTAAAATTTTCATTTGTCATTTTCTTACCACAACGTGTCGTATCAAAAGAAAACATATTTAAATACTACAAATTATACAACAAACCATAATTGTTATGACAATACCATAATTTGGCATTTTCATGCCCACAACTGTCATAGCAAAGGAAATTGATTAAAATATTCCGTAACAAGACCAAAATATCACAAATTCAATAATATAACCAAATTTGTTATGACAACACCATAAGTTGACGTTTGCATACCCGCAATGTGTCATATAAAAAAATTCAATCGAAATGTTCAATTAACGATAGTTATAATTAGCAAAATACCATACCACAAATTCAGTAATTTAACCAAATTTGTTATGACAATACCATAAATTGACGTTTTCATACCCACAACGTGTCGTACGAAAAAAATTCAATCGGAATATTCAGTTAACGATAGTTATAATCAACAAAATATCAAACCATAAGTTCAGTAATATAACCAAATTTGTTATGACAACACCATAAATTAACGTTTTCATACTCACAACGTGTCGTATAAAAAAATTCAATCAGAATATTCATTTAACGATAATTATAACCAGCAAAATACCATACCATAACTAAACGTCGTTAGCGAGTATATTTTTAGAATGGTCGATCATAACTGTTAGAATATCAAGTCATACGTTATTCAACATTGTCACCAAAATTAAATATCGACAACTGTGTAATCGAAAAAATTTAATGTATCCAGATACAAGAATGAAGTTAATCGCTTATCATTAGACCCTTAATCAGACAAAAAAAATCCTTTTACTATTGAATTCGGGTGCCGATGAAAGGGCTTTATAAACCCTACCGAGCCAAAAAAATTACGTGGATTATTTAATCAACAAATATAACGAAATCAATGGTTTTGATCGTCATTATTGTGTCGCGGTTGCAAGTCAACCGTACATTCAGTTACAATAGAGAAATTGGATTTATATCAAGTATATTGAATGCACAATTCTAAATGTTCTTTTGGTACGACACATTGTGGTAAAAAAAATACCGATTTTTTATGTTGTCATAACAATTATGGTTATGTTATATAATGTGCAATATTTTACAAATGAGGGAGAGAGAGAGTCAAGGAAGAGAGAATAACCTATTACCTGCTAAGCCATTTTTTTATTTTATTAATTGATTTAATAAATGGGTGGTCCGGATTAAATTCAAGGGTTTAAAATCATGGTGTGTATGGTACACCCCCTAATAAGGGGTGTGTACCATAGGATCTACCCTGTGTGTCTACCTTAAGGGGGTTAGTAAAGTTAGTTCACCGAGGGTTTAGAGGTTGTCCATAATCCTAAACTCCTCCCACATCCCTTGTGGGGTTCGAACTCCCGCCTCCACTGAGGAAGGCTTGGGATCACGCCAACTGAGCCAAGGCTTAAGAATCTACAATGGGGCATTGCAATTTACAAATGCTTTTCACATGTTTAGGGTAGATTGGATTTGTGTTTTAGTTAGGTGTGAGCAAAAAATCCGTCAAACCGCAAATTCAGTCCAAACCAATTTTAACTGAATGGTTTGGTTTTTTAGTAGTGTGGTTTGGTTCCGGTTTAAAAAAATTAGAAACCGTATTAAATGGTTTGGTATGTGGATTTACGTTAATAGTTTCGGTTCCAAACTAATCCAAACTGTATATGAGTTAGTCAACTAATTTTCTAAATTACTAATATATTTAATCCACCGTCCTATTCAGTATTCAATTATAGCCAAAATTATTTAATATATATAAACTTTTATAAATCACAACCCATTCCTACACTAAAAGCATATGATATAATGTAATACTCCATTCAGTGAATAGTGATTCCACGGCTCAATTAATTCATAAATTTTCATATATTTCTATAAATGAAAACTAATTCTTAATTATTTATTTTCGCAATTTTGAGTACTTGAAATAGTTTACTAGGATGATAACTAAGTTTCAAGTAAACCGTGGTTCGAAACCGAAATCGAACCGTAGTCTAATAGTATGGATTGGTTTGGTTCTATTCCTTTTGTGAGTTGGTTTGATTTTCCACATTCATAATCCGTAAGTAGTAGTTTGGTTCTTGTTTTACTATAAAACCGAATCAATCTGGTCCATTTTCACCCCTAGTTTTAGTTTTCGTGCTTTTGTTGTTACACACTCCTGATTGAAATGGGCCACTGCCACATGTATAAGCTGCTTCGCCGTTTTCAAATGGGCTGGAGTTTGGGTTGGGATTGAGCTTCGTTGATATGGGCTTTTAAGACCACATTTTTGGCAGGAAACCCATTTGTCTCCAGAAATTTCTTTGAAGATCAGTGCGGGTATGGGCCGACTTGGAATTTCATTTTGTCAAATTTTAAAGGGACTTTTTGTCTTCTTTCATTAAAAGTAGAGCCAAACAACGGACACGAAATACGATAACACGACACGAACTAAACACGAAATTAGCGAGTTAGGGTTGAACATTTCTGATACGGAACATGAAAATGACATGACTCGAGAACACGAATTCTAAATGGGTCGGGGTTCTGGTTGAACACTACAAGACACGAAATTGACACGGCCAACACCGATTACTAATCTGTGTCATCCATTAACACAAACATATATATATAATATATGGTATATCTGTAATTCTATATAGAGTTGGGCAACGAACATAATAACACGACACGAACCGGACACGAAATTAACGGGTTAGGGTTAAGCATTTCTGACATGAAACACGAAAAATGACACGACTCGATAAACACGAATTCTAAAATGGGTCGGGTTCGGATTTGGTGATTTGTGACACGAACCCGACTGACATGAACACGCCCCGACCCGACCTGTTACCCAGGTCTAATTAAAAGGTGATAAATTTGGATGAAAACTACTACTAGTAGCATTTAGGACCCTGATTTAATTAATCTTATTGAATTTGGTCATAGTAAAAGATAGGGCAAATTACTCAAATGGTCCCTGTAATTTGGTATTTGTGTCATTTTGGTCTTTCTATTTTTAATTGGCTCGATTTTAACCCTGCAGTTAGGGCTGCAAACGAATCGAGCCGCTCGCGAGCTCGACTCATTAGTGGCTCGTTCAAGCTCGGCTCGGAAGTTAAACGAACAAGCTCGAGCCAATTTTTTCAACTCGTTTTGTAAACGAGCCGAGCTCAAGCTAGGATAAGCTCGGCTCGAGTCGGCTCGCGAGCCGGGGTATATATACTTAAGTTTAGGATTTTTATTGTTATTTTATAATTTGTTTTTTCCGTTTTCACTTTCCAGTCAACCAAGGGAAGCGAGATCACACGTACACCAGTATACCCCCACTCCATAGGAAAATGAAAGAATTATACTTTCACAATCAAAATATTTTTGGTTGTATTAGGCCTATGCGAGGATATATATACATTTTTCGTTGGTTCGTTAAGGTTTGTGAATAAGCTCGAGCTCGAGTCAAGCCAAGGCCTGCTCAGCTCGAGCTCATGTTCGTTAAAAACTTAATAAACAAGCTTGAACAACGTAAAGCTCGGCTCGGTTTGACTCGTTTGCAGCCCTACCTGCAGTTACAATTTTGTGCCAATCAAGTACAATTGATAACTTCCATTTGCTCCTACTAACAGAACTAATTGTAGAAACTACACTTTGAACCCTTGTGATTTGAGTTTGTGTGAATTAACCCCTTGTCATTTTAAAAACTAGCGCATGACCCAATGTGATTTATGTACTAAAAGTGCACATTTCATTTGTTAATGCTTATTTAAAAAAAAACCCCATTAATACTGCATATAAAAGACGATATTATCCTTCTTAACTATTTTTTTTTTTTGTCTTTTCTCCCCCATCCACACATGTAGGAACATATATATATCAGTCCGGATCCCATAAGGGATCCCGTTATGGGATCCCGCACGGTGCCACCGTGCTGGACTCTCTTTTTCTGAGAAAATTTCGATGATCCGAGCCACTCAAAGTGATTAGAACATGATTTTAAGGATACTCGCGAGAAATCAGCAAAAAAAATGACCATGAAGGGCTTGATTCGAACAGTTTTTTATTGAACAGTTCAGTAAAAAACTGCTCTGATCAAGCCATTCCCGATCATTTTTTTTGCTGATTTCACGCGGGTACCCATAAAATCACATTCTGCACACTTTGAGCGGCTCGGATCATCGGAAAATGGGCGTCCCATACGGTAGCACCGTGCGGGATCCCTCATTGGATCCCCGGTGTGTGTGTGTGTGTATATATAAGACAATATTAATTGAATATCTTATCAACCTAATTAAATCTCAAACTATCAACATTCATTTTTTGTTCTGATTAATTTTCCTTAATCCAATTTTTTTAGGTTATTAATAGTATCAACAAGAGGAATGAAAAAAGTAAAAAATTATGTCCAAAATCCTAAAAAAGGTTCACTAATGAAAAAATAATACAATATAGATATAAATATGTATGTATATATAAACTATAGTATATAGTTCTTTGTTAGCACCCTTTCATGGTTTTGTGAGCTTTTGATATGGTGGTAAATAATTCAAAAAATATTTGACTCAAAACTAACAAAAGTAGAATAAATAACTTGTCATTAATGCATGTAACGATGCACTTTAATATATAAAATCACCATGGGTTGTGTTGGAGTTTCTAAATGAATAATGAAAATTTTATACCAAGTGCAAATTACACGGGGTCAAGTGCATTTTGCACAATTGGTTTCGTTAGTAGGAGGAAATCGAAGCTAGTGATTGTACTTAAATGGCACAAAATCAAAACTGCAGGGTTAAAATCGAGCCAATTAAAATTAAAGGGACCAAACTATAGGAATCATTTGAGTAATTTTCCCTAAAAGATATGACTCCAAATTTTGTTTTACTATAGCATCAAGTCTGGCTAGATTAGCGAGCGGACGAAAGGTTGGATTCGAAAAAATAGGTTCCGCATTCTTTTGTAACAAATTTGTACATTGTAAATATCTCCACATACGATTATAAAAATAAGTTCATCGTGTATATATGATGTTATCTTTGCCTCAAAAAGATTATCTGATTCGCAAAATGAGAATTTTTTTTTTTTTTTACAAATTTCAAGATATTAATGGATTTTTAGTTTTGTAACTTCTTACAAAACTTTCAGAACCGCATTGATATGTCACATTGGCTTTTCGAAATACATTGGCTATTATTTTGAGCGGTGTTTATGTTGTTTCTTTTCCAGCCCCCCTAAAATACATCCATACATGTGAGAAATTTATTTTTTCCACAAATTACAAAAATACCAATTATTAAATTTTAGTTAGTGTAAAAAAGAAGAATACTAGATACACTCCTACCGGCCACTATTCTCTTATATATGTGTCGGCCCCACATATTTGATTGTGGAGTTAGCTCCATCCATCCATATATGAGAGAGGAATGATCGAGAAGTGTTCGGTAAGAAGGTAGTTTGGGTAGATATTATTGCAGAAAAAAAAAAAAAAAAACTAACCAGTAGAAGTTCTGAAAAGGAGTATCTAGAAATTTTGTACTTGCAAATAGAAACTCCGTCCACTCAGAACCCCTTCTTGTCCCAACTCCGAGGGTGCTGCTATAAATTCTGCGTTTTCCATTCCACTCGTAGCTTCTTGTTCTTCTTCTGGGTCTGAAACCCCCCTCCCCCCCCTCTCTCGCTCTCTCTCTCTCTCTCTCTCTCTAGATAGTACGCTTTTGTCCTGCGATTGCCACGATATTTTGTCTGATTTCTCTTCAATCTCTCTCTCTCTCTCTCTAGTCTCTCTCTCTCTCTCTCTGTCTGTTTATATATTTGTCGAAATGGGTAAATGGAATCGGAGATGGGTACACCGCAAAACGTACTACAAAGAACCTGTGGAGCCTTCAATGCTTCATTACGATATCGAATCTGAATCTTCAGGTATCTCCTCACGCTAAACCTTTCTATTCTGTTTGATCTCTTTCTTTCCCTTTTGATCTCTTTCTTTCCTACCTGTTTATGCATAGATGTATGCAGTTAGATACGTACATGCGCCTCCTGAATTAGGATTTGTCAACTGTCATGTAAATAGAGGGGATAGTAGGGTTTTAGATGCCTACTTGAGTTGTTGTGGAAAGATGTACTATAGTATTTATGTTAATGGATTGTTTGTCAAATTTAATTTTGGAACTCGTCAGCCACGGGAAAAAAATTGAATTATAAAAATTGAATTATCTCTCGATTCGTTTGTGCTTTCGTGTTGGCAAATGAAAAGATTGCCTTTTTTAGTGAAATCAGTAATGCGGAAGGGGTTGTTTACCTAGGTTCAACATTTTAGGGCTTTACATTGTCTAGTATTCTGTGTTCACAAAATTTATAGAAGGCTTGGTCACTTAGGAATGATTTGGGTTTAATCGGGAGTGAAAGAGGTAAGATTGTATCAGAGCCAAAAAAAAAAAAAAAAGAGGTAAGAATTAAGATTGTCAGTATGTGTTGGGGAGGGGAACATTGAGAACCAAAGGAGAAAGTGAAACAACATTATTAAAACGGTCTTGCTAACCTCCGTCCACTAGGCGGAGGATAATATGCCAATAACTCTAAACAAGTTCGGATATCAATACATATCTCATGGTCCTCACGGATATTAATACACTTTCACAAATATCAATACACATTTACCGGATATCAATGCATCTTTTACCTATTGTCCTACACCCTTTGGGCGGAGATCAGAATAATTCTTATTAAAATAAGGTCATGCTAACAAAAGGCCAGGCGGTGAATAAGATGCAAATAATGACTTAATATCTAAAACTTCCAATATACTTTTCACGCATCTGAATGCACTTTTACATTTTTGACATTCTCCAACCCATTTGTTGGACCTTAATCAGTATAGTTTTGGGTTCTGTTTTGCACTCTCTATTAAAAGAGTCACACTAAAAGAGTATTCCTGTATATTTACACCCGTTTTTTTCTCTCTCCACAAAATCTGTGCATATACATGAAATTCACTATTAACCACGGGAGTTATGATTGAAAACCACTGTATGGCACTGAGCTTGGTATGAATGTATGATTAGAAGTAAAAACTGGATCAACTGTGGTGGACTTGTGTGCAGAGTTTGAGGTCGGTTCCATTGAGTGTTCAAAAGCTTTGGCTAAAGTGTTCAAATTTTGGTGGAGTTAATACTTTGCCTCTATATACAAATGGAAGATAAAACCTAGGGTGTTCATTTGACTACTCTCTACTATACATGGAGCGCCCCTAGTGCACAAGCCATTGAATAATGCGGCGTGAGTAAGCTCTCTATGGACCGAACCAATGTAGGCCCAGTGTATGAATGACATTGAATGCACTTGCGTATAACCCATATTTTACGGTCGACTTCAAGTATCTGCATCAAGTCAAGTCTCAAGCTAGCAGTGTATCTTGAGTTTGAATTGTGTTTCTGTTGTATTTAAGTGAGTGTTTCCAAACTCAATGAGAAAGTTCAGCTTTTTCCTTGAAGAGTATTCTGTTGAGACCTGGTGCATAAAAAAGCTCAGCCTTGTTGATAGATAAGTGTATCAAAAGCATGTGTGGCTAGCATACATGGGGCTGTTTGGAGTTCAAATCCTGGCATAGTGACAATTAAATGCTGTTTGGAGTTCCTCATTCTATTTATCGGGCAAATGATGTTGCTCACTGTTTTGAAGCAAAAATGGAACCAGAAGTATAGTAAGGTAGTCCTCCTTCAGATTTTCTTTGTAGGGTAAAATGATTGTTGACATGGGTGCTTCACTCATATGAGTAACGATGTTGCAGAATCATCATAAAGGAGGTAGTTCCTAAACGATCAAGTTGAATTTTCAAAGATGTTTGAGTCCCCAAAGAAGTACTTTGCACGTTGAGAAGAATATTTGCAACATAGCTTTCTTGATCTGTGTTTTTTTGTTAAATTAAAACTCTTCGGCTGTTAAAGACTCTTCTAAGTTATAGGCATTACCTGTGCCTTGTCCGCGGAAGAGTTTTTTTTCCCTTTTATGTCAAGTTTGACAAAATGGTTCTCAGTGGTTTTTTTGAATCCTGACTTGTAGCTGTTGAATCTTTTTTCCCCTTTCAGGAGGTTGGCAAAACAGTGTACCGTCATGGGAAAAGCGGTATTGTTCAGTAGTGGGGTCAATTCCATGGAAGAAGGTTTTGGTTGCGAAACAGTATATGCACTGCTATGATGATGTAGTGAAGTGGAGGGATTCTGCTGCTGAAGAAGCATTCAACAATGCAAAAGAACGGTTTTGGGCGGCAATTAATGGTCTTCCATGTGACATTCCTCTGCCTGATCCCTATATGTATATTGCTAAAATCGATTGGAATCCACATATTGATTCTGAACTAGTATCTGACTTGGATCGCGAGTACTTTAATCCTGATGAAGGAGGAAAATATGAAAAGGAGGAGACTGCTGACCAAAGTGCGCAGAACTCAGTTTTTGTCCTTGGTGTCGGATGGAATACCAATCTTAGTAATGGTGACAATCCTTGGGAAGGTAGTGATCTGAAGGGTACTGTAGCTTTGGAGAACATAACCAAAGGTTGGAATCAGTGGGAAGGCTCTACTATCGAATCAAGGAATTTAAATAATGCTCCTTGGGAGCAGAGCTATACTCAGGATAATGGAGCAGTGAAGGATAGTGGATGGGGAAGTACTGGGGTTAAGCCGTGGGGTTGGAACCAGGGGCAAGCCTCCGATGAGCAGTCAAAAAATTACAATCCTTGGGAGCACGGCTGTCAAAATGATGGACCCATGAAGGAGAAAGGATGGGGCTCTTCTGGAAACAATTCTCGGGGTTGGGGCACTTTGCAGACCAATATGTATGAGTCAAGGAAAAGAAGTGGTGACAATCCTTGGGCACAGACGTTAAGTCGTGGCAATGGTCTTGGAAAAGGAGGAGGATGGGGAGATTGTGCGGACAAAAACTGGGTTTGGAAGCAGCCGTGGGGGAGTCAAAACAATGAGCCAAAACATTTGGATTCCAGAAGAGTCGGTGGAGCTTGGGGAGCCACAAATAGTGGGTTCCGGAAGAGGGAGGGTTCTCATCAGTACCCATCAAGGTACAAAAGCTCGAGGTTTCAAGGTGGTGACTATGACACTGGCCCCCATTGGAGGGAGGGACCAAGTCAGAAGAGGGCGAGTTTTGCATAAGTAAATAGTGATGGATTGAGGGCCTTTTGCACAATGTCCAGTGGAAATTTGTCAATCTTGATTTCCTGTGCTATAGAAAGCTTATACCCATGTTTTGACGATAAGTAAATACTCGTACCTATTTGTATTCTGTATACTTTTTGTTTCTTTTACTTGGCTGTAATGTTATGTGGTGGATGAATTAGTTTGCTTAAACGGAGTAAGAACTAGCTTACTCAGTTGCCAGCTATCATCGTTCGTTGCCCGAATCTTTTATTGGTTTCCGTTGGAGGCGTCCATATTCTGTTCAATGGTATGCTTCTCACACAAGCAGGATCATCCAATGCTTTTATTTGTTTGTAACCAGCATCACGTAGTATCATCACTTCTTGTGGTGTTTATTGAATAAACAGACATGGAGGAGCTTAAAGTGTTAGATTTTCTTTCTGATCTATAAGAGCATCCACAATGAGAATAATCAAAATCGATAATCAAAATGTGCCACGTCAGCATTTGATTATCCATTTAGTTCATAATCAAACCTAACAAATTTGATCTCCACATTGGTTATTTTTGTATCTTTATAAAAAACCCCCCCACAATACGTAATGCACCTATGTCCAATTGCAAACGAGTTCCAATCACGCACCCGACCACACCAAATTATTCGTCTCGATTAGACGATTCTAATGTGAGGTGTTTTTTAATTTTTTAGTTATGAATTTGGTTATTGGGTTTGGTTATTGAGTTTTGGTTATTGGTAAAAGTTGTTAAGTTTGGTTATTCAAAGGTCAAAATTTGATGAGTTGCTAAGAGGTTGCTAAGTTTGGTTATTACAATGTGAGCACTTTTTTGAGCAAACATTGCTAACTTTAGCAACCTTTTGGTTTTGATTATTATATTGTGGATGCTCTAAGCAGTAATGAGCTATATTTGAAAACAAATCCACCCCCAGTTGAACATAATTTAACAGCATTGAACATGTTCCAGTCTCCGACTGGGAGTCACAAATACTTTTCCTGCTAAGTTCACTGCTTTAGATAACTCGTAGTTATTCAGCAATGCCAATATCTTCATGCTTTCTACACCAAGAAACTCGAACCCTCAGATAAAACATTGATCTCCCAGAGTGACTTTCGAGCAGCATGTGATATTTCTCAGGCAAATCCTTGTCAATGGAAGAGCAAAAGACTGGTCAAAAAAAGAAAAAGAAAAAAGAGCAAAAGAAAATTCCTAATGACTTTGGGTCGTTGACTTTGCACTTTTGAGGTGCAGTATTGAATGCTGCTTCAGGACTATGGTTTCTGGCAGTGAATTATCTTCTGTTTAATAGCTGTTATGACATGAATCTCAGTTGGCACAAGGTTCCATCATTTACTGAGAGCATTTTATCTGAGAAAAGTTATTCATCTTAGCTGAGATCTGTGTTATTGTTCCGGAGAATGTAGCGTTATTCCGTGCTCAGTTGAATTTTAAGCTCTAGTTGTCAGATTTTCTCCAGCCACGAGCTGTAAAACAGACGTTGTTGCTCTTCATATTGAAAGCATGGGAAATGTTTCGGTATCTGGTAACTATGAAGGTTATAAAATTTCATTCTTGTTTTCGGTTAGGTTTTCTTGTCCTTTTGGATCTAAATTTATTGGGATATAAGGTTATAGAGAGGACGACTTTTGAAGACGAGGAAACATTACTGGGTGACCTCTTCTTTACTTTCTGCTATTTTTCTTCTGGTTTATTGTGATTGTTCAACTTATGAGTCATTTGACCCCCATCAATTATCCTTGAGATTGATGTCACCCTCACCATTGATAAAGACTACCCGTAAGCCCAAGCCCTATTTATGAGGGCAGGGGTGAGCAAGACACTAAGGAGATGGTGGACCTCGCAAATTTTCAGCAGATCTGAAAATGTAGAATCCCTGATGTATTGAGTGATTGATTTGTGGATTTGTAGTTGACTCATTGACAAGTGCATTAGTATGAATAATGAAGATTTGAAGAGTTGTAAATTCAAGAACCCTTCAAATCTGTATAGCCAGCTGCAGTTGATCCTTTATTGCATTCTCAACTCGTACATATTAAGTTTTCTGACTGACTACTTGCCCTAGAATTGTATCAAAGAGTCGTACAAACAGCTGATCAAGTTGGACACAAAAATTATAGATAGCAGCTCATGAATGAGCTAATTAGTTCTCATTAATATCTCGGTTGGGGTCAATGCGACAGCAGAGATACACTAGTTGTCCATTATTGGAGCTGCCATATTATCATCTTATTCTATTGCTACAGAAATAAAGAATTAGCAGTTGGCTTCTAGATGTGCTGTCAGCTTCGAAAGAGTGACAGTTGGCTTTCCGATCTTGTGAGTTCTTAATCGACCTTTATATAGTTGAGATGTGGTTTAGGTTTAGCTCATTTAATGTTTGTGGAAACACATAGCAGTGTGTTGCCTTTTATGTATGTTAACTTGATCCTGATGACACTAACGATTGATTGATGCCGTCACTCTGTCGATCCCTTTATTTGCCCCAAAGAAAATGTGTTTATTTCTGTCCACGTGGTTGTGCGACATTATGTGAGTGTGGTGCATATGTGATAGGAAAAGTGGAACTTTTGAATTATAAGGCAGGCCAATAGGATACCTTGGTTTCTGGGAGGTGATGGGTCGCCCATGTCAACAACTAGCACTAATGTTTTGTTTCTGCTGCTTTACAAGTCCTAGTTAGCTTAAAAGTCATAATAAAATTATCGTTGATTTGCTGAATATGGATGCCATCACGACTAAAACATCAGATGATAATCTTCTTGACAGTCAGCTTCAAATTCCTTGTATGGAGTCCCTTTTACTTAAGCTATCAGAAGGCTGGGAAGTTCATGCCCATTGGCATCCTATCATCTGGTAATTTGATGTTTGTTCCTGCTGCAGAAATACTCTTATTCTCTTTTCAGGTGGCAGAAGATGAAGCGAATTGATTTCACCTTGAAGTCTATCAACTTTGGTGAAGGTCACCTGAAGCCTGAAGGTATTATTTTCCGAGAGAATGCAAACTTAAGGTGAGCTTCATGACATAGGCTGGTGAAAGGAATAACTGAATTATGACATGTTTTTGGTCAACTGAGGTTTTCAAAGAAGTTGCATCTGTATACCTCAAAACTCAAAAGTAGCATCTCTCATATGCATATGATTGTTCAAAAATCGTCATAAAGTATGATTTCACAGTACCATCCCCTGAGGCCGATGCTACAACGGGAACAATCTCATGCTCTTCAACTTGGAGGTTCTTCCAATCCACCCCATCAAAGGTCCTATGGACCAAATTAAACACAAAGGCAAAAGCCAAGCTGCTGATGGGCAGAGCCCTATAAAAGAAAAAAATGCAGATGCCAAGATGGTTGGGGACTCGTATCTGTGTTTAACTGAAACCTCGTTGGGGGAGGAAATTCGGTTATCGGAGTAATAGATTTAGGTTGGAAACATAATACCATTGGGAGATGGAAGTTGGTAGGGCTTTTGTATGAGACTATGAGTGGTGGTTCTACTAGTATGTCTATAGACTGTAGGTATGGTTCTGGGAATAAGGGATTTTCTGCCATAACCGGTCTGAATCTAGCTAAACTGCCAGAAGTCTTCAGAAATCGCAAGAAGCCATGTGTGCCGAAAATGTTGCATTTTGTCAACGGAAGGATGGACCGGGTATGGATTTTGAGGTGGATTAGTCCTACGAGATTCATCTATATACGCAACTGATACACGATGTCAAGGATTTGCACTAGTTGTGTATAGTTGTTTCTCTGCTTGTATCTGTGTTGCTTGGTAATTGTGTTGGCTACTCTTTTGGTGCTTTTAGTGTGAAGAGTATCCCTTTCTGGCTTTACACCACATTTCAGGTTTTTTACAAAAGGTTTTTTTGTGAAAGTAGGGGAAGAGGGATAACTTCCGGAGGTAGACTTGGATGTTTGAGGGCATCTCCAGACCATACTGTATTCCTTTATTTCTCCATATTTTGGAGGTAAGTTTCACACCATTTGGGATGATGGAGGTCAAAAACTTATCGAGGATGTTCTCCATTTTACTATTCATATTTCATTCATCAAATGAGTAGTTGTACATTTATTTCCTATAACAATTGTATCAATCGAAATATTTTCATTATACCTTTAAAAGAATATCAATGTTGAATATTTTTTGTAAATTTTGACAAATACCAATCGGAATTTCGGAGTAAAAATAATGAATGTTAGAGAGATGGAGTGAATATATTTTGAAAAATGGAGGTAGAATATAGAATTGGGTTGGAGTTGGTTTTCCTTCAAAATCACGTTTTTAAAAAATACGTTATTTTGCTACTCTCAAATGAAGAAATAGAAGTAAAAATAGAGTATTGGATTGGGGATGCTCCAAGGAGGTGGGAATTCGTGGACACCTTGGTTGTTCTCTTTTGCGAAATTTTTTGTGAAAAATCGAACAAACAATAGGAAAACATAGAAAATAAAATCTACTCCTAGCATTTTATTTTATTTTATTGTTGGAGGGATAACTCATGGTGTTTGTCAATTTATGTGCACCTCGAGATCTCGACTAACCCTTCCACCATCTACTAGCGGTGCAAATTTAATGCCGGATAAAACTTTGCACGGATTGACCAGCCAAAAGTTTTTTTTTTTTTTGGCCATATTTTATAGTTATTAGTGGGAAGTGAATCAACGAAAGGGCTCAGAGACTATCCATAGTCCTGAAACTCCAAACCCCGCCCCTCGTGAAACTCAAACCTTGGTCTTCGCGGAGGGGATATGAGCAAACCATCCTCTTCTTAATTTAGGCTCTCTCAATTCTCAAAATGTTTGTCTATCCATCTTAAAATATAAAGTACCAATTGTTCGATAAAAAATTGTTTAGTGTCTTCAAACTAGAAAACGATTCTTCTTCTTTTTTTTTTGAAAAGTTTCTAAAATATTCTGCACCCTAATAATCCTAATATTAATGTCATTTCCAGTGAACCAACAAGAAAGTCTTTGAGAAAATAATTCTTCAATTTAGCATGTGTTTTACAATCTCAAAAAAATATGTATTCTTACTTTTTTGAATTGAAGGTGATGTGTTATGAGAGAATAACTTGTCTCGTAAAATAAAAAATAAGTACTTAAAAAAAAATAATTTTAGCAAAACGGGGCCTATTAATGAGTGACGAATAGTAATACTAACCCTTCAATTTCTTTTTCGTGTTTTATTTTTTTAGTAAAGGTTATTTTTCTGTTTTCTAGACTCTCTTTTTTCTAAAAATTTTCATTTTTGGTTTTATCTCTCGGTGTGCGCACACACACGGATACATGTTAAAAGATCACATATGAACTGAACCTCCTCCCTCTCCAAAACCTAACCCTAAAACTCCTGCTCCTCCTCCTCCTCCTCCTCCTCCTCCTCCTCTCTCTCTCTCTCTCTCTCTCTCTCTAGATTCTCTCTCTCGCCGTACGGTCGATGCGCCGTCTGACACCACCCAGATCCTCCGCTGCTCGCCTCCTCCTTCTGTGCCAAAGTGAGGGTCTTATTAAATGCTCTGTTCCTCTCTCTCCTTCTCAACAGTCTCTCCCTATTTCATGTCTACCATCGACAACGCCTCTCTCTCCTCCCCTTCTCTCTGCGCAACTAGGCGGCCTCCTCAAACCCTAGTTTTCGATCCCTTTTATATACACCACTCTCCGTCTCAATTTCAACGGCATCAATCTACACTTAGTTCAAGGCTTTGTTGTTCGCGTGTTTCAGTTATCTGCCCATCATGAGCGGTCCTAAGGTTAGTAGTTCCTTTTGTGGGTTATGGTTGGAAAGCGGTTACATGTGGTTTAAAGGTGATGTTGGGTTTGATAGTATTTGTGATTTTGTTTGAAGAAGAAAGATATATAGACTATGAGTGGTTCTAAAGATTAACCCCTGTCCTCTTCACCCCATGTACTGGAATTTTTTGATCGATTGTGTATTGCTAATTTTGTTGGAATGGTGGGTTTAGAGCGAGTTCTAGCTGATGACAATTAGTTTAGTCGCTCGCATGTTCTTTTTTCTTTTTACGTAACTCTTATCATATAAACAACAAAATGGGTATTTTGTATGGGCATTTACTTGGAGGATTTACTTTGATATGGGATGCAAAGTATGACTCTATCTACAATTGTGTGACAGATAGAAGGATAGTGTTGAGTTTCTTTTTCCTGATAATTCATCATTGAACTTTAATCAGAAAGCCTTGATCCTAATAACTTGGTGTTGCAGCGGCCTGTGTGCACATATGAGTTTTTTAATCAGGTCTATGTACCATTGTATTTTGAAAGCTGTATACTCATGGTTTCCAAGCAACATTGGGTAACCCTTGGGACCTGTTAAACAGATTGAAACATATGACATAGTATAGCTTTTGCAAAAGTGAAGTTGCAAGCTGTAAGATTGAGTCAAGAGTATTCAGGCGAGTTTATTGAATCATTTGAATGATGAAACGCAGCTTTTTTTAACATCCTCCTTGTCTCTCGCATTGTGGTCTTACCGATGATTGATCGAAGTCAAAATGTAATATTCTGTTCTTCAGGATTCATTTGTTCATTTCTCTTGTTTCTTTTAAACTTCTGGCAGGTAGTATTATTTGGGTCTTTCACTGAGGATGAAACCAGATCATTGCTGAAGTTGCCTGAGAAGACTAAGAAACTTGTGGAAAAGAAAGAACTGCCAGTTGTTTCCTCAAATGTTGCGACTGAATTGGTTTTTGGTGGTTTCAGTGGTGAAGCACCCCATCGGTTTGATTCTTCCAGGGGGCCAATAGGTTCTCAGCCCTCTCATGTTAATCAGGACATTGAGGGCAGTAGTATTGTAACAAAACATGCTCTCTTGCCAGCAGCTTCAGGAAGTTCAAAGGAAAATGGAGTCGTGAAGAACTTGGCTCATTATCATCCCAGTAGTAATGGCAACGAGGAATCGAGAAAAGAAGATAGCGTTGATTTGACTCCTTTGCACTTATCGGATGAACGTGCTCCACCGAACCAATCACGTTTTTCAAAACTGGAAGCCCTTGATGGTGGATTTTTGAGGGAAGTAAAGTTGAATGGGTCTAATGACTCGAATCCATCAGCAACAGTTCCTTTTGAAGAGGTCACGAAGAATGCATCTAACGGACATGTGGCTGTTAGAGACTTCCTACCTCGAGGCTTAATCAATTCAGGAAATTTATGCTTTCTAAATGCAACTCTGCAGGCTCTTCTTTCATGTTCTCCTTTTGTTCAGCTCTTGCAAGGACTAAAAAGTCGCAACATTCCCAAGGCTAGTCCCCTGGTTTAGTTGATCATTGATATACTTTGTTTTCTCGTGTTGTTTGGTTGTTACTTTTTATTACTGGGAATCAAAATATTTCGCTAAATTATTGAGAAATAGCAATCCAATGCTGATATCTTGTCTTATTTTTTAATACAGGTTGGCTATCCAACACTAGCTGCATTTGCCGAGTTTGTTGCCGAATTTGATTTGCCCGGAGATGCAAGCTTAAAGAGGAGAGATATTACTGTTCTTGAAACTGGAAGGCCTTTCCGGCCAACCATGTTTGAAGGGGTGCTGAAGAACTTTACTCCTGATGTGCCCAATAGCTTCTCAGGCCGACCAAGGTTTGTGCTTGTATTTATGTCTTTATTGTGGCTTCTTTTGTCTTTTCACTATATGGCCTTTTGAGTGTCACCTTAATCCTGGTGATAGTGTGATCTGGCATCTTGCATATTTTGGCTGGCTGATACTATGGAAGCAGTATGCTGAAAGATTCATTCTTCAATCAAGAAACTTTTTCTTCCTTTGCTGTTTATTGTGCTTCTGTAAATGTTCTGGTTCTTGATAGCAGTTTATTAATGCCAAACTCTATACGAGAAACATGCATTCTTAAAATTGTAGGGGTAGAACACGTATGAGACACATGCTCAAAAGTCAAATAATCAGTTGTAGTCTTTTTGGTCTTTGCAAGGCTGCTTAGGAAGTACCAGTGAAGTTCAAAAGCAGCTACACGAAAATCTATTCAATGCCTTTTCGATTATTTTGTGCATACGTGTATTATCTATATTACATTACACAACGGTTTTGCAAAATGTCCCTCTCACAACTGTCCTCTGTGGCAGTTTGGATGACAGAGATTGAAGACCCAAAAATTATCCGTATGATGACCGTTGGATCCTACACCCATTGACCCAAAAAGAATAATTGAATATCATGATTTCATAATCTTACCATTTTAAAATTTTGAAACATTACCAATTATACACCCTTTTTTTAATTGGCTACCAAGTATAGACCCCCCTTTCAAAAACTAAAGAGCTAAGTAATATGAAATTAAAAAGGCATTCCATAAGAAAAAATTCTTTTGACATTGAAGTACTAAATCCCTGCCTTTTTTTGTTGGGCTATTCAAACCTTCACATTTTGCATTACCTAATTAGATTTGACAAAATCTTGAAATTCCTATTTTTAATTCCATTCGATTTTGTTATGCACTTGATTCACAAATTGATCACAAAAGTCCATTTGGCCAAAGAAGAGGAGGCAGGTGAGGCGATACTTGGGAGGAAGATACAACACACTTCAAATTGCTCTTAATGGACCAAAAAAAAGAAGTTTTTGTGAGTAGCAGCAGTAGAAAAATATTATTCCCTCCGTCCCACTATGTTTCGCCTGTTTCCTTTTTGGGACGTACCAAAAAATTGTTTATATCTCACAATCTATAATATTTTATATATTCAATATGGATTTTGTTTGATAGATCTTAATTTATTTTTTTAAACAAAGTTTTCGAAATCATAAAAAACATTATAGATTGTGAGATATAAACAATTTTTTGGGATGTCTCAAAAAGGAAACAAGCGCAACAAAATGGGACGGAGGGAGTACTATGCTACTTTTCGAAGCTCTTTCATGCATTTCTTCAGCTATTGTAATGATTTCATCTTTTTACTAATGTGATAAATGAAATATTTATCGGAAAAAATCAAAAAAATGAACCCATGAGTCAGTTGATTGATCAAAGTAGATATGGAATATGATTATAACTTCTATCCAGTGGTGCTTGGCTATTTAGTGTAACAACTCCAACATTGTCCAATTGCATAAGTTTCGGAGTCGTGATGGAAATTCGAGATCGGCACTATTCGATAAGAGTCCCCTTTTGTTCTTGCGTGTCGTCTTGCTGCCAAGGGTGAAGAGAATCGTATATAGTGACAATTAACTTATTTTTCTAAAAAATCCTTATTCAAATTGTATTCCAACAAATCAATCCAACTATAAAGTACTGATCACTTAATGTGAAAATTTTGTTCAAGTACTATTATGCACTATGTAGTCGCCATGAAAAGAGTTCAAGCATTCTAACCCCAATACAACTTAGGATTGATGTACATTTGATACTGTGCATAGCACGAGTTGTTACGTAGTTGGAATTTTGCAAATGGAGCCTTGGCCTTCAAGAGGTTAGAGAGACAAAATTGGATAATTTGTTGAATATCAATTACGAGCCGTGCCTGAAGGCACGGGCATACACTATTGACATACATGTGGTTATTTATTTGTAGATTTAGCAATTTTTCATTACTTGTTAAAAAAAAACAGCATCTTGTTATCCTTTTTCAGGCAGGAAGATGCACAGGAGTTTCTAAGTTACGTCATGCATCAAATGCATGATGAATTACTTAAGCTTGAGGGACAAGTATCAAGCTCTAATGGGGGTCAATCATCTATGGTCTCTTCTGCAGAAGATGATGAATGGGAAACAGTTGGCCGGAAGAACAAATCTGCCATCACAAGAACGCAGAACTTTGTTCCTACAGAGCTGAGTTCAATTTTTGGAGGACAACTGAGAAGTGTTGTGAGAGCAAGAGGTAGGGAAATTTGTCAACTAGCACTGTTCAGTAGTCTGAAAGTGGCATTTATCGCATTTCCCTCTCTGTATGTGGTGCAGGAAATAAAGCCTCAGCTACTGTTCAACCATTTCTCTTGCTTCATCTTGAGATTTCTCATGAAGGTGTTCATAGTATTGAGGATGCTCTTCGTCTACATTCTGCCCCAGAAACACTTGAGGAGTACCGAACATCAACAGTTGGAAAGGTAATTTCTTTTATCTCCTTTCAAAATTCTGCATTTGGTATTGCTGATTATGCCTCTCAAGGACACTCAGGTTCTTCCTTGAAGTTTATGCTATGTAAGGTGTTGCGCGATTTGTGTTCACATGCTCCTTGAAGTTTCTAATGTGTTGTAGCTGAAGGAGCTGTTGCATTACACAAACTACTTAGTTGCATTCTTCTTCTCTTTCTGCAAGTTGGCCTGCAATTGTTGCTTGTAATTTTGTTGGTAACTACTAATCCATGTTGGATAGAACGGTCAATCAAGGTTTTGTGCTTTATCAAATCTTGATATCCTTAAGAATACGTTATAGTCAGTTTGAGAAAGTACACTAATCTCATGTTCAATTTCATTTCATGGTCAATTGAGATGTTTTTCTCGTTTTATGCATTCAACTTTCTAAAGCTGCTGGAGAGCTCTTGGCTGAAATGCTCAGTTTGCACTATTTTGTCTCAGGAGTCAATTACATTTATGGTACAGTCACCTAGGCAGTATGGCAATTTGATTTAGACTGTTTAGTTCCAGTTATAGGGATGAACTTGTTACTGCTATTGCATATTTAGTTGGCATTTGGGTAGTGGTTAATATAAGTGTGTTTCCTTGTTTTGCAGACTGGGGTTGTGGCTGCCAGAAAATCTGTAGACATACAAACATTGCCAAAGATAATGATATTGCACCTTATGCGTTTCAGCTATGGAAGCCATGGAAGTACCAAACTGCATAAATCTGTACGCTTTCCTCTTGAACTGGTGCTAGGTCGGGAATTGCTTGTTTCTCCATCAACTGAGGTAATGTTTCTTTACGTTCTTCATGTCGGAGTTCCTCACTTTGGTTTAGGAAGAAACGAAGGATCTTTGTTTATACTAGTTGGTAAACCTGAATGCCTGGAATTGTATGGTGTGAAGATTTACTTTTTTTTGTTGCAACGGAATAGATTAGATTAAAACAACAGAGTTACAACAGAAACGGAGATAAACATGCAACTAAAAACTGACATTGGCACAACTACTAGTTCCTAAGATGGCCAATGCCCATGGCATCTTCTAAAACGAAGAGTCTAACCGACGGAGGTGTCTCCTCCGTTACTACCAAATCTGATTCTTGTTCAGCCCCAAGATGGGCCAAGTTATCTGCACTTTGGTTGGCTTGCCTGAAGATGTGGCCAAGCATTGACTGAGTGTGGGTCATAAGAGCTCTAGAGTCTTCAATGAGTGCTTGTTGTGGATGTCCTGCTGGGGGGCCTTCTGTGATCAATTTGACAGTGATCAATTTGACAGCCATTTGTGAATCTGTCTCAATGCTCACAAATCTAAGTCCTTTCTCTAGAATGATGGTTAAACCCCTGTAGATACCCCATATTTCAGTTAGGGATGGCAACGGGGTGGATCGGAGGCGGATATTGCAATATCCGAATCCGAACCTTCCACCCGCCCCCGAATCCGCCTTGAACTCCGAACGGATATATATTTTGGTCCTCCATCCCCACTCCGAACGGGGAACAGAGATCCGATCGGATATCCGAATCCGAATTTGATTCCTCCCTAAGTAATGCATTTGAAGTGATCAGCCTGCTGGGTTATTGCAGGACATTTTTCCGCCGCGTCAGCCGACCCGTCATCGAAGTGGGTGGAGTCTACGGTGGGTTCCTGCCTCCCCAAATGGTCGAGAAGCGAAATACCAAGGTAGAGGTGACTGTGGGACTGCAAAAGGGCATCCACGTCGATTTCCCTCTCGATTTCCTCCTCTTCTATGCACTTCACATGGTGGTGTTCGACCACTTCCTTGATGATCTTGGCGGCGGCGGCGGCAGTGGCAGCCATGCTTGAAATATTGTTGTGGCCTTTTGGAAATCGGAGGCGGATCGGATACAGATCGGATATCGGATTGGAGGCGGATCGGATTGGAGGCAGACTTATTTTTTAAAAATAAATTCGAATCCGCCCCGATATCCAAAAAATCCGATCTGCTCGGGACGGATAACGGATCGGATCAGCCGAGATGGCCATCCCTAATTTCAGTCTCTAAAACCGAGCTGGTCCCCAATTGGCCGTAGTATCCCAGAATCCAGATGCCTCTATGGTCACGAAAGAGACCTCCAAATCCAGCTTTCCTCGTGCTTTCATAGAGGCAGCCATTAGTGTTGAGTTTTACACGAGCAGCTGCAACAGGGCAATTTCCAACTAATTAGAGCAGTGGTTCTCACCCCTTGGAATAGAGGAGATTTGAATGCCCGAGAGATCTCAGTAGCGTAAGTAATGATTTTCTTATGGCTCACAGGAGTATGACTGTCCAAATTATCAGAACTTTTCCTGTTTATGTCTTTCCAAATCTGCCAAAGTATTAACAACAAAAAGGGTGGACCAAGAAATATCATTACCCACTGAAGATTTCTCTTTCAACTTGAGATTGGAGTTAATCCAATCCTGAGTAGGGCATTCAAATCGAGTTCTATTCCAAAAATGATTGTGAAAACAATTCCATATTTCCTAAGCCTTGCAACATTCGCGAAACATGTGTGTTATGTCCTCTATGCTGGTATCACATCTAGGACACATATTTGAAGGGGTTATTCCTCTGTAAGCTCTGAGATGGTTCGTGGGTAGCCTGTCATGGTATAAGCCAGATAAAAACCTTCAATTTTTGAGTTTCTATATCCACCTCCAACCATTAGCATCTGTGTCCTCAATATTCAAAGTCTCATATGCAGCTGCCACAGTGAATTTCCCATCCTGAGATCCTACTCAGTGGGGATGATCAGGTGAGTTAGAATAAAGGGGAAGGTGAATGTTTCTGATATCCTCCTAAGTTTGTTGGGAATCATGAAGCACCGACACCTCTAGGTCGAAGTATCGCAGTGTCGGACACGGCGGGGACACCTCGGGGGCACGTATGGGACACGCCACGTGGGTGGCGTGTCCCATAATTTAATATAAATTTTTTAGGGGGACACGGCTTGGGACACTGATGGGGACACGGCAGGTGCCAAACTGTAATTTTTGAGGGGCCAAACTGTAATTTTAAAAAAATGGGGGGTCAAACTGTAATTTTTTTAACACGGCTGGGACACCAACGGGGACACAGCTGGGGCCAAACTGTAATTTTAAAAAAATTGGGGTCAAACTGTAATTTTTTTAAAAAATTTGGGGCCAAATTGTAATTTTTTAAAAATTTCTGGGTGTCAATTATATTTATTTATTTAATTTATTTATTTATAATAAATAAATATACACGTGGCGTGTCTCCTGCTGTGTCCGTGTCCCCATGTCCGTGTCAGTGTCAGTATCTGTGTCAGTGTCGGTATCCTTGTCTGTGCATCATACTTGGGATATAATGTTTTGAATAGTAGTAAAATGCCAAGCCCCATTACCTTCAATTATGTTTTCACCTTCGTATTTTAGTTAGTATGAGAACCGGGATACTGGATAGCCAAAGGTCCAGTACCACACCACCAGTCATGCCAAAGGCTCACCCCGAGCCATCTCCTATAGTCCACTTCCCTCCCTTAGAGAGCAAATCCTTAGTGTTAATAATACTTTTATCTCCCAAGGGTAGAAACCCAGAGACTATTGAAGTTGGTGATCAAACCCCAACCAAGCTTGGATAGGAGGGCTTTGTTTTGATTACGAGCCTTTTTTAAACCAAGCCCACCCTTATCCTTTACTCTTACAAACCTGATTCCAATGGATAAGATGGATCCTCTTTCTTGTGGGGGTCTCTCCCCAAAGAAAGTTTCTTTTCAACCTGTCAATTTTCTCACATACCGAGATAGGAATCTCCATAGTTTGCATAGTATAACACTTTAACTAGGGATAGTAGACGTGACAGATTGAATATAGGTCGCCCTACCTGTAAGATTCAAATTGTTGGACTTCCAGGTGGTCAATCTCCTCTGAACTTTCTCAATCACCTTATTGAAATGATATTTAGTAGCTCTAGAATGTAAAAGGGGAATACTCAAGTACTTTCCCAGATCAGAGGTGAGTGGTATCCCACTCAAGGTACTGAATCTTCTAGCCTTTCTTCTAGGTATGTTATTGGAGACAAACATTTTAGATTTACCAAAATTTATGCACTGACACAGAGAAGGCACAGAATTCAGTGAGAATTCAGTGTGAAGTCATTTACTTTCCTTCATTCTTGTGGAGTTATCTGCATTCTGAAACATACTGTTTTTTTTATCATGGTTTCGTTTCTTTAATGGCAGTTGCTATAGCACCGTGAATCCGTGTAGCTGTTGATATAATGGTAAATGCTAAGTATTGACAGATGCCCTAATGGGAAGCTGGTATTTCTAAACGAATTATCATCTGTTCAGCTTGGTATTTTCTCAATGGAGTGTGGATAAAAGAATCTAACAGAGAGTGCAACATGAATGATGAAAACGGAAATTAGTAACATACGGCTCCTTACCTGTTGCTCCTTTCAGTCCTTGGCGTCTTTCCAAATCTGGATTTAATAGTTGCCTCACTGCAGCTGATTGATTTCTTGCGAATTGTGATGGTTTTGTAGCATCTTAATTTACATCAGAAAAGATTTATACTTCTTGCCTGTTGTATGTCTTCTCACCCTTCAGCTTTTGTTTACTCTCGCTCCCTCTCCTTTCTGGGAGCACTCCTGGTGTTGTGTGTCCCAATTAGCAATTACCACCTGCCTCCCAAATCCTTTCCCATTTCTCTATTATTGGGTGTTGACACTCCTTTTATTCCTGTTTTTTTTTTCATGTCAGGAAAAAAATATTATTATAGCTTTGCTGGATGAGTTTTTCTGTTTTTTGTGTTTTCTAAAAGAGTTCTCCCTTTATCAATGGTGAGGAGGATAATCTTTTATTTTTTTGTGGTACTTTGGACATTGTGAAGGATAATCAGAACGCTTACAGATTGTGTCTTTGTAGCCTAGAACCGGTTCAAATCTCGCAACTCATATTGTAGATTGGATTGGAGGTAGTTAAATCAAGATATGAACTTGTTTTCTGGACTTGGCTAATACAGGGTCGAAGATATGAACTTGTTTCCACCATTACCCACCACGGGAGGGAAGCATCAAAGGGGCATTACACTGCCGATGCCCGTTACCCTAATGGCCAGTGGTTACGTTTCGATGATGCGTCCGTCACTGCCATTGGCATGAACAAGTTGTTGCATGACCAGCCGTACGTTCTCTTCTACAAGCAAGTATCAGGGTAACTAAGACAACAGAGCTGTTGCATTCATTCATTTGATTGCCACTTGCGAGCGATTTGCCACTTGCGAGCGATTTATGGGTCACTGGAATCAGAGCTATTTTTGGCAGACTGCTTTCATGAAAATCATCTCACTCTGCTGGAGAAGACAATGGAAGATGTATGGGAAATACGTTTTTCGTGATTTTGTTGTGTCTTAATTTTATGAAGTCCATGTAACTTTACAGAATTGATATTTTAAACTTAAAATTTTAACGATGAGAAGATTTGCGGATGTTATTTTTGCATACTTCACCTTTAGTTTTTTTTTTTTTTTTTAAATCTTTTCTAATCACAATGTGAAAGTTCTAAAGGTGAAGTACAAATATCCAAAATACGTTTGAATCTTCTTACAAGCTATGTGAACGACGAAACTAGAGTACATCAACGTTTCAGAAGCAAACATTATGGATTCGGGGGTGCTGTAGTGCGGGATCCAGGGATGCTGTAGTGGATCCTGTGTAGTGCTTGTGCAACCATCGATTTCATCAATCAATGGCTTTCCTGAAAGAAGTTTGTTTTGTTTTTTAATTTGGACCATTGGAAAACTTTTGTGGACGGCTGTGAAGCGATTCTGAGTCTCACGGGCTGATATCATTTGGAAGAATTCGGAGAGGCTTTAATTTGCACTTTGAATTGTAAGTATGTTTGTTTTGGGACTATTATTGTAGTTATTGCGGATATTTTCTTCTTCAAAACTAAAATGTTGAATTTGCAATTTATCTTTGGATCGCTGTAATTAGTGACTGGAACTTTTTTTTTTTTTGGAACTTGGAAGAAGAAATGAAAAGTTATTAGTATGAGGAAAATTGGAGGAAGAACTAAAGAGAGGTTGGAGGAAAAGTTAAACTCGTTACTAATCAAGTTGAAGTTGCTTAACCTCAAATTTTAAGCTTGTTTATTAATCAAGTCGAGCTTAAGCTCAAATTTTAAGCTTCTTTTTTTTAGTGACTATGACAAAGTTGAGCTCGATTATTTGGGCTCAATTTCGAACTCTAGCTAGACTAGTTTTCAACGAGTCGAGCTCAAACATTTCAAACTGTGTTGGGCTCGTTTCCAGCTCGGTCTAATCCTACGCTTTTCAATCAGTTACCCGGGGAATTTTCGGCGGCAAACATTCATACAGATAAATCGAAACCAAGATAGGGATCTGAAGTTAAGTTTCAGAATTATCCTCTTAACTTTTCTGCATTATCGATTGGATCAATCCATCATTTCCCTCTTCGTTCTATCATCTCATCGTTTGATTTCTAGGGGTTTTTCTTCAGGATCTCTCGTCCATTACCGCCCCACTCTGTTTTTCCATCGATTGCACTACTTCAGAGCGGAAAACAAAAGACCAACGGCCACGGCCAGTATTGTGATTTGCAGGATCAACGGTTCACCCCTTTAAGGTATCAATGTCATCTGCATATTCATGTTTTTGTGTTTTGATTGTATTTTCAAACCTCTCTCTCCTTTACAATGAATGATCGTTAGTCTGGGTCTTCTAGTAGTTTTGATTGATTACAATGCATGTTAGGCGTAAAGGGATGTTGAGTGAATTCTGCACCGAGCGAATATTTGGTTCGGTTTTTGAATCGACAGGAAGAATATAAACCATAGTAAAAAATGAACAACTAACCTTAATTAAGGAACAAAAAGAGTAGAAAGATTATTCTGATGCTGCCAGACGTAAAAGCAGATGGAGTTACCGAAATCAATATAAATCTAACAATCAAAAGGTTTTGTCCTTCGACCAATAACAATTGAAAGCTCAGAAACTTATGTTGGATATTGTGGAAGAACGGGGAAAGTGAGATGAGAATCTTATACTCCTACTAAATTGATAATAGTATATTTGTAATTCAATGTCGGTCAGTTTCATTTAGTTTAGTATAATTATTTATAAAATCAACACAGAACCATAAATTGGGGCTTGTTTATATGAGTATGGAAATGCCTGTATCTAACAGAAAGAAGCCCCAACCCAGTCGGTTTGGTTCGGTTTCCGTCGTTTCACTCAGGTTTTCTTTTGCCCTATGGTTTAGGCTGGTATTCTAGAGACTAGAACTCTAGGTTAAGAGAAATATTATGACCCGGCAGTTTCCTTTTCCCCAAGGCAACATCTCTTTTGATGTTGTTGCTTGAGTGACCATTGATTTAGCCTCTGGGTCTAGGTTATGTGGTCCAGTATTCACAAAGAGTAAGAGGGAACCAAGAAGTGGTACACTTTTATGAAGAAGAGGAAAGGAAGGAGTGATATTATACTGCCTTTAAATCAGGACCGCCCAGTGGTTCAGGTAGGGGAAAAGGATGGTTATTTTTCTTTTAACGGGCTTATGTGGTCTATATAGGAAAATATTTTGGGACAATAGGCATACAGAAGAGTAGGATTCGAATTAGGTTTTTGAAGTCAAGGTTAGCTCAGCCTGCCCCTTTCTTTCAATCGATCTAAAACTAGCTACTTGCTTTTTAAAATACGGTTGCACCGAAATTCTGCCATGTGCTAGGGATTGAACCTCATATAGTGGAGAATCTTTCACCACTTCAGGCAGGCAAAAAAGGGAGAACAAATATATTGAGAGATAGAGAAACAGGGAGTCATCAGCTAATTATGTGATACTTTTACTAGCACAACCCAAAACAAAGAGGAAAATGCTAATTACCCAAAAAAGAAGAGGAAAATGCTTGTCATGTGCTTTATTATAAAAATCAAGTACTGTTTATAATGGTGGGGTAGAAAAACCACTTCTTGATTAACAATGCCATGTGAATGCAGGGTCCTTGTTCTAACCCTAGGGACCATGTGGTTAGTCAATATTTAAGTTTTTAGTAAGATAATAAAACATCGCAATTATTACAAACACGGAGTTCTGAAGTTTTTCTAATTCAAGTTTGATGTGCGGCCATCAGCACTCTCTCTTATTTTTCTTTGTTAAGGTATGACGGTTTGCCATCAAGTTCTTGTTTCACATGATTTGCATGTCTTAGTCTAATCGCCCAATCGGGTTGCCATTACTAAAGTGCTTTTTGTATATAACATACTTAACGTTAAGTCAGATATTTCTGGCGCGTAAAGTTCTTAGTCCAGTCGCAGGAACTTTCTGAAAATTTCTAAAAGGTCCATAAACAATGTTCAAACATACTAGTGGAAGGTGTATAGCATTAGTTTTATTTGAGGATTGATTTCTTCTTACAGAAAATAGTTATTCTTACAGAAAATAGTAACAGGAAAAAGTACACATGAATGAATGTTAGTGTTTTAACTTCCTATTGACCATTTTTAAACACTTAAATGAAAATGGTTTTCGTAACTTGAAACTGGCCTTGTTAGTTTGTTGCTTGAGAGCTACTAAGAACATCCACACCCATCAATGCCATTTCCATTCTCATTTTTGGACAATGGATAGTGTCATTTTGCCAAAAAAATGACAAAGGTGTTGCACCTATGTTTTGCTATTTCTAAAATCTCTCTCATGGCAATTTTGCCATATTTGACAAAAGAATCAGCATTTGCCAAATTTGGAAGAATTTTGGCATTGTGGATGAGGCGCTCAATTTGCCATTTTTGATAAATGGCAAGAAATTTGTAAAAAATGGGTACCGGTGTGGATGCTCTAATTCCTTCAAAATTAGTTGCGGCCACTCAACATTGTTTAGAATTAATTGATTGGAAAACTTTTAAATATTAGGGGAAGAAAGTAACTTGGCAAGTAATTGTTAATTAGTCTCTCTTACCTCTACTTTCGTAGCAAGCAAATGGAAAATAAGGAGGGAGTCCATGAGAAACTGCAAATATGGTTTTTCAAAAGCAAAACCATTCTTTTCTTCTATTTGATTCTTGTTTTTTTTATCAGCATTCTATTTGATGCATATTACTGACAAAACTTCCTCTCAACAAGATATAAGTAGGCATCTACTGAGTATTGCATGATTAACTGTTAAAATGATTGTTTCAGAAGGCGAATCTTTCTCAAAAGATTGTCAAAAAAAAAAAAATCTCAAAAGATACTCATAGAAAGTTAGTGCTGGTAAATTTTTGCCCTCCTGTCTCATACTCTCCCTTCTTTTGCTAATGTAAATGCAGATCCATGTCGAATGCTTTCCTTATGCACATCCATTTTTCATTGTTTAATCTAAGCTTTTTTTCCCACCTCGACTAGATATTTACGTGATTTGAACATCCATTAATGTGAGTTTAATTTGTTTAAACATAGCCATTTGAAAAATATTTCTTTCATGAGTGCTTAGCATTGTTTGGCTGCCTTCCTTTCAAGTTTTGTCCATGTTTACTCTTTGCTTTCTTTCAAATTGACCCAGAAACAAAAGAGAAACTCTCTCTCTCTCTCTCTCTCTCTCTCTCTCTCTCTCTCTCTCTCTCCAAAAAGCACAGCCATTGTCTAATTGAAAGGGTAGTTGGTTTCTTATTTATTGAAAGGCAGTGGCTGATTAAAGATGCATATAGATGAAGGTTATACTTTTTTCTTAGAAACAGTTTGGGTAAAGCAGTACGTCTTTCTGTGTTGTTTCTTTTGAAGGCTCCTGGCTTCCTTCGATATGAATTAACCGACCATTTGATTAGTTTTGGGGCTTAGTGTGGAGTTTCGAATGGAAACAAGAAAAAAAGTGGTTAGAACTAGAATAATACAGTGTTTTGAAACTGGAACAATTATTGTAGGAAAATCGCAGCCCTTTGTCAGGTTGTTAGTTAGATCAATGCTTTCAGATCATTTAGGCTGTGTTTGGATCTTGGATTTGTAGAGAGATCAGTTTCCATGCCGAGTCACTGAAGGTCTCAAATTGCAGAAGTAAAAGACAACTACATACTTGTACAGTGTGAGCCTTAATGAAATATTGTTCACCCTTGGGAAACTTTAAAATCTAAATTGATGAGCATGATAAAACAAACTTTGCCACATGGACCAAAGAGCTCTACAAGAATTCTCAAGTTTCAGAATGCCACGTAAAATTAGATTCTAAATTTCCACTTACCTAAATCCAGTAATAGGACTCCAAAAACTCTTATTTCAACACCATCAGTGTTATCTATTCTGCGACCTTCTGCTTGCTCCTAGCTCTAATAGTGCTTATCTCTAGCTTAGGCTTTGTAGGGAGTGCTTATTTATTGGCTCAATACACTAGTCTGATGAGTTTTCTTGAACAAAGTCTAAATCTAGTTAATTATTTCCCTAGGGTGGTGAGGATAGAGTTGCCGCATAGAGGAAAGAGGGATCATCTGGGTAAAAAATTTTGAACCACAACTTACCATAGTGTTCTCTAAAATATTTCTAGTAGTTGGGTAGATTCATGAACATCCTCTAGTTTTTTTTTTTTTCTTTTTTGCACCTCGAAACAGAAGTCCTTGTTTTGGGGATACTGTAGTGTGTCCTGCTTCTTAAAGAAAGTGTAAAGAACACACTGATTGAAGGAATAAAGTGCAAAAGAGTAATTTTGTTTTGCTCGATAAAAAATCAATTCACAAAAGGGAAGGATTCCATAACTCATCTCCCAACCAACACTAATTATTACCATTATATAATTAATCCTCTCAGTTCTGTCTCTTAATTATTGTGTGGTAGCCATGCCCTATTTTGGAGTAGCAATGCCATGTTCTTGGGGGGTTTTAACTTTGTCCCTAGCAAAAAATAAATTCGAACAAAACCCCGTAAGAAAGGGGAAAAATATAGAAGAATGCAAGGCAAATGCATTGCTTGCAAAGAAAAGATAATCTTAAAATGGAGAAGTTATCGGCTGTCCCTTTCTTTTGTGCCTTTATTTGGTTCACTGCAAAGGGGAATGGCCACATTCTTTTAAGGCCAGTTTTTGCAAAAACTCTTCTTGTTGTTTTCTTTTTGCTCTTTTTCTTTATCTCAACAATATTCTAAATACTAGGAACTTTGAACTTTGATTTGGGGACAAAAGCTTCCATTCACCATTGTTGAGAATTATTTCATGCAGTTATCTTTGAAATCAGGAGGAAAAAGCAACATGGTTATTTGTTTCATTGAGGCATGTTATGAAGCAATTTTCTTGTATTGATGCATGTTACAAAGGAAAATCGCTTCACGATAAACATACGTCAATACCTATCAAGTATTGCATGAATAATTGCAAATTAGATTTGTTTTATTTCGAAGGCCAATCCTTCTCTAAACAAATTAAAAGACGTAGCCCTGTTCATTCAAAATTCAATCGGTCTTTCCCATGTTTCTGCAGATCAATGTCAAATGTTATGCATATCAATTTCCTTTATTTTTTATGGTTTAATTTTAATCTTTGTTTTCACCTCGAACAGATATTTGACTTGATCATCAACTAATGCTACTGGAATTGAAAAACAATTCTTTCCTGACTGCCTAGCCAGGTATGAGTGCCTTCCTTGTAAGTTTTGCTCCTGTTCGTTAAATGGCTCTTTGCTTTCTTTCAAATGGACCCTAAAGCAAAAGAAAACTCTCTCTCTCTCTCTCTCTCTCTCTCTCTCTCTCTCCACAATGAAAAGCACAACAATTGTTTATTAAACGGTGGTTGGTTTCTCCTCCTTAAAAAACTATAATGCACGGGGGCCCTACAAATTTGTGAGGGACCCATAGACATTAGACGATTCTAAACATATTTGTGTCTGGATTTGTGAACCAAAGACCATGCACATTGTTCATGAATACAACTGTAGTTTTCATCAGAAACAGTTTACGTAAAAGCAGCAACATTTTAATGGTTGTTTCCTGTGAGTTGTGAAGGCTCCCTACTAGATACGAGACAAATTTAAACAATTGTGGGTAGGTGGGTTTTCATCACAAACTTGTTAATTCTACTAGCAGATGGGTTGGTTCATCAACAATCGAAATTCTGTTTCTTTTAGTTCATGACGACAATAACTGTTTAGGTAGAAATTACTTCGCTCATCTCTGGACAAACACTAATTATCGTGATTCGGGACTAAATTATCAGTTTTCCATTTTCCTCTTCCCCCACTAATGAAGAGATCCTGACTGAATTCCCACATCTTAGTTTTGTATCCTAGTAAATTGTGGGATATCAATACTCTATTTGGGGCTGCGATGCCATGTTCTTGGGGGGTTTGAATTTGTCCCAAGCAAAAATATACTAACCAACACCAATAGAAAGGAAAAATAAAATCAAAGAAGAATTGGAGGCAAATACATAACTACCAAAGAATATGTCAAATGCCCAACTGTCAAAGAATATCATTATTTGATTGAATCACTCAAATTCTTAATTACAATTCCAAATCAATCACAAAGAAAAGAAAACATATGGAAGAAAATCACACATTCTGTAATAAGCTTTACCCAAAACCTTTTAACTGATCACAAAACTAAGTATACAACCATACGCAAATCTTGCAAAACCAAGTTCAAGATAGAGAAATGGCTTCCATTTTCCCTCTCCCCTTTTACTCAAGCCTAATAGAAACTCATAAATGTCCTTATGACCATAAACAAGACTAAAAGCCCCAGATTTGTGAAGCACTGGAAACACTCAAAAAAGGGTCCAATGCTTCATCACTCACAAATTCTAGAACTTCCTAACACACTACCATAGCATTTTTCTCTGTACTTTGCAATGGGGAGGCTTCTTCTTCCACTGTTTTGCTTGAGTCTTTGGGAACCCACCAAACTCTTAGACTCTTGTCAAGGCTTCCACTATAGAGCATAAACCCACCTCCAACACTATTACCTGATGCTTGCAAACACTTCACTGGTCCCTCATGTCCTCTAATAACCCCAACTCTGCATATCCCACCGCAACCCTCTCTCCTCCATATACCGATGGTCTTATCAGCCGAACCGCTGCACAAATAATCCCCCACTAGGCACATACACAAAACTGCCATTTGATGGACTTTCACTTCGCAAACAATCTTCCAACTGTCAAATCCCTCATCTCCCAACCACCCCATCACAAACCCATCTGAGCTCCCTCCGTAAACCCATTTCCCATCCTCGGTCGTGATCACGGAATTCAATGAGACATCCTTGTGACCTTCCAAGATTCCTTTTAGTGAATGGGGGGAGTTTGTTTTCCCCTCGTTTCCCTTTCCCCATGCCTTGATTTTCCCATCAGCAGAAGCAGAATACACTATCCCCTTGCTCGCAACCAACCCATTTATCGCATCATCGTGAGCCTTAATCGACTCCAAACACTTCAAATCAGAAATCCTCCACACTTTTAAGGTCTTATCCCAGGAACCTGAATAAACCAGCCCGTTGTACACCGCCAGACAAGAAATAGAATCTGCATGCTCGATCCACAAGCGCTTGTGATGCCTTCTTGTTTGCACATAATTGCTCTGCTTCATGAATTTCCCCAAGTAGTCCTTTGTGGTGGGAAGTGAATCAACAAGCCTAAAAACATTTTCAGACCTTCTTGATACTTTCCACACCCTTATTCTACTATCTTGGTGTGCTGTGAACACCTTGTTTCCAATTGTGACAAGGGCTTTGACCGATCCATCGCCTTGTCCGAATTTTGTGAACTGCTTTAGATCAGGCTGTTGCCAAACGATGATGTCCTTGCCTTGCGAAGCGCTGAGAATGAACTCGCCACACAAGGCCAAGCAAGAAACAGCACCGATATGGCCTGAAAGGACTGCCAAAGATCGATACGAGTTGAACCCACAATTGGGTGAGTTTGAAATTTGGTACTTTAGATTTTGGAGTTCGAATCGGTATGATGATGGGGGGCTTTCGTCGGTGTCACTGGTTGTGGTGCTAGTGCTTGATGTAGAAGAAGATAACAATGGGGAGGAAAGAGTGGTTTCTGGAGCAGAGGGATTCATGGAGTTGGACATATTTTTTATGGTAATATCCTTATTCTGAGAAAAGGTCTTCTTTGGTTTGAAGAGAGAGAGAGAGAGAGAGAGAGAGAGAGAGAGAGAGAGAGAGAGAAGGGATGTGGAGGATTGAGTGAGAAATAGAGATTTGGGAGCAAACTACTGGAATTATATATAGAGGGAGACGTTGAGGAGGATTGTGTTTAAAGAATAGTGTTATGGAGCTGGTTGATGATAGAAACACATATAATAGAGAGAGAGAGAGAGAGAGAGAGAGAGAGAGAGAGAGAGAGAGAGAGAAAGGAGCGTAGCTGTGTGAGAAGGGGGTCTACAGGCTTGAAAGAAACACGAATTTCTTGCTTGTTGAGAATTTTTTAGATAGTTAATTGCAAGGGAGAAGGTATAACGGCTAGTTTGACACAAATAAGATACTCAGGAAAAGATGTTTACAGTAGGGTCCAGTTTTCTGCTTTATTGGCTTAACAAGCTGTTGGGGTATTCTTTTGGGATTGGCTACTTTTTGTCCGTTGACAAATCATAGTATTCCGGCAAAAGGTATTCAGGCTGTTTCCCCGGGAACATAAAAAATTATCGCCACATTGTGCCTAAGTCCCGTTTCACCACATATTGGCATGAGACCTAAGATAAAGTGTAGACACCATCTCAATGTGCAGTAGAAACGAAGCCTGGGCACCATGTGAAGGTGCACTGAATAATCTCTCCCCCAGAGAAGCTTTAAGTTTCCTGTTTGGTAAGAGAGAAAAAGAAGCAAAAGAGAGAAAAAGAAGAAAAGAAAAAAAAAAAAAACGGTTCATTGGATAAAAAAATTGAAGTAACTTGGTAATATCTCTACTCCATTCGTGCCTAAAAGGGTGTTTGGTCACCATTGGAAGATTACTACGCATGTGTATACTAGAAAGCAGCGCGCGCTCTCTCTCTCTCTTTCTTTCTTTTTTTTGACGGTCAGCGGTGTTTCGGCACCTCAATTAATCGCCTTCCCAGTCTGATCAAAGGCAAGTTATCCGTGCCGAGACTAGTTAGGTAATTTACAAAAAAAATGTTTTCTTGCAGTCTGATCTCAAAAATCAAACCATGGTCAATTGTGTGAGGAGCAAATCCACCAACTAAATCTCTCTTCCCCTCCATCTGAAGGATAGGATATTTTTAGCAGTAAGCTTTGAGGTGCCAATTGTCAAGCCCACTGGACCACCCAAAAAACTTGGGTGCCATTTCTTTTTCCCTTGCTCGAAGAGATCTTGGATGTTAAGCTAGGCTATATTTTCCCTTTCATAAAAGTCACTTGTGCACATGACTACCGCTACTTCGGTGTTTAAGTTCGTAAGGTCAGGTTAGATTGAGTTGTTAGTCCCGTTTAGTTATTAATGGCGTACGATAGGACCCATTTTACTGACGGGATTCATGGAGATTACTTACACAAGGTTCTTTTTTTCTTTTTGTCCTACGATAGAAGAATTTATTTTACCGCAATTGCAACTTAATCAATCACGTGGATTTCAAACTGCACCGAGTGGAATTTGAACCCACAACACAGTACTGTCACACGACCATTGGATCAACGGTCCCGGTTGACGTACGCAAGTTTTTTATTGTATACGTAATGTGATACATTAATCAGTACGTGTGGTTTTGGTTCGATCTCTACTCCAAAACCAAAATTTTCAATGCGTCTTCTTAGTATGAGAATTTTTTTAATGAGTCTTCTTATTCACGGGATTGTAAATTGTTTTTCAAGTCAACATTTGTGTGAGAAAAGGGTCTCCTACTGCCAAATTTTGTGGAATGTTAATCGCCGACCAAGCTATACCAAACCCATTGCTAGATCTAAAATTAATCAACATTAGTTAATTATTTTAGGGAACTTCATTCGAAATCATCAGCCCATGTTAGCCCTAATTACTTTAAGGTGACTAATTTAACAATTCAAGACATTCTTAACCCTACAATTTACTAAGAGGATATGATCAAAAGAATCTCATTTTTCAAGAGAGAGAGTGTGTGTGTTTGGGTCTCCTAGGTCAATACCTTAGTCTGAAAGGCTATGAACATTGACGGAATTGCACAGATGATCACAGATGTGTTCGACATGTCCGATGTGTGTGAGACTCTCGTATTCGGGATATATCTGTATTTGCATCGATGCACTCCCATCTGTACATGTAGCATTGCTCTTTTTAGTAACAATCACTGATCCCATCTACACATGTAGCATTGCTCTTTTTAGTGGCAACCACTAATCCCATCTATACATGTAGCATTGCTCTTTTTACCTACCTAAAGCATTGAAGCTGGTTCATAGGACCATCAAATCTTTAGTATCGATGCCACTATCCCTAATGAATACTCCTGTCGGATAGTTCTAATTTGATTATAGCAAACTATTGTGATTGATTATTTCGCTAGATCATGGTCGGTTACTGTTCCATCACACTAATTGAACCAGCGATTAAGAAATACAGTTAGCATCCTATAAAAGAAAGAAAATATAGTTAGCACGTGTGATTCTCTCTCTCTCTCTCTCTCTCTCTCTCTCTCTCTCTCTCTCTCTCTCTCTCTCTCTCTCTCTCTCTCTCTCTCTCTCAACCTTATCAAATTGAAAGATGTGCCATTGAACCCAAAAGGTTTGGCCGGGTGTGTATAAGAAAGCAATAAGTGTTTATCCTCCATAAAATTGCATGTTTGAATTTCAATGAGATCAAACATTGCAAATCTTGGAGCGACTGAAAGCTTTGCAATTGTTACTTCAGGGTTCTAGAATTAATCGAGTAACGAACAAACTGGCTCGGACGTCGGGTCAATAAAAAACAGAATGATGTGCCATTGAAGAAACTACTGAGAAGTCACAAATAAAGTTTAAAAATCAAACAAAGTCATGGGGCTGTGAAAGGAATATTTGTTCCTTGTACCAGGGTTCAAAGATAATACCAAAGTCTTCCTCGTATGGTCGCGCTAACCCAAATTCTAGAAGTTTTGAAGGAATAAATCAAATAAACATGAAACTTCGCTTCTAATTCATTCGTTCTTTTATGGGGTCCCTTGACCCATCAAAATTTTAGAACTCGCTACTTATATTTTTATTCATTGATTTTAGATATACTACTGTAGTATATTTGACTCCACCAACCTAAGGGGAAAAAAATGTAGAGATAAAAAATATTTTAGTCATTAAAGGCTTTTTACGAGTCATTTCTAAGTGGCTAGTATCGATTTATTATTTTATTTACTAGTTTGGAGTAAATTTAGTAAACTATCGTCTTTATGATTAATGAGGTGCCCCGTGCCCCCCTAAGCTATATTTTTTAATTCTAACCTGTTACCACCACAAGCGTCTCGGCAATACGCTCCAACCACGTACCATTGGTTATGACTTGTATTATCGAACCTATTTTTCAGTCGATGTGCGGTACGTATTAAGAGGTTGAGGCGGGTGTAGAGATGGAAGAGATAGGTTCTCCTATTATGGTGCTATTTACTCGTCTTTTTGTTGTTTGGGATGTTTTTCTAGCTTTTTGTCTATGTAGCCCCCAACTTACCCACATCACCACTCCACACGAATCTATCTATCGCTCTCTCTCTCTCTCTCTCTCTCTCTCTCTCTAAAGAAGAAAGAGCAACATTGGAGAAAATTAGGAATAAGAGTTTAGATGCTTGAGAAAGTCTCAGTACATTTGCAAATAATATTAATAGATAGATAGATAGATAGATAGATGCATTTATTAACAGTAATGGCAGGGACAAAGTCGAGGGCTACAAAGATTTATTCATTAAGAGTAGAGTAACTCAAAGGGATGTAACCCTGCCTTACACTTAAAGATCTTCATTTAGCTTCATGGAATGGTATAACCTGCATCATACAAAGCCGGATATGAGTTAGTGATTAGCTTCATGAACTGTGAAGTGCAGTTTTTATAGATTTGTCACAACCTGGTTCAATTGCTTCAGCAGAGAAGAATTTATTGTGGTGTATTTCGTGTACCAACAAATTTGACTAATAGAATAAACTTCTAGTATCTGCTACATGAGGCAGGATCCACTGTGTCGAAAATCCCTGTGCATCTGTGCCGAGGGGTTTTCTGGCTATTGGGATTTAAAAATAGAAAAACATAATTACACAATCCAATGGCCAGAAAATCCCTCGGCACAAAGGCACAAGGGTTTTCAGGACGGAGATCGGACCCCTACTACATTGTGTTAGCACTGCTACACCTAAATACTACTAAATCATTGGAAAAGGTTTGTTGCCTTCCGCTCCAAATTGTTGGTCTTTTGGGGGAATAACGTTAACGTTTTTGAATTAAAACATAATTTACGTGCGCGGATTTTTTTACAAATATCCATAAACCATTGCAAAAATCTCAGTAAGCAAGAGAAGGGACGAAGCGATCTACTAGTAGTATTTTTTCTTACTTCCACACTTCATGCCGCGGTGAAGCGGAACGCCGCAGAATTCCGCTACATAGACCGCCTTATCCATGCTAATCATCTGTTCTGCCTCCTTAGGTATGTGCCCGCACACGCACGGCACGTCGACGGACTTGACCACCTTGCAACATTCCCCCGACGGCTCCGCCTTCGGACCCGATTTCTGGACGTACACCGCGCATTGCGACATCAAGCCGTTCAGGTCGCCCTTGCACTGGCCCGAGACCATGTTGTTGCCGGAACTTATTACTCCAGCCACCACGACAAACGCCAACAACGTCAGACGGTTCCCAATTGCTGCCATCTCCCTAGAGCATGTATGTATGTGTGTGTTTGTGTGGGTTTAGAATTAGGGCAGGGTGAGTTGCATTGAATATATAGGACAGAATGGTGTGGAACGAGAGTGAGAATTTGCGTGACTGACCTTGGATTGTGGTTGCTGCATGAGAATCACGAGCTGAAGATTTCGTTTTTGCTGCTAATTAGCGGTATCCAGTTCACTCTTTGTTGTCTGTTATGGCAGCTTTTGAGTAGTAAGTTGGAAGTAGTAAAATTCATTAGTCCCGTAGGCTGCTTTGGAAATATGGAAGTCACGGATGAGGCATTGAGGCTAATGGACTTAACCCAATCTCGGTTGGCGGGGGACTCCTGCATCTCACTGATAGGTTAGGAGTTCGAATCCTTCTGCTTGCATGTGGGTGTTTTCCTTAGAGGATTTTTTTCTTTCTTTTTTTGTTGAGATAATGCCCAGCCGGTCATATTTTTTGAGTTTATTTATGGCTTTGGGGATTCTTGTCCTATAAGCGCAATGCTGTGTAGGTCTGTGAAATGTAATTTTACAATATTATCCTAATTTAATGAGCGCACATGCCGACGACACATGAGTTGTGCCCCTTCTTGCGCGCACATGCACATTGCCCGCTCTCTCGCTCTCTCATAGCACCGCAAACAAATCAACTGCCCCTAGAAGACACCAATTCTGGTTTCACTGAAGGATGCATCCGGCCACCTCCCGGTATATCCAGTATTCGTCAAGTTTTGGTCTCACGGTTGTAACAAAGTAGCCGATTGTCACTTGTCGACAACAGAACATTACCATTTTTCCAAAATCCCATTATCTGGTCCAACCCTCCTGGAAGATTAATATTTAGACCAAGATTATGCAACTCCGTATTCTTTCATCGCCCATATGCCCCACAAGAACCACCGAATATTTTCATAAGATCCAGTAATCTTGGACATCAAATAAAATGGTATGCAGAAAGCAAAACCTTGGTTTTCAATATGTACATGCGTTTTTTAAAATCTCAAGAGACTCTTTTTTTTTTAATCTGAACTCAGATTTCCAGTTAAAGATATCACTACCATGGATTTCGAAATCAGTGAAGGGATTCCAAATGAAAAACAAAGAAGTTAGAGAGAGAGAGAGAGAGAGCAACAGTTGAGCACAGAGAAGACAGGAAGTTTGTCCCACATCGAGTAGGAGATGAAAGAGGAGAGAGAGCGGTGTATAAAACCCAAGGCCCAACAAGAAATGAAGCATACCTTTCTCGGCCTTTTGGCTAAGATCAAGTGTAGTATCTGTTCTTATCAGTTTAATATCTGATACGTGGACCATCGGCTCACATGATATTAAATTAATTTTTTTAGGGGGAGAGCCCATCACAGTAGCTTGCTGCTGGGGTTTCTCGCGCGTCGCCTTGGCGTTGCACTACTGCCTCGGCTTGGCGCACCCCACCCAAATCAAGTCTTAACGTTTTATTCACCTTGGTCCAATGGTAGGCCAGCCTGCCATGTATGATTTGGCTAACACTCTCGAAATCGTCTCGCATCGGTTTCATTCATCTCGGCCCAATGGTAGGCCGGCCTGCCATGTATGATTGGGCCAAAACTCTCAAAATTGTCTCATATCTGTTGAGCCTTTATTTTCTAGTACGTCATTTTAATTGATTAACGTAGTAGTAATTAATGGAAAAAATAATTTCAATATAAAGAAAAAATAATTCAAATGGAGTACTAATTTAGAATATTCTAATTCGAAAGCATGAAGAACTAGGGCTTGTGTTTGGCTCCTGAACAATTATAAACCCATAGAAATTTTTTAATTTTTTTTTTGATCGACAATAAACCCATCAAATTTCTTGCAGAAATCAAGCTTCAACTACTGTCTGCAAAGGTAAGTTCAGACTCTTACAGAGAGAGAGAGAGAGAGAGAGATGGAGAAAAAGTTTACTCATCATCCCCGACATGTCTTTACATGAAGAGATTCAGAGGAAGAGTGGAAGACCCAATGAATTGAACTCTGATGCAAACTTCCTCACCGATGCCGACGAATTGAGGCCCGATTCGATAGCTTCAACTTTTGCAATTGGGATTTCCTTAACTGTAGTTTTTTTTTTTTTTTTCACCTCTTCCCTGATGCCCGTCACTACATGGAACGCAAGTACACGCGCAGTTTCGGTGCTGATGGCACTTAATGCTCCTGCGATAACAGCAACACGATGTACCAAAAATTCAGGCACCAAATGCGAATGAGCAACCAAAAGAAAAAGGATGACAAACAATACATTACTTCATCCAACATCATTCATGCCTTAGTACTTCGATGCAGCACAGTCAGTGCAGAATATGAACAACAGATTGAATTGGGAAAACTCAAATAATCCAACTTCAGGGACATTCCGCAACAGGCATTGTTCTTTTCTTTATTACAAATGTTAGTTCCAGAAGTTAGAGAGATTTGTTATCTAGTGGCTCCCGCTGTATTTCACAACGGACAAGGACACCATCATACCTATTATGAATACATACTTTTGGTCAATTGAGAAAAAAAGAGAGGAAGATTTTCTCAAGTCCGAGCAAGCGAGTACAGACGAATGCTTGAAAAAATTTGGACAAGACTCAGGATATTATCCTCCTTTTTTGGTGAGTCAAAATCAAGATTCAAGACATAATTCTATTATTGAATGGTTCATAGACTGCACGACATCAAGGCTTTAATCTCCCTTTTTTCTCTATAGTGTGAACATGAGTTTGAGGCTGTCCCCCTAAACTACCACTTCAACTGCTTAAAAAACTGCCAAGAAAAACTGCTTTCTTCATGCATCTATTCTCCTTTAACAAATCAGATTTCATAAGGGATTAATCTGAATTAAAGAGTTTCCTTTTTTCTTCCTTGCATAATACGATACACACATGCATCAAGCCTCGGAAAACACTCTTGCATTGCACGTGCCCTGATGTCTAGTTAATCATATAGAAGGGAAAATGAAGTCCACACAGAAAGGTATACGATCCAATGGATGATTTACAATCTGAAAGCAATCTTTTGCATTCTAAGAACCTGAAATCTCTAGCAAAAACCAGTGCTCACAACAGTTTGTAAAGTAATACAGTCAATATGTGACAAAACTTAATTGCCTCCATTTAAACACGCAGTGGAGCAGAAATTTCATGATCCGTTAAAGCATTCATATCAATCTCTTAGTGAACTAGCGCTGTTTCCTAACCTTCAGGCGTGAATCTTATCAATATGGATTAGGCAATGAAGAAAGATACATAAAGAGTGGAGTGAAGGGCATCCGTAAGAGGCCCGAACGTCACGGTCTCACAGAGTCAAGTAGTCCAGGCTCTCTCTCCCCCTTTTAATAGCAAAGCAGGTGCAACAATTGCCAACTTCTAATCTTAATGAACTCTCCATCCGGTCAAGCGTTAGAAAGAGTAGACGATCGAGGTGTAAAGAAAAGGAAGTCAACAAGTATTTCACCCAAGGAGCTTAGTGATGGAGCAGTAAAGTAATTCAAGTAACTATCCCCATCTCTCTAAGGAGGTAGGTCTCGATCTAGAACTGTTTCAACCATATTCGTTAGGGACTCCGCTACTAGAACTAAAGTCAAGCCTGATACAAGCATCATCACATCAAGCATGAAAATCCCACATAAACGTTGTTGTCAAAGAATGATAAAATTCAAGTGAGCAAATTCGTCCAATGAAGTTAAACTTACTACTTTATGTAAGGTTTCTCTCTCAACAGACCGAGATACCATCATACTTGCAAAGAATACACACTTTCGGCTAATTGAGATAAAAAGGGAAAATTTTCTCAAGTCCGACCAGGGGAAACAAACAAGTACTTGAAAAAATTTGGACACAGCTCAGGATATTCGCCTCCTTCTTTGGTAAGCCAAAATCAAGACATAATTCCATTATTGAATGGTTCATACACTGCACCACATCAAGACTGCTTGCTTCACCCACCTATTCTCCTTTCACAACTCAGATTTTATTAGAGATTAATCTCAATTAACGATTTTCCTCTTTTCCTCCTTGCATAATAAGACACACACATGCATCGCGTGTGCCCGAACGGCTAGATTATTATAGAGAAGGAAAACTAAAAGTTCACGCAGAAAGGTATGTGATCCAAGGGATGATGTCCAATCTGATTGCATTCTAAGAACCTGAAATCTCTAGCAAAAACCAGCGCTCGCAACAGATTTTACAGTAATAGGTGTAAAAACACATCAACAGATTACGATAAATTCAAGTGACCATGAAATCCCACATAAACAGTTGTTTTCATTTCAAATAATGACGAAATTCAATAGAGCAGTTTCGTTCGTGCTTTTAGTTTCCATGTGGAATATCAAGAAGAACAGCTATATAAAAATCCACATCAGGAGAGTGGGTTTTGAGTTATGGCTAATAAAGATTAGGGGAGAGAGAGAGAGAGAGAGAGAGAGAGAGAGAGAGAGAGAGAGAGAGAGAGAGAGAGAGACCTGTTACGGCAGTCGCAAGGCAGCGATTCCATTTTCTATTCTTTCTTTTCCGGTAAATCGGAAAATTAACGGAGAACAGACTTGATGGCGTCTTTTCTCCGGTGACGACTGGCTTCGGCTCTCTCTCCGTCCCTCCCCGTCGGAGTGAAATAGTATTGGGATTGATCAAGTGTGGCCAAATCTATATTCACAAAAATGAATTCAACGAAATCATCTCCGATTATGTATAAATTAGAGTTCGATTAACGTGATTTTCAACAGGGTAGATCTTCTTGACAAGATCTATAACTTGAACAGTTTCGATCGAGAAATAAACCTGGAATAAGATTACAATCGACCAATTACTGTCCGGAGCTTTAAACGAGTACGACGTTGTCAAAAGACTTCGCCGATTACGTGCAGCCAAATCTATTTTTATAAAAACAAATTCATCAAAATCATCCCCGATTACGCAGCATCATGCATTCGATTAATATGATCATCAACTGGGTTTATCTACTTAACAATCTCTACAATTTGAACAGTTTCGATCAAGAAAAAAACCCGTGACGAGTTTACAATTCCGATCATACGGAGCGTTGATGTGGTTTGAAGGACTTCTCATGGTCAAGATGCGAAGTCTATATGCAACCGGCCGACGTCGCTTCAAAGAACCTCCAGCGTTCAAAATGCGAGATCAGTACGGCGACATCGTTTCGTGAAACCCCGCCTGTCAAACGCGAGTTTGTCCTGGAAACTTCCACTGTTCATGCGTCTTTCACCCTCTAATCTAATTTTCAACAATAAACTGTCAAAGACCATCTCCAATCTTTACCCATTTTCCACAAAAAAATTCCTCAGAAATTCACTTTACTCATTTACCCAAACATGTACCAAATTGAGCTAATCTACTTTTTACTTGAGTTAAGAGAGACTCAAATACGTGCTTAGATACGTGTTTGCCTGTTGGAACGCCTTGTAAGGGTCGTTTCCACGTGCTCCGCACAATAAAGGCATGCGCGTGGGAGTGAATTAAGCGGCGGGATTAAGTACTGTGGGATATATGAAGTCTTCCAAATTTAGATTTGTATATACCTTGAAGCAGCAGCATAACACTATATACATGCATGCATATGTTCGAAGTTTGAGTGCGTATACTTGATGATTTACATATTTCTGGGAACTACTTCACAAACAAAACAAAGAATCTGCAGATTTTCTACCATTGCTAAAATTCCACAATCGGCTAGAAGTTGCTGGTTCGAGTCACCCTTTTTTTTTTTTGGAGATGCTCTGCTCGCTCTTTCATGGTAGTGTTGGGTTTAGGATGCACTCTCCAACAACGCAAACAAATCTTCCCATGAAGTTGCAGGATAAATAACACGAAACTCAACTAATTGATAATAAGAGGGCATTTGATAAAATAAATCTTGATAGTCATTGGTAACTAATGTTCTCACTTCGGAGAATCAAACAGAGGCATGGGATCAAACTCCCGACAAAGACATCAAACTAGTTATGAAGGCTTCTTCAAGTGCCCATTTCTTGCTCAATTCTAAGCTCCAACCACCTACCCTTCCCCTTCTTTCTGCTCTAAGTTTGATCATTTCTTCGTCAGCAACACAGGTACAATTGCATATAAGGATCCGACCCAGTCGGAAAGGGATATGGACTTATGGAGCCATGCCTGTTGGCCGCGGCTGAGCAATCACACCCCCAGGAAGTGAAGGTGCATAATACCCCTGTGCGCCAACACCAACCCCTTCTTGAGAGCTCTGCCTCCATAAAGGAAATATAGTTTAGAACATGTGATATTTATTCATCAGAGCAAAATGTATAAAAACAATCTTGAAAAGACTAGCTCAAAATCCACATCTCACGTCATCTTACAACAGTGTTGTTGTGAAATGACGGCAATACTAGTTGACATAAGCTACCACACAGTGACTTTATCTTTTCGAAGTTGCTAAATTCCAAATACTTCAACACATGAAGGCATGGTATAACACGGTCTCAAGAAAGATGGTTGATGGTTCATATGGAATACATAAATGTTTGAAGCTAAAAAGGTTCCACAAAATATGAAGGCAAAACATGGTCTGAATTGTAAATGTCTGCTCTTGCTATAAAGAATAACTTCCATGCTCACATGGAGAACAATACAAATACAATTACTCATCGCAAAGTCGGTACAAGATTTTTGTAAGTCCACTCAAGGATGGAGATAACAGAATCATGTAGCCTAACTTTGTAAGTCCACTCAAGGATGGAGATAACAGAATCATGTAGCCTAACTTCGTTCATGAATTTTCTCTGTCCGATTAAGTCACTTGGTAAGTGGCTTTGATTTAGGTTTTCAATAGTATGATATTGAAGCAAGACAATATAGGGTGCTAACTCGTAGTAAACCAACAAGAAAACGAACCCAAGAAAAGAAAAGAACTTGCAGTGCTACTTAATGTTGCGGAAAGAATTTAGCAGGGAGTGCATGTTTATTAATTAGCCAAAACAAGAAATCTTATTGCGTCATTATCAGGCTGTCCATTACTGGCAGCGAATGCTGCCCACATATTCTTCAGCCTGTCTTAACATTAACCAGAATAAGAATAATCAAAGACAATTATGCAGAACGTGTCAAAAGCTTGGGATAGGAAAATCCACATGAAACATTTTCAGAGCGTGACAATAGGAGTTTAGCTAACTTAAGGTAACCTTACAAGCTTGAGCATTCATAATTTCTTCAGCATTTTCTTTCTGGTAGCATGCAATTTTTGCCAAAATAACTGGGACATCCATTCATTCAACCAAGTTAACTGCTGCAAAGGCAAAGCATTTTTGAAATGGATAAGAAAATTTTTGATGTTAACAGAATGAAGCTCAAACTAAATCAACTGGTGGAAAAACTCATATCTCACGAAGGGATCACAAATCAGACCGAGAGATAACATAACGAAATCAAACCGAGAGATAACGCAACCAAGTCTAACTTTCTATCACGAGTTCACAACCCAAGAACAGGTGACAATCATACAGCCAGGAAAACACCTCAAGCCATACGATTTCCATCAGGATACCCAGTGCAAGCATTTGGAGAGAATATGGTTTAAAGACCCCAAATTGACGATCTGAATGAAAGATCAGGAAGACCTATTTTCTCTCTCTTCTTACCTTTTTCATTCTTCTTTGACTCCTCTTCGCTAAATAAGAGCTCCTCAAATGCTTCAATGGCTTGGCGGATCAGTTCCTGATAACCAGTAACTCGTGCAACATGGAAACACTCGCAATAGAAAATCAGAGGCTTATGAATACCCAAATTCTTGATCTTTCCGTTCTTTTCTTCTGCGATAGAAGGCAAAGAGGAACAAATCAGAATTGAGGTGCAAAAGCATACAAACGTGAGAAGCCATAAATGATAAATCTAACAAAGCTGCCATTGCAAACGCAGAAAATACCAATTCTTACAACAGAATGCCCAAATCATGCATCACCTGCACTCCTTGACACACGAGCCTGAGCATCTCTGATACATCCCATCGTAAACAATTATCAGCTCTCAATCTCAGCAGAAAAACCCTCAATATGCCAACAAAATAATGACACGGAAAAGGACCTATTTGGAAAACACGAAAAGTTCAACAAGGGCAATTACGTAATCGGGCCAAGCGCCTATATTCACTTTGAGAAGACATAAGAGCCCTTAAGGGTAAACACGATTGGAGAAATCAGACGGAAACAATGCCAAATTACTCAAAGCAACGAAATCAACCAACTGGTTCTATTACTACAGGTGTTTGGATCTGAAGGAAAGTTTGAGTAAGGGTCAGAGATGCTGCCATGAGAATTGCAATAGTTTGAAAGCTAAAAACTACAGCTTGTTGTACATTGTAGCTTGGTGCTTAGGAGCATTCCCCCTATCAACACAACAATCTAACAAAGCAACCAAATCCCTCCTGCTACCAACAGACTTCAGAACAACCACACAATAGCGACAAGCAATAAAATAGCAACTAACAAAAGGTGCACATGCATCAAGCCTCTGTGAACACTCTAGCTTGAAATTTGAATATGCTAGCCCCGGTAAACACAAAGGATGCATATGCATCAAGCCTCAGTAAACACTCTTGCATCGCGTGTGCCCAGACATCTAGTTAATTATATAGAAGGAACAATGGAAGTTCACGATATATGATCCAAGGGATGATTTCCAATCTGAAAGCAATCTTTCTTTCTTTCTTTCTTTTTTGGGTAAATGTGAATGCAATCTTTCGCATTCTCAGAACCTGAAATCTCCAGCAAAAACCAGCACTCGCAAATAGTACTTGACAAAACTTAATCGCCTCAATTGAATGAATAGTGACAAATTCAAGTGACCATGAAAATTCCAAATAGGGCTAATAAGATTAAGAGAGAGAGAGAGAGAGAGAGAGAGAGAGAGAGAGAGAGACCTGTTATGCAGTCGCAAGGCAGCAAATCCATTTTCTTTTCTTTCTTTTCCGGAAAATCCGAAATCCGAGAACAGACTTGGCTAATGGCTCCTCCCCCACCCTTGCCGTCGGACCGTCGGAGTGCATTTATGCCATTATACTTGGGTTTGATCCAGTGTAGCCAAATCTAATTTTATAAAAAGAAATCCACAAAAATTTTCTCCGATTGCGTAGCATTATGTACTTGATTAACATGATCATCAACAGGGTTTATCTACTTGACAAGCTCTACAATTTGAGCAATTTCGATCGACGAAAAAACCTGTAATCAGCTTACAATTCCTATCAAACGAGGAGTTGATGTCGTTTAAGAGATTTCGCATGTATTGGGTTTGATCCAGTATGGCCAAATCTATTTTTACAAAAATAATTCCACAAAAATCGTCTCCGATTACATCGTATCATGTACTTGATTAACGTGGTAATCAACAGGGTTTATATAATTTACAAGATCTACAATTTGAGCAGTTTCGATCAACGAAAAAACCTGTAATGAGTTTACAATTCCGATCAAACTGGGCGTTGATGTCTTTTAAGAGACTTCTTATGTTGAAGATGCGAAGTATGTACGAAACCGGCCGACGTCGTTTCAAAGAACATCCAGCGTTCAAAGTGCGAGGTTAGTACGGCGACGTCGTTTGTGGAACATCGCCTGTCAAACGCGAGTTTATACTGGTGCCACGCCGCAAACACGCAGCCCGACCCGCTCAATGTCGGGATGAATGATCACCTCCAACGAGCTCAACCTTGCCTGTCAAATTGCGAGTTTTTCTACACCAATTGATTGGCTGGTGGATCTTTGCCTGCGGCCAGCAGTGGTCGAATCTATCAGAACATGGCTCGGTGAGGAAGAAAGAAAGCTTCGTTTTTTCTCGTGAAGGAGAAAACCCAGTTGGCAGTTTGGCAGCCATGCTTCCACTGTAGTGAATTTTTTCACTGGACCACAAGCCGTTAATGGGTGTGCGTAAATTGCTACAGTCTTGCGCTCATGGTAAAGATATGATTCAGTGTTCATTGAATTCTTTGTGGGTATTTTCTTAAATTTGTAGTACTGTTTTTTTTTTTTTTTTATCATTTAACAAGGCCTACAGGCTTACAAAGGAGAGTCACCTACTAAAACAGAAAGAAGAGATAACGGGAGACTAGACACCCAATTAGAGTACATGGTAAATTCCCTGACTTGGCTGACGCAGCAACGGTATGGCAGCTTTGTTGGCTATGCAATGAGCCCAACTGAAGATGATTCCACTAGCTCTGCCCGACTCCCTTATATCCAGATCCACTGCGGCCACCTCCCGGGGGGGAACAATTTCTAAAGTGTTAAAGATGGATGGCTTCCCTACAATCTGATTCCACCGTGATCTCTTACCAGCTTGAATTGGAGACCATGATACAACTTCCCTGATAGCTACCAATTCCCCTTAGAGGGCAGAGGAGATATTCGAAGTTTTGGCTATACCATCCACGGTAGCCCCTGTATGATCTCCGATCACCACTGCCACCTTAAGATGAAACATCTGCTATGGGTTATGGGTTAGTTATTCATTTGGACAGACGGAATCACGCAAGTACTCGAGAATTCCAGCTGGGCAACCCTGGCCATTACTACCATAGGGTTCACCTTTTCATTTCAAAAAACATAATCATTTCTCACCTTCCAAATGTTCCAAGCAGTGAAGGTAATCTTCCCCAAAAAATTCATGGCAGTTGGTTTTGACATTGATTCCAGAATGTGCGCAGTTCATTTGATAGTTGAATCCGGCCTCCCTATTACCCCTTCAAACACAACATTGCACCCAAACCACACAGCTCTCGCCCACGAGTAGAAGAAAAGCAGATGCTCAACTGTTTCCACCCCTAAATTACAGATCGGGCAGGTATTAGATTGTGCGCATTTCCTTCTAAAGAGATTCTCTTTTGTGGCCAAACCATTCCTACAAACTCGCCACCAGAAGTTCTTGATTTTGTTGGGGATTTTAAGCTTCCAAATAGCCCTCCAAAGGTTGGCTCCTGGTTGAAAAGAAGAGCCTAGTTTGCAATGGAATTTAGCAACTTGAGAATTGGTGGCAAGATGATACCCAGATTTGACCGAATAAACTTCGTTCCTGCTATGGTGCCAAACTAATCTGTCCTTCCTGTTAAGACATGAAAGAGGGATTTTTTGGATCACCTATAGCTACAAAGGACTTATCACAGGGGCTAGTTTTGGAGTATTCCATCCTTTGCCAGAATCAATCACATCTGCAACAGTTTGAATGTCGGAGTTTGGTGGCCGAGCTGACTGCACTTTAAAACCTTCCAGCGATGGAATTCAACCATCTTCCCAAAAATTAATGGAAGCTCCATCTTGAGTTTGCCACCTAAGACCCTTCTCCAAGAGCCCCTTCCCGTGGAGGAGACTAAGTCACACCCAAGAGGCATGGCCTCCTCTAGTAGCCTGAAGAAATGAGGAGTTTGGAAAGTAGATTTCCTTTAAGATTTTTGCCCAATAAGCCTGTGGGTTCATGATTAGACGCCACCCTTGTTTGGCCAACATTGCTTCATTGAAAGCTCTGAAACTGCGAAAATCCATTCCCCCTTCATCCTTGGAGCAGGTCAGGCTGTCCCAAGCAACCCAGCAAATTCCTTTTTCCTCTGGATTCCCTTTCCACCAAAAATTCCTTACTAGACTATCCAACTTATCGCAAATCATACTGCCAATTAACCTTGTTGATCCATCTTTGCATTTTTTTGGATGTCTTAATTCTTTTTTCCCCGAAAGGTTTGTAACAAGTATGATATGAAACTTTTAGTACAGTAGCCTTTAGAAGCGCTCTCTTGCTAATGGTTATTGATGTAGTATTTGAAAGGGAGAATGAAACATGCAATGTAAGAATTTTGTCTTTTAAGATGAATTTAAATGCGATTACTTCATGTCTCCTTAAAAGTAGGAACTCTAAGAAGGAATCAAGGCTTTGTTTGGAACATGTGAAAAAGAAAAGAAAATGAAAAAAATTCCCAACCCATTACTTGGTTTGGAGAGAAAAATAACAAATTCAAGTTGTATGAATAGTAAACTTTTTCTTTCATTTTCCTCTCTTTTTTCTCTACTTTCTTTTCCTCCAATTCCCTCAAATTCCAAATCGAGGGTAAGATCATAAGACAATAAAGTGGTTATTTCTATAAAATCTTACATCTACATCATCATTCATAATCACCAGACGTGATTTCGCTATTTTTCATTTGAATGAAAAGCATTGAATTGTTTCTCAAATGCAACGGAGAACAGACTTGATGGTGTCTTTTCTCCGGTGACGATTGGCTTCGGCTCTCTCTCCGTCCCTCACCGTCGGAAATCCATTCCGTAACGTAATAGTATTGGGATTGATCGAGTGTGGCCAAATCTATTTTGACAAAAATAAATTCACCAAAATCATCTCCTATTATGTATTAATTAGAGTTTGATTAACATGATTTTCAACAGGATTTATCTTCTTTACAACACCTATAACTTGAACAGTTTCGATCGATAAATAAACCTGAAATAAGATTTCAATCGACCAATTACACAGTGTTGTCCGGAGCTTTAAACGGGTGTATGACGTTGTCAAAAGAATTCGCAAGCATTGAGTTTGATCCAGTGTGCTCAAATATATTTTTACAAAAATAAATTCACCAAATTCTTCTCCAAGTAGGTAGCATCATGTATTCGATTAACATGATCATCAATAGAATTCATCTACTTGACAATCTCTACAATTTGAACAGTTTAGATCAGAAAAAAAACCGGTAATGAGTTTACAATTCCTATCAAACAACGCGTTTGATGTGGTTTGAAGGACTTTGCATGTTCAAGATGCGAAGTATGAATGAAACCGGCAATCTCCAGTGTTCAAAATGCGTCGTTTCGTGAAACCCCGTCTGTCAAACGCGACTTTGTGCTGGTGTTTCTACTGTTCATTCGTCTTCACCCTCTAAATCTAATTTTCAACGAGCAGCTATTAAAGACCATCTCCAATCTTTACCCATTTTCCACAAACTCAAAATTTGATTAAAATTCCCCATAAATCCACTTTACTCATTTACGCAAACGTGTACCAGATTGAGTTAATCTACAATTCTACTTTTTACTCGAGTTAAGAGAGACTCAAATACGTCCTTAGATATGGGTTCGCCTGTTGGAGCGCCGTATACTAAATATAAATAGTAAAGCTTTTACCCAACCGAGGGTCGTTTCGACAAAGACATGCTCGTGGGAGTGAATTAAGCCGCGGGATTAATGTACAGTGGGATATATGAAGTCTGCCTAATTTAGATTTGTATAGACCTTGAAGCTGCAGCAGAACACTATATACATGCATGCACATGTTCGAAGCTTGAGTAACTATATTTGATGATTTACATATTTCTGGGAACTACTACTTCATAACAAAACAAAAAGAATCTGCAGATTTTCTACCATTGCTAAAATTCCACAATCGGCTAGAAGTTGCTGGTTCGAGTCACTCATTTTATTTTTTTTTAACAGTTGGATGTTCTTAGGATGGCTCTGCTCGCTCTTTCATGGTAATGTCGGGTTTAGAATGCACTCTCCAACAACGCAAAACAAATCTTCCTATGAAGTTACAATTATTGTCTGGTTGATACATCTTCTACCTCAAATACATGAAGGCTGTTGCACTTCTTCCCCCAAGCAGGTTGTGGTTGATCCCTGAAAGCAGTAAACCTGTTCCTAAAGCATTTTGCTGTAGTAAAAAGTACTTGCTATCCTCTTTTATTAAGCTTACCACTTGATTTTTTAAAATTCCGTTAACATCAGGAATGGAAACAAGGACTTTCAAAGCTTCTCTGAACCAGGAGAGAATGAGATACTGAGAAATTTATACCTGCAAGAGGTGTCAAGCTCTTTATCATATGAACTTGTAATTTGAAGGATAAATAACACGAAACTCGACTAATTGATAATAAGAGGGCATTTGCTAAAATAAATCTAGATAGTTATAGGTAATTACTGTTCTCACTTTGGAGAATCAAACAGAGGCATGGGATCAAACTCCCGACAAAGACTGTCTACACAATCAAACTAGTTATGAAGGCTTCTTCAAGTGCCTGTTTCTTGCTCAATTCAAAGTTCAAACCACCTACCCTTCCCCTTCTTTCTGCTCTAAGTTTGATCATTTCTTCGTCAGCAACACCGTACAATTGCATATAAGGATCCGACCCAGTCGGAAAGGGATATGGACTTATGGAGCCATGCCTGTTGGCCGCGGCTGAGCAATCGCAAACCCAGGAAGTGAAGGTGCATAACACTCCTGTGCACCAACACCAACCCCTTCTTGAGAGCTCTGCCTCCATAAAGGAAATATAGTTTAGAACATGAGATATTCATCAGAGCAAAATGTATAGAAACAATCTTGAAAAGACTGACTCAAAATCCACATCTCACGTCATCTTACAAAATGTTGTTGTGGAATGATGGCAATACTAATTGACATAAGCCACCACACAGTGACTTATCTTTTCAAAGTTGCCATTATCAAAATACTTCAAAATATGAAGGCATTGTATAACAACCTCCCTATCCATGGAGGCATGGTATAACACGGTCTCAAGAAAGATGGTTGATTGTTCATGTGGAATACAAAAAAGTTCGAAGCTAAAAAAAAGGTTCCACAAAATATGAAGGCAAAACATGGTCTGAATTGTAAATGTCTGCTCTTGCTATAAAGAATAACTTCCATGCTCACATGGAGAACAATACAAATACAATTACTCATCGCAAAGTTGGTACAAGATTTTTGGACGTCAACTTAAGTCAACTCACGGATGGAGAAAACAAAATCATGTAGCCTAACTTTGTAAGTCCACTCAAGGATGGAGATAACAGAATCATGTAGCCTAACTTCGTACATGAATTTTCTCTGTCCAATTAAGTCACTTGGTAAGTGGCTTTGATTTAGGTTTTCAAAAGTTTGATGTTGAAGCAAAGACAATTTAGGGCTAACTAGTAGTAAACCAACAAGAAAACGAACCCAAGAAAAGAAAAGAACTTGCAGTGCTACTTAATGTTGCGGCAGAAAGACTTTAGCAGGGAGTGCATGTTTATTAGCCAAAACAAGAAATCTTATTGCGTCATTATCAGGCTGTCCATTACTTGCAGCGAATGCTGCCACATATTCTTCAGCCTGTCTTAACATTAAACAGAATGAGAATAGTCAAAGACATGCAGAAGGTGTCACAAGCTTGAGATAGGAAAATTCACATGAAACATTTTCAGAGCGTGACAATAGGAGTTTAGCTAACTTAAGGTAACCTCACAATTTTTGGTAGCATGCAATTTTTGCCTCAATAACTGGGACATCCATTCATTCAACCAAGTTAACTGCTGCAAAGGCAAAGCATTTTTGAAATGCATAAGAAATTTTTTGATGTTAAAAGAAAGGAAAATCGAATGAAGCTCAAACTAAATCAACTGGAGGAAAACTCACATCTCACGAAGGGATCACAAATCAGACTGAGAGATAACCCAACCAAGTCTAACTTTCTATCACGAGTTCACAGCCCAAGAACAGGTGACAATCATACAGCCAGGAAAACACCTCAAGCCATAGGATTTCCATTAAGATACCCAGTGCAAGCATTTGGAGAGAATATGGTTTAAAGACCCCAAATTGACGATCCGAATGAAAGATTAGGTAGACTGATTTTCTCTCTCTTCTTACCTTTTTCGTTCTTCTTTGACTCCTCTTCGCTAAATAAGAGCTCCTCAAATGCTTCAATGGCTTGGCGGATCAGTTCCTGATAACCAATAACTCATGCAACATGGAAACACTTGCAATAGAAAATCAGAGGCTTATGAATACCCAAATTCTTGCTATTTCCCTTCTTTTCTTCTGCGATTGCAGGTGAAGAGGAACAAATCAGAATTGAGGTGTAAAAGCATACAAACGCGAGAAGCCATAAATCTAACAAAGCTGCCATTACAAACGTAGAAAATACCAATTCTTACATCAGATTGCCCAAATCTCAAACAAGAAACAAACTCACCAGATTTGCAGTGCAAAGGAGAGAGAATGAAAGAAATTGAGGTCCGACGAAGCAAGACAGAGGCAATTAAAGCAGACTACGTGAAGACGTCGCCCAAATCATGCATCACCTGCACTCCTTGACACACAAGCCTGACCATCTCTGATACATCCCATCATAAACAATTATCAGCTCTCCATCTCAGCAGAAAAACCCTCAATATGCCAACAAAATAACGACACGGAAAAGGACCTATTTGGAAAACACGAAAAGTCCAACAAGGGCAATTACATAATCGGGCCAAGCGCCTATATTCACTGCGAGAAGACATAAGAGCCCTGAAGGGTAAACACGATTGGAGAAATCGGAGGGAAAAAATTGGAAAAAACATGCCAAATTACTCAAAGCAACGAAATCAACCAAGTGGTTTTCTATTACTACAGACGTTTGGATCTGAAGAAAAGTTTGAGTAAGGGTCAGAGATGCTGCCATGAGAATTGCGGGTAGTCCTATGGTACACACCCTTTATTCGGGAGTGTACCGTACGCATCTTGATTTTAAACCCTTGGATTTCAAAGTAAATAATCCAGACCACCCATTTCTTAAATCAATTAATAAAATAAAAAAATGGCTTAGCAGGTAACAGATTGTTCTCTCTTCTTTAACTTTCTCTCTCTCTCCCTCATGTGTAAAATACTACAAATTATACAATATAACCACAATTGTTATGACAACACAAAAATTTGACACTTTCTTACCACAATGTGTCGTACCAAAAGAAATCGATCAAAAGATATTAGATACAAGATCAAAATATATCGTTGCACAATCAATAATTATTATACCCAAACAAGATACATGTCTAAAATATCACAAATTAAATATTGTATAACTTAACATCCTAACAGTCCTAATCGATCATTTAAAAAATACACTCACTAACGACATTTAGATTGTTCAGTCAATTTATATTTGGTATGAAACCTAGTCCTCTATTGTAGTTGAATGTAATGTGGCTATGCGACTGTGACACAATAATGACGATCAAATCCGTTGAATTTTTTATGTTTATTGATTAAGTCACCTACGTAATTTTTTGTCTCTATCAAGTTTAGGAAGCTCCATCATCGGCACGCAAATTGAATAATAGAATGATATTTTCCATCCAATTAAGTGTCTAGCTATAAGCCATCAACTTCATTCTTGGTACGAATGACTTAATTAATATTATGTAAAAGATAGACGATTTTGATAAAAAAAAATGCCTTACGTGGGGCTCAGATGGTGCATTATTATATTTTAATGTTGTATTGAAATTGAACGACGAGATTTGTTGAAGTATGAAACTTCAAGGACTAACTATGTGATTTATTCTAAAAAATAACAACATTCTTTAAAAAAAAAAAAGGAACGAAGGGTTTAAGACTTGAACCCCAAATCTTTTAGATAAATGTCCAAACTCTAACACCTTATCACTATGGTACACAATTGAGAATTTGTAATTCTAAAGGCTATTAATTATATAATATTTTCTTGTATGTAAGGGCTTTATTTTCAGGCTGAAAATTTGAGAAGAGGCCTCAAATGACTCCATCCTAGTGCTGGGCCTACGCTTGTAGATCAATATTATAGCCTATGTTATTTGTGTAAATCAAAATGTCGACTATAATAATTTTTTTTGAAAGAAAGTACAATGACAATAAATTTACAAAATTATTTAGATTTTACTTTCACGACCTAGTTCCAAGGACCACCATTAAATTTGGATTGGTACGCATAAGGTGAAGGTTTGACACCGATCCATGTGTCAAATATATAGTGCCAATTGTTAAGTGCACCGCCCTGAATATTGATAAGATTGGGTATTAATATAATTAAGTTCACCAATTAAAAAAAGGAGAGTAATTTTCACACTCTATTTTTTGATATTCACACTTATTTTTTTGTACTCCATTTTAGTGTTGAAATTGTATGCATTTGAGACAGTTGGATAATTATTTTTTTTGTGACCTCTCATTTTTCCACAAAGGAATTTTGATTTTTTGAATTAAATTTTGTAGAAAAATAATTTGATTTAGACTAATATTTTGAGAGGAAATTGTAGTTGTATTCAAAAATTTGGGTATAATACTTACTTTTTGGTGAATTTCTTGGATGAAAATTTTGTGCGAGAACTTCATTTTTAGTTTAAATTATTGAGGTATTGTGTAGGGACAAATAAGAATTTGAAAAAATAGTGTAGAGGGAATCGAAAATTAAGATAATATGGTGAAAATTTTAAAATTTGAAAAAATAATGTGGCGGGAATTGAAAATAATTAGTGGTATTGTATTTTGTCAATTACTATAATTATCGTTTACTGAACATTCCGATTGAATTTTTTTTATACGACACGTTGTGGATATGAAAACGCCAATTTATGGTGTTGTCATAACAAATGTGGTTATATTACTGAATTTGCGGTATGGTATTTTGCTAATAATAACTATCGTTAACTGAGCATTTCAATTAATTTTTTTTTATACGAAACGTTGTGGGTATGAAAACGTTAATTTATGGTGGTGTCATAACAAATTTGGTTATATTACTGAATTTGAGGTATGATATTTTATTGATTATAACTATCGTTAATTGAACATTCTGATTGAATTTTTTTATACGAGACGTTGTGGGTATGAAAACGTCAATTTATGGTGTTGTCATAACAAATTTGGTTATATTACTGAATTTGTGGTATTTTAGACATGTGTTATTACAGAATATTTTAATTAATTTCCTTTGGTACGACACATTGTGGTAAAAAAACGTCAATTTATAGTATTGTCATAAAATTTGTGGTATTTAAATATGTTTTCTTTTGATATGACACATTGTGTTAAGAAAATGACAATTTTAGGTGTTGTCATAATAATTGTAGTTATTGTATAAAATTTGTGGCATTTTACAAATATTTTTGGCTTGGGTATAACAATTGTTGATTCTGATACGACATATTTTGATTTTGTTATGGAATATCATACAAGTCAAAAAAAAATTGGTACGATTCATTGTGATAAGATAATGCCAATTTATGGTGTTGTTATAACATTTGTGGGTAACATTATTTAATTTTTGATATTGTACGTATATATTTGGTTAGGGTACAAGTATTATGGATTTCAGTACGAATAATTATGGTTACATAATAACAATATTTTTTAATTATAGGTAACCTGCTAATGACCTGTTCAACAGGTAAATTTTAATGTACAAGTCGTAACTAGAATCATAAATATGCATTAGAAAACCAAAAATTGGCATAAAGAAAATCACAAATTATCATAATTTAAGCATACGGTATACCCTGTGTACCATAGCTTCCTCCTAGTTTGAAAGCTAAAAACTACATGCCTGTTGTACATTGTAGCATTCCCCCTATCAACACAACAATCTAACAAACCAACCAAATCCCTCCTGCTATAAACAGCCTTCAGAACAACCACACAATAGCAACAACCAATACAATAACAACTAACAAAAGGTGCACATGCACGCTTGGGTCACCGGTTAGGGGTTTGATGTCATCATTCCTTGTTCCTATTAATCTTCGTAATATTTCGGAGATCAATGAAATTTTTTTGCCTTCCAAAAAAAAAAAAAAGATGCACATGCATCAAGCCTCTGTAAACACTCTAGCTTGAAATTTGAATATGCGAGCCCCGGTAAACACAAAGGATGCATACGCATCAAGCCTCGGTAAACACACTTGCATCGCTCGTGCCCTGGCATCTAGTTAATTATATAGAAGGAACAACGGAAGTTCACAATATATGATCCAAGGAATGATTTCCAATCTGAAAGCAATCCTTTTTTTTTCTTTTTTTTTTTTGGGTAAATCTGAAAGCAATCTTTTGCATTCTAAGAACCAGAAATCTCCAGCAAAAACCAGCGCTCGCAAAAGCCTGTACTCTAATACAATAATAAAATACTTGACAAAACTTAATCGCCTCAATTTAAACAGGCAATGGAGCAGCAATTTCTTGATCCGTGAGTGATACAAGCATCATCACATCAAGTGAGTGATACATCAAGTGAATGAATAGCGACAAATTCAAGTGACCATGAAAATTCCACGAAGGGCTAATAAAGATTAGAAGAGAGAGAGAGAGAGAGACCTGTTAGAGCATCTCCAATCCATACAAAATAGAGGATGGATGTAACACATTGAGGGGAGATTTTGTAATTTATTCCACTTTTTCTTCACTTTTTCTACTTTTTGGGAGAATCTTTGAGGGACCCACCGTCCTTTTTAGAGTTTGGTCCTCCAAAAGTAAATTTGGTCCTCTAAGAATGGAGGACCAAAAGTAAATTTGGAGTACAAATTTCCTCCAAACTCTAAAAAGGACGGTGGGTCCCTCAAAAATTCTCCCAAAAAAGTACAAAAAGTGAAGAAAAAGTGAAATAAATTACAAAATCTCCCATCAATGTGTTACATCCATCCTCTATTTTGTATGAATTGGAGATGCTCTTATGCAGTCTCAAGGCAGCAAATCCATTTTCTTTTCTTTCTTTTTCGGTACATCCGAAATCCGAGAACAGACTTGGCTCCTCCCCCTCCCTCGCCGTCGGACCTTCAGAGTGAATTTATGCCATTATTATTGGGTTGGATCCAGTGTGACCAAATCTATTTTTACAAACAGAAATCCACAAAAATCATCTCCGATTGCGTAGCATTATGTACTCGATTAACATGTTCATCAACAGGGTTTATCTACTTGACAAGCTCTACAATTTGAGCAATTTCGATCGACGAAAAAACCTGTAATCAGTTTACAATTCCGATCAAACAATGCGTTGATGTCCTTTAAGAGACTTTACATGTACTGGGTTTGATCCAATGTGGCCAAATCTATTTTAACAAAAATAATTCCACAAAAATCGTCTCCGATTACATCGTATCGTGTACTTGATTAAAATGGTAATCAACAGGGTTTATCTACTTCACAATATCTACAATTTGAGCAGTTTCGATCAACGAAAAAACCTGTAATGAGTTTACATCAAACTGGGCGTTGATGTCTTTTAAGAGACTTCTCATGTTGAAGATGCGAAGTATGTACGAAACCGGCCGACGTCGTTTCAAAGAACATCCAGCGTTCAAAATGCGAGGTTAGTACGGCGACGTCGTTTGTGAAACATCGCCTGTCAAAGGCGAGTTTGTACTGGTGCCACGCCCCACACACAGCAGCCCGACCCGCCCAATGTCGGGATGAATGATCACCTCCAACGAGCTCAACCTTGCCTGTCAAATTGCGAGTTTTTCTACACCAATTGATTGGCTGGTGGATCTTTGGCTGCGGCCAGCAGTGGTCGAATCTATCAGAACATGGCTCGGTGAGGAAGAAAGAAAGCTTCGTTTTTTCTCGTGAAGGAGAAAACCCAGTTGGCAGTTTGGCAGCCATGGCTTCCACTGTAGTGAATTTTTTCACTGGACCACAAGCCGTAAATGGGTGTGCGTAAATTGCTACAGTCTTGCGCTCATGGAAAAGATATGATTCAGTGTTCATTGAATTCTTTGTGGGTATTTTCTTAAAATTTGCAGTACTGTTTATACTGCCAATTAACCTTGTTGATCCATTTTTGCATTTTTTTGGATGTCTTAATTCTTTTTCGCCGAAAGGTTTTGTAATAACTAATAGTATGATATCCGGAAACAATGAGTTATCCAATTCAAGGGGAAATATAGATACATATATATGAAGCAATGCTTACAGAATTTGATTTGGTTAAGTGGAAATTAATCACACACATGACTGCAAAACTGATCAGAAAAATAGCCCAATCCACTATAGTAAAGTCATAATTAAAATTAAAATGGCGATGCCAGTTCATAGGTGGGAAATTCACCCACAAAAATTAAATTCTTTGTCAATCCAAACTTAAAAGGGGATTTCGGTAATTCAATATAATTACTGGGATTACATAGAAGCTTGGATAAAAGTGTTTTACTATCAGAATCAGAAAAGAAAACACTCGTGGTTTTTTAAATTATGCCCCAATTTTATTGGGCAAAATAATTTTCTAAATTAGTTTATTATTTGATGGACTAAATTCGGACCCAACCGGACTATCTTCCGCAAGAAATGCAAAAGGAAATGGAGTACTTTATTCAATATCATTCTCAATTAAAGGGAAATAATACTCCATAAGGAAAAGCATACCTTCTTTCTATGGCAACTTTCGAAAGTCCTTGGATTTGGTGATGGAATGTCCAATATGAGCATAATAATCTGGGACTGCCTATGCTTCGGAGAATTTTTCAGTGCAGATGGTGGAAGTCAATTAATATTGAGGAGACTATTTTGACAATTAAGTCAAAAACCCAGGAGATGAAACAACAATTAAAGCAACAAAAAAAAAAAAAAGTCTTTTATCAAAAATCTTTCTGGAAATCTCAGCTCAAATTAAAGCAAAGAATCCATCTTTATCAGATGATGAAATTGTGCTTAAAACAATGGATTATACGAAGGATCAATTTTTACAGTCAGTTAATAAAGTAGCTGATGATGAATCTATGACGTCAGCCAAGAGTGCAGAGGAGGACAGCAATCCATTTACTTATTTGGCAGGGGAATCTCAAGACCCCTACGAAGATGATGGTAATACACCTGCTGAACCTACTTTGGGTGATTATTTAGATAGCATGACTGAAATCATTACAGGTCAACTGTCCTCCTGAAGGGACAAAGGTCCAAAATCCCAATAATCGGAATCCTAGCACTACCACCTCAATTATAGAGGGAATAGTAACCTCAATTATAAGGGCGCACTCAATTATCAGATGAAATAATAGATACATGTGGTGATGGGGCCCTCAGTGCCCCCGGCATATCTTTTATTTCAGATGAATTTGAGTGTATTTGAGTTTGAATTTGTATTTGAGTTTCATCCATGAGTCCTCTATATTAAGGACGCGTCTGTAAAGAGTAAGGTTAGGTTTTGGATTGCCCTCTGTTTTCCTCCGACTCCCTTTATAATATTGGCTTCAGCCTTTTAAATAAAAGGTTAGTCTTCTCTTTTGTTTATCGATCCTTTAATTATAATTATCTTTGCCATTAATTATAATCTTCCTATGAAGTTACACTTCTTCTCCCCCAAGCAGGTTGTGGTTGATCCCTCAAAGCTTCTCTGAAGCATGTCGAGGGCAGGAGAGAATGAGATACTGAGAAATTATAACCACAAGAAGTGTCAAGCTCTTTATCATATAAACTGGTAATTTGAAGGATAAAAAACACCAAACTCGATTAATTGATAATAAGAGGGCATTTGATAAAATAAATCTTGATAGTCATAAGTAACTACTGTTCCCACTTCGGAGAATCAAATAGAGGCATCGGATCAACTCCTGACAAAGACTGTCAACACAATCAAACTAGTAAATAGTAATGAAGGCTTCTTCAAGTGCACGTTTCTTGCTCAATTCTAAGCTCCAACCACCTACCCTTCCCCTTCTTTCTGCTCTAAGTTTGATCATTTCTTCGTCAGCAACACCGTACAATTGCATATAAGGATCCAACAAAATCGGAAAGGGATATGGACTTATGGAGCCATGCCTCTTGGCCGTGGCTGAGCAATCGCACCCCCAGGAAGTGAAGGTGCATACCCCTGTATGCCAACACCAACCCCTTCTTGAGAGCTCTGCCTCCAAAAGGAAATATAGTTTAGAACATGTGATATTTATTCATCAGAGCAAAATGTATAGAAACAATGTTGAAAAGACTAGCTCAAAATCCATATCTCACGTCCTCTAACAACAATGTTGTTGTGTAATGATGGCAATACTAATTGAATAAGCCACTACACAGTGACTTATCTTTCCAAAGTTGCTAAATTCAAAATACTTCAAAACATGAAGGCATGGTATAACAACCTCCCTATCCATGGAGGCATGGTATTACACGGTCTCAAGAAAAGATGGTTGAACACTTGTAGTGCTACTCACTGTTGCGGAAGAAAGACTTTTAGCAGGGAGTGCATGT